>NC_090646.1:210145790-210472040 GCF_040937935.1 Hyperolius riggenbachi | reverse complement strand
CACAAGGCTCTCCAGATTAATATTGAAAACATATTTAATGAAATGCTGAAAGGATTAGAGCATCCCGAAAAAGGGAAAGTCTGACTAATGTTGCAGCTGTGCAGCATTCCTCGGAATATGCAGCGCTGCCAGTATGTATTAACGGGTCAATTATTTGGAAATAAACACTGTACAATGCATACACATGGAATTCGAAGGGTTTATAGTTTGCTACAAATACACTTTATTATAATTAAGCATTATTTTAAACTTCATTCTTTTGTTGAGTGCCTCAGGATTGAGTTAGTTGTATCATGTGATTCACAAATGAAGCTAGCTTCCAAATAGCAGATTGTTATTATTAGCTCTTCTACAGCTTTTGGTCATTAATTCATTTAGAAACAGCACTTAAACTGGACTAATGCTGAGAGCAGTAGCATGACTAAGGAGCTATGGGCCCCAGTGCAAGTTTTACATTGCCCCCCAGCACTCTATACATAACAATTCATATGGCACAACAAAACTTGCCAACTTGTCAAGGACAAAAATAGTATCAGAGGTTTGTTAAAGGGACCCTGAACAGACTATACAATTGGCATTGCAACTTACTTGGGGCTTCTTCTAGCCCCCCGCAGGCCACAAGTTTCCTTGGTTTCCTCTAGGCCCCCTCTGTTCTCAGCTGGCAGCTCCAGTAGCGCAGAACTTCGCCAGGAGGCGCACATAACTGTCCATGTGCAGCCTTCCACATGCTCACCGCATGCGCTGTTCTCGAAAGAATGACCTTGTGGGGGGGGTGGGGGGGGTCTGGAAGAAGCCCCAGGATTTTATGGCCTGTTCAGGGTCCTTTTATGATTACTACTATTCAAAGCATCTATAGAATTATTACCAGCACAGGACCAATAAAGGGCCCAAGGGCCCCGGGGCAGTCGCAACCTCTGCACCCCCTATTGCTACACCATTGGCTGAGAGATTATAAAAGCTGCCTTTGCTGATCAGCTATCATGATACAAGGAGGCAGATCAAGTGTTTGGACTCCATTCTAGCATCCTGTCTCTAATTTGGCTGTGTGCTTGTTTCAAATGGCCCACTCAGAAAATTATTGAAGATGGGCGATCAGCATGATAGCAAACCACCACAAGATTTTTTTTTTTTTTAATAGAATGAGGCCAGGCATAGCTGCTGTCATATTCTTTCATTACAGGTCTGATTTAATGGGAGCTTATAATGAGAAGAAAATGGAGGCTATAATTTTCATTCTCTTTCAAATGCTGACAGTCCGGCTGACATGCAGATCTTCCAGTATCTATAGTGTCTGAGTTAAACACTTGCAACAAATAGGTCAGAACACCTGATATGTATACTAAAAGTAGACAAGGCAGATAGTGATGAGCGGGCGAGAATTTCAAGATCAGTGACAAATTGTGCGGATTTTGATTACCAAACTTTTTTTATGGAATTTCTGGCCTAACTCTCGTATGTGCTATAATCACAAATTTGCTAGGTATCTTAGGGAACACTAAAAAACACTGTTTAGTTTTTGAGGAAATCAATTTTAACCTTTTGAGGAATGCTCCACGTCAATTGGCGTGGACGTGGCGGCAGCCCCAGGACCACCTAACAGCAATCGGCGTGCAGTCCTGGGGGCGGAGTTTGCAAGGGATCGTGCACGCTGATGCGCATGCATCCCTGCTCCGTCATCAGTCTCCCAGCGGCGGTCGCCGCTAAGAGACTGTTAGAAGGCGAAACCGCTGTCTAATAACAGTGTACAGCACTGCCATTTAAGGCAGCGCTGTACTGGGGACAACCGTGTGACACGGATGTCCGCCTGGGGGAGACAGGAGTGATCGGCTGTCAAAGGCTGATGCTGATGACAGCTGATCACTCCTGTCTCCCCAGGGGGACAGGCTTGTCACAGTGATTGGCTGGCGGACGCGGGAGGAGGGATGGCGGGATGAAAAATAAAAATACAAAGAAAATGGTCAAATTTATTTAAAAAATATTATTATAAATATTTATAAAAAAAAAATAAACATTGTGTGAACATTCATTGCCCACTAACAGAGAGCTCTGTTGGTGGGCAGAAAAGGGGGGGGGGGGAATCACTTGTGTGCTGAGTTGTATGGCCCTGCAGCGAGCCCTTGAAGCTGCAGTGCCCTATTTAGTGAAAAATGGCCTGGGTTTAGGGGAGTTTAACACTGCAGTCCTCAAGTGGTTAAAGTCTTGTTAGAAGAAAATGTTTTTTCTAATGTGGTTAAGGTAAACCTGAGATGAATGGTATAAAAGGATTTTTTACTTAATTGGGGCTTCCATTAGATACCTAAGGGCCCTTTCAAGTCTCCATCAGCTCCTTCACTGTTTTTCCGGTTTGATCCGCTGTACTCCTGTGAAGTCCGCGATCCAGCTTGGTTGCAGGTCATTGCGTATGCACTGTTCAGGCCGCATGCCTCCTCCATTACGTTCCCGTGGTTAGGAGAATTCTGCACAAAAGTAGTTACAATCTTGATGAGTTGCACATGCGCGGAACTCTCCCGTCTATAAGAGCATGATTGAATGGTTGGTGTGGTCTGGATCACACATGTGCAGTTGTCTGCAACTGAGTTGAGTCATTAGTTTTACAGGGTTGACAGGGGCAAAATGGATGGGAGCGAGAGAACATTGAGGGAGCAGACAGACTACAGGGGGCTGGAAGAAGCACCGGGTAGGTAAAAATCCTATTCTCCAATTTGTCTCAGGTGAACTTTAAATAACATGTTTTTATGAGTTTTATTAAAATTTAGGAAAACAGCATGAGGTCCTTCTAAGTTTTTTTTTTTAACCCTTTGTCATCCATACTGGCTGGCATAGCCAGAGATTGGGCTGCTTGGGGCTCCACACCCTGAGGTATACCAGCGCATATGGTCCATGATATGGGGACTCTGCTAATCATAAATGCACATCAGAGCACTGCCACTTCCTCCTGCTGTACAAAATTAACATAAGTATACTATTTGGCTAGCTTTATTCATGTGCTTCAACCTGCATTCAAATTTTTAGATGAGGAATTAGTACATAATTTGCATCTGATTTGCACTCAAGGCATGTATTACGCCCATGTGGGGCTCTGCATGCATCTGTTGGCTTACATCTCAGTTTGCAGCCTAGAGTGCTGTCACTTGCTTGATGCCTGTTTGAAGAAATGTGTATACAATTTATGATTAGCAGCACAAGGCAGTGGCATAGCTAAGGAGCTGTGGGCCCCAATGCAAGTTTTACATTAAGGCATCCAAGCACTCTATACATAACAATTGATACAGTGCACCGAAACCTGCCAATGGCAACTACAGTGTTATAGGTGCAAGAAGGGAATGGGGAGCAGTTTGTTAATAATAACTACCATTCAAAGCATCTATAGACGTGATTATTATGAGCACAGGGCCAATAGAGAGCTAATAATGCAGTTGAGGGAATGCCTCTCATGGCCCCTCTGGCCCAAGGGCCCCAATGCAGTCGCAACCTCTGCACCACCTATTGTTACGCCCCTGGCACTAGTTTAAAAAATTATGTTTTTATTGTTAGAATAGCGGTAGGTCTTCCCCCTGAGGGCCCGTCAAAGCCGTGAGGAAGTCTAGTAGGGAATAATTTGTGTACATATTATTTAAACTGAAGCTAACGCCCTCCTTTGCTGTACCTGTTTTAAAAGCATGTTGTGTAATTTAGTCCATATTGTACAGCTCAGCACATCTTTGCTGTCTGAAAGCGCTGCCACTTCCTCCTGCTTTACTTAGATAATTTGACCTTGGCATGTGACTGCACTGTAGAATCCAGCCAGCATGCCTCCGACCTGTTGCCCTCCTCCGTAACCTTGAGCGTTAGAGTCAGTGTACCTCCAGGCCCCTGATGAGTCATTTCATGATGAAACAGAGTGGAGCCTGGAGGCCTGGAGAAAATGCGTAGGGGAAGAGTTTGGAGCATGGAAAAATGATTTAAGCCATCCATGAGAAGACAGAATAAGATGACCAGTGTAGGTGAGTAAAACTCACATAGTTACGTTGCTTATCCTTTGAGAATGAATGGTGGAGTATGACTCATCAATATGCTGCCAAGCACATTCCAGTAAATGTAGATTAGCGAGTAATTTTGAATTATTTTATTTTTGTATTAGAACTGTTTTTAATGTTCTTTTTTACTGAATACATTCACACAATAGGTGGTTTATATGCATGTAAGCTACATTCACTATTTCCATAAAACTTGTATGTACATAATGACTGAAATATCCTGTCTAAGGAAAGACATGCAGGGCAGTTATGAATAGTTTCTTCTTTTCAGTCATTACCTGTAGTAAACCTGACTGAGATTTAACTAGTTGCACACATTAACTTCTGCACTCTGCCAGAATTACGTGACTGCTTAAACAGGTATTTACTCCCCACAGAGTTGAATTTATTCTTGTTAGCCATGGAAGGATTATGTAGCTATGTGTCAGAGCTAACAGACAACTATCTGTCTGCCAGATATATTCTACTCCCATGAATATTTACTATGTTCCCCAGTAGTGACTTGTTGGCTCATCATACCACTACTGAGATGTTCTTTCCAAATAGTTGACTTTTACACTTTTTTTGAAGTTTTTGTATTCCTGCCCAGTGGTTATTACTTTGCGTATCTTCAGCTCCCCAAAATAAGTCAGATTTCAGATGTCTGACTGGAGATCAGTTGAATGTCAGTGATGACTGATAGAACAAGCAAGTAGCAAACACCCATGACCTGACAGTGCAGATGACGAAATCCACAGATGTCCACCTCAAATAACCATGGTGGACTCTTGGTTATAGCAAGAAATGTCCACATAATGTTTTGAGTCATCCTAAACCCCACATTACCAAGCAAATATAGATATCAGCTTAGCAAAGTAGCTGCAAACAAAAACAAGATCCAAACATCATTACGCTTTGTACCATTTTATGTTTCAGGAAAGTTTTTTTTTTTTCAAGTATCGTATGTTGTTTTTCTTAAGATTATTTCATTATTAGGTATGAATGTTCTGCACTCATTCACTTATATTTTAACAGAATACCCAAGCAGCTCGGGGTGACCCAAAACTACTAGAAAAGACAGAAAAAAACTCCAGCTAAAAAAAAAAATAAAAAAAAAATACCTGTGTAATTTGCCTTCTTTGACTCTTACCTTCTACTTTAACCAGCCGGGCGGTATGGACGAGCTCAGCTCGTCCACTACCGCCGGAGGCTGCCGCTCAGGCCCTGCTGGGCCGATTTGCATGAAATAAAAAGCAGCACACGCAGCCGGCACTTTGCCAGCCGTGTGTGCTACCTGATCGCCGACGCAGCGCGGCAATCCGCCGCGTGCAGCGGCGAAAGAGGGTCCTCCCAGCCGCCTGAGCCCAGCGTAGCCGGAACAAACAGTTCCAGCCAGCGCTAAGGGCTGGATCGGAGGCGGCTGACGTCAGGACGTCGACTGACGTCCATGACGTCACTCCGCTCGCCGCCATGGCGACGAGGTAAGCGAAACAAGGAAGGCTGCTCATTGCAGCCTTCCTTGTTACTTCTGGTCACCGGAGGCGATCAGAAGAACGCATCCGGAGCGCCCTCTAGTGGGCTTTCATGCAGCCAACTTTCAGTTGGCTGCATGAAATAGTTTTTTTTAATTAAAAAAAACCCTCCCGCAGCCGCCCTGGCGATCTTAATAGAACGCCAGGGTGGTTAAAGGATACCAGAGCCGAAAACCTTCGGAGAAACGGGGGGAGCCGGCATATATAGTGAGCTGTCCTGGTGGCCACCACTCCCCCCGTTCTTCTCAGTCCCTCTACTTTTGCTTCTAAAACCTCCCGGGGGGCAGAGTTGGGTTCCGCTGCACAGGTGCTAGCCTGGCTTGTGCGCATCCCTCAGCTTATGCGCATATCGTATTCGAAATGTCATGAACAGAGCACTCCAGGCCTTGGTTGCATGCTGAGGAATGCGTGCAAGCCGGGCTAGCGCCTGCTTAGTGGAACCCGATATCAGCAACCTGGAGGAGGCCACCGATGGGCTATATAAGCAAAAGTAGGGGTACGTAGGAGAACAGGGGGTAGCGGTGGCCAATGGCCATCAGGATGGGTCACTATATATGCCGGCTCCCCCTGTTTCTCTGAAGATTTTAAGCTCTGGTATCCTTTAAGAAGGCAAACTACAGTGAGCATTATGTTTTAACTAATTAAAACATACTAAGGCCTTGTTTTCACTATAACGCAGGTGGCCATGCATTTCTACACCAACACACGGCTCATATGTTGCTCTTCATTGTAGTGCAGATCCAATTCACTTACAGTGAATGGGAAAGCACCATGCTGCAGACCAAAATGCATGTAGCAGTTAATTATTACAATGTTCTACTGCACAGAATATCAGTGGGAACATCAGGCAATGCAATGTATGCACTCTGGATGTTCTTGCATACTGCACACCATACACATTGCTGAAATGCGCACAATGCATACGTGGAAAAAAGGCCTTAACAAAAAACCCAATTATTATGTAGGGTCAGATAATACCTGCATCAAAAATTTTCATTACATGACCTGGAACAGTCCCACTGAAAGAGTTAAAGAGACACTGATGTGAAAAAAGTATGATAATAATGTCAGGCATGCCACATAGGTTTTTTTAAGGTAGCCAGATGTCCCTAGTATTGGTTAGCTAGTTATATGTGCCCCAGTATGTTAGCCAGCTATTGGTAGCCTAGTATAGGTGACCCCACCCTCTGCCCCCCTCACCCCCTGATTCCCTGCAGCAATCCCTGGCACCCAGGGCCGGGTTTGTACTTTTTACTGCCCAAGGCCATCTGTCACCCCCCCCCCCCCCCCCAAATCACACACGCATGCACGTACCAGTACGCAAGTCCAACCCACCCCCCCCCCAGGAAAAAAAAGAACCTGAAAATACTAAGGAGGACTTCTTACATCTCACCGTTCCAGCACTGGGTCCCTCTCTGCTCGAATAGGTTTCTTCATTATGCATCCATGGGCGTGGGCGAGAGTGTCCGTACTGGGCATGTGCAAGTAAGGTCTGTGAATGGCCAGTAGATCTAAGGGACTTGTGCAAAGCTTTTTTACTCCTTTACTCACTTCACTTTACTGGACATGTGTGGACCTTGCTTGTGCATGCCCAGTACAGATACACTCACCCACGTGCATGCTTGCGTTGTGAAGAAACCTATTTAGCCAAAGGGGAATCCAGCACTGGAAAGGTGAGGTATAGGAAGATACAGGAAGCCCCTGGACTATCCTCCACTTCCATAGAGGCACCACAGATCCCAGCATGCACCACCTCTTCCACAGAGGCACCACAGTTCCCATATAGAATTAGGTTTTCTCCCAGGGCTTCAGAGATGACTGTTTGGCCCCCAGGAATCCTCCAATATGAATAATGGTCCCCCAGGGCCCCTGCAGAACATTTTCAGTAGAATGCCCGCACTCACTTGTCCAGCTGGCTTGCTCCTCTGTGTGCTTCATCCTCGTGACCTGGCAGCATGTACACATTAAAGTGGTCACAGAGAAAAGCAAGCAGAGAAGTGTGTCAGCTGAACAGGTGCGCTCCGCTGCAAATACACTATTGGGAGACCAGGGGGGGGGGGGTTCACAAGCTGGCTCTGGGGCCCTGAGGAAAAACACAATACTATATGGAGGGGGAGAGGCATGCTGTGATCTGTGGTGCCTCTATGGAACGGGGGGGGGGGGGCGCATGCTGTTATCTGTGGTGCCTCTATGGAGGAGATGAGCATGCTGGCAGCTGTAGTGCCTCTATAAACGGGGGGGGGGGGGGAGCTGTGATGCTTCTACAGAGGGAGAGGGGCATGCTGGCAGCAGTAGTACCTGTATAAAGAAGGGGAAAACTTACTGGGATCTGTGGTACCTCTATAAAAAGGGATAGGGGCTTTCTAGGAGCAGTGGTACCTCTGTAGAAGGTAAGGGGGCTTTCTGGGGGCAGTGGTACCTCTGCAGAATGGAAGGGGATTTGCTGGGGGCAGGGGTACCTCTGTAGAATAGAAGGGGATTTGCTGGGGGCAGTGGTACCTCTGTAGAAGTGAAGGGGGCTTTCTGGGGGCAGTGGTACCTCTGTAGAATGGAAGGGGGCTTGCTGGGGGCAGGGGTACCTCTGTAGAAGGGAAGGGGGCTTGCTGGGGAAGTGGTACCTCTGTAGAAGGGAAGGGGGCTTGCTGGGGGCAGTGGTACCTCTGTAGAAGGGACTGGGGATTTCTGGGGGCAGTGGTACCTCTGTAGAAGGGAAGGGGGCTTGCTGGGGGCAGTGGTACCTCAATAGAGTGTAACTGTACAAAATGTGCCACCTAGTGCTGTGGGATGGGGTACAGGGTGTCAGGACTCAGGAGCAGATACTCACACGCATGCAGGCAGGCAGGCTGGCCAGTGTCACATTAGCAGATACACAGGGATATCGGATTCTCCAGCTTCCTGTTTCAGCCAGTAAACGCTGCACTGCATCACCCCATGTGAGCTGAGCTGTCTCAAGTGGCTGTACTCTCCCCTTCCCCCATGCTTTACTGTCTGAACTCCTCGGAGGGGAGGGGAGAAGGAACTAACAGCTGCCTTGTGACCCACGATCTCCACAGGAAGTTGGCAGACCATGCTGTTGGATGAGCTGTGGGCTGTGTGTTGGCTCGCTCTGCCTGCCGGGCTCTTCCTCCTCATCAGTCAGACCGGCCATTCAGTTTTGCACTTGTGCAAACACACCCTATCGAAGTGCCCGCTGTCCGACTGCCCTCTCCTCCATGTTAGTTAACACAAGCAGCCAGAAGCTCTGTTACAACTTATATCAAGGCCGCCCGCTATTCTCTGATGCAGGGTGGCTGCTGACAGATCAGGTCTGGCTGCCTCATGCCTTGATATAAGTTGTAACAGAGATGCTGGTTTCTTGTGTTTACTAGTGTGGAGCGTGGAGGAGAGTGCAGTCAGCGGCTGGAATAAATCATAGCGCGGTCGGGCGCCGATGGGCACTTCCATAGGGTGTTTGCACTGAAATAAAACATTAATACCCCTCTGCCGCCCTAATTAAGGGTCATTTTTCTGGCACCCTAGGCCATGGCCTATGTTGGCTTGCCAGAAATCACCGTTATTCACCGTGTCTCTTTCAAGCAAGGATCACATCAACCCTGCCGTGTACAGCTTAGTTTTTAAATTTAGTTTTAATTTTATTTTGTGTTTCAAGCTTTTATTATACTCAAAATGTATACTAGACCTAGTTGGCTCACTTTTTGCACAGAAATGCAACAGAAACTGAATGCCAGGCAGGTTGAAGTGGAACTGTAAATACTTTTTAAATACACTGTTTCACTTACCTGGGGCTTCTTCAAGCCCCCAGAAGCCGTCCTGTCCCGCAACGGTTCTCCACGAGCCTCCGTTCGCCCGCCGCCAGCTACTTTCGGTTTTGCCGCCGGGCCACTGCGCCTGCACGGCCCCTATAAACGCGAAGAAAAGATACACTTGGCAGGGCTGTGCTGGCCTCGACTTACAAGTCGAGGTACAGAATGGAGCGGCGGCGGGAGAACGGAGGCTCGTGTAGGAGCGGCGCAGGACAGGATGGCTGTTGGGGGCTTACAGAAGCCCCAGGTAAGTGAAACAGAGTATTTAAAAAGTATTTACAGTTCGGCATTAAATAACTCTGCCAGTGAGGGCCTACACAGGCCTAGAACAAAACATCTGTGCCTGAAATGTAAAAGAAACATGCCCAACAATGTACGTTAAAACCAGTTTAATACACTTCTTCTGTATTCGTGATTCATTCTAAATCAACATAAAAAAATGGGGTCAGAAATATAACAAATGCACACAGAAGCTCCATACAAGGTTCAGACCGTCTCCCATGAGAACAAAAAAAGGAATGAACTTTTCCTGAGCTTTGTTAAGCCAGCACGTTATTAAATTTATTTGATAGCATTGTTCTTTTGGATAGTTATTCTACTTTTCTTTATTGCCACATGTGATGGAAACATTCCAAGCTAAGAGTTCTCCCCAGTGCATGCTACAAGACAGATGATTTGCCTCTATATAATCATTCAGTGGGATGCAGTTGTATGCTTTGTATTCAAGTTCAAAGATCTCACAGTGGCTTGTCTGCCACCGGTAGAACATGCACACTTCTGAGCCCTGTATCACTGATTCATATATCACACTTTAATTTAGCCAGTGCCAATCACAGGGGCTGACAGTATACAAATAGCAGGGCGATTCTCAGATCAGGGCGCCTCCCTCCAGTACTTTGAAATCTTCAGAATAGTCTGCCAGCTTGAGTCCTTGTTTTAATCACATCAACCACATAAAAGAACTGGATTTGTTTATCACGGGTCATTTCAAATACCAATGATAAGCGTGCATAGGGAAATTCTTTCTTATCCAAAGCTTCACATGGTATTTTTTTCTCTTAAATTTCCCTCTGGAACACAGTCTTTTTCCCTTTACTGCTAGACAATGATGTCTTTGAGATATTGTATATGTTCTCCATGTTTTTTTCATAAACAATGGAAAGCTTGTTTTGTACATAACATGAAGAATATGATAAATTTATTTTAAGTTGTAATCTAATTTATGTACTTTCTAACTAGAAACCTACAAGTACAGTTTCTTCTGTGATGCTTTAAGCAAAAGAAATATTACATTTAAAATGGCTGAAGTTACATTAAGGGTCCTTTTACACTGCAGTTGTGGTTCTTGGCTTTCCCCCTTTTTTGTTTTACAAAATTAGATTGTAAAAATTGTGTCAAAAGATCGCATCTGATGAAAAAATTGTACCGTACCATTAATGGTAACCTTAAAAGGGGTCTAAACAATACAAAAGGGCTTTACAAAACACACATCCAGCTCCATAACGCTGTATGAAGCTGTACTTTTGGCGCAGGAGGATTGGGCAAGTTGTCAAGCTAGAAATGCACCTCTGGCTGAAACAAGAAAAGGATTGGTTGGCTGGTGCTGAAGATGGTGATGAAATGTGTGTTTTGAATAGGGTAAGGGCTCGTTTCCATACAGCGAGCTCTCAGGCGCGGTTATGGAAACGTAATTGCGGGGACAACAGAAAGTACATAGACTACACTCTCTGCTGTTTCCATTCATGTGTGGGGATTCAACGCTGAATTGCCTTGCATGGTCACATGGTTTGCTGCATTTTAAGGAGCTTCAGCCTGCGATCTCATTCAGTTCAGATCCCCCACCCCCAGAGTGACGCTCAGCACAAAGCCAGGGGACTCTGCACTTTAAAGGAAGCGAGCCCTTAGATGTAGATAATGAACATTGGGGTGAGGGGTTAGAGTAGAGGAAAGCTAGCTTTGGTTGTTATTGTTAAAAAGGTTAAGGTTAGGTCTCTGGAAGACGTTCAAGTTAGCCACTTCAGTACCAACATATAAAAACCACCATAAGGACCAGAGCAGTTTTGACTTTTTAGCTATGTACCTATTCAAACAGCAATAACGTTATCACCCCTTAAGACTGCTAAGTAACAAAAACAAAAAGTGCCCCTGTAGATAAAAACCACAACTTTTATTAGGCTATTTCTTCCATTTATTACAAAACACACATTATGTTCCTGTAAAAGTTTGTGGTGATATTTGATTTTGAAATAAAGGTGGATTTTTGCTACAATGTGTAATTTTCACTGAAAAAAATAATAAATGTGTTTTAGTGGTAAAAATTATGAGGATAAAGTAAATGTAGAAGGTTAATTAATAATTGTATATGTAGAGGGCATGGTGTTAAAAGTGGGTGGTGGGTTTAAACAGTATATATTATTGTAATAGTTTTAACTGCACTCCCATCACTGTGGTTTCCCAATTACATGACCCCATTTGACCTGCCTACCCATACAAATTTCCCTGGTAGTTAAGTGGTCACCCATACGTCTCCCTATAGGTCTGGTAGTCTAGTGCCCCATATGCGTCTTTGACGGTCCCTTATAGTTATTCTGGTGGTTAGTGTTCCCCACAGCTTCCCTGGTGGTCTCGTGGTCCCCTATAGTTTTTCTGGTGGTTTAGTGGTCCCCTATAGCTCCCTTGGTTACCTATAGTTTCCCTGGTGGTCAGTGGCTCCCTATAGTTTTCCTGCTAATCAGTGCACCCCCATAGCTTCTCTGGTGGTCAGTGGCCCCCAAATAGCTCCCCTGGTGGTTAGTGGCCCCCCATAGCTCTCCTGGGGGTTTGTGCAACCCCATAGCTCGGCTGGTACTCAGTGCCCGTGTGAGGGGTTAGAGTAGAGGAAAGCTAGCTTTGGTTGTTATTGTTAAAAAGGTTAAGGTTAGGTCTCTGGAAGACGTTCAAGTTAGCCACTTCAGTACCAACATATAAAAACCACCATAAGGACCAGAGCAGTTTTGACTTTTTAGCTATGTACCTATTCAAACAGCAATAACGTTATCACCCCTTAAGACTGCTAAGTAACAAAAACAAAAAGTGCCCCTGTAGATAAAAACCACAACTTTTATTAGGCTATTTCTTCCATTTATTACAAAACACACATTATGTTCCTGTAAAAGTTTGTGGTGATATTTGATTTTGAAATAAAGGTGGATTTTTGCTACAATGTGTAATTTTCACTGAAAAAAATAATAAATGTGTTTTAGTGGTAAAAATTATGAGGATAAAGTAAATGTAGAAGGTTAATTAATAATTGTATATGTAGAGGGCATGGTGTTAAAAGTGGGTGGTGGGTTTAAACAGTATATATTATTGTAATAGTTTTAACTGCACTCCCATCACTGTGGTTTCCCAATTACATGACCCCATTTGACCTGCCTACCCATACAAATTTCCCTGGTAGTTAAGTGGTCACCCATACGTCTCCCTATAGGTCTGGTAGTCTAGTGCCCCATATGCGTCTTTGACGGTCCCTTATAGTTATTCTGGTGGTTAGTGTTCCCCACAGCTTCCCTGGTGGTCTCGTGGTCCCCTATAGTTTTTCTGGTGGTTTAGTGGTCCCCTATAGCTCCCTTGGTTACCTATAGTTTCCCTGGTGGTCAGTGGCTCCCTATAGTTTTCCTGCTAATCAGTGCACCCCCATAGCTTCTCTGGTGGTCAGTGGCCCCCAAATAGCTCCCCTGGTGGTTAGTGGCCCCCCATAGCTCTCCTGGGGGTTTGTGCAACCCCATAGCTCGGCTGGTACTCAGTGCCCTCCCTCACAGCTCTCCCGGAGGGTCAGTGCCCCCCATTGCTCCCCCAGGTGGTCAGTGCCCCCCATAGCTCCCGCTGGTGGTCAGTGCCCCCCATTGTTCCCCACAGTTATCCCCATTGCTCCCTCTGATGGCCACTATTTGCTTTCTCGGGTGGTCAGTGCCCCCCATTGCTCCCCCTACTAGTCAGAGGCCCCCATTGCTCCCCCTGGTGGTCAGTGGCTCCCCCATGTTGTCAGTGCCCCCCCCCCCCCCCAAAAAAAAAAACAAGAAAAAAAAAACCTCAAGATTGACATGTGGGAAAGTATTTACTCACTCCCCTAGTTCCTGTGACAAGAAGTTCTCCCCTTCTCTAAGATTTACATCCAGTGTTGCTGTTACATACTGTCCTGGCTTGATGACATCAAGCTGGGTCCCAACACTAGAGGCAGTGGGATGCCAGAGGTCCGATCTGACCAGAGGGCTGTGCTGCACATCGAGGGAACCAGGAGAAGGGAAAGCCTACTCTGTTGCTGCTGTTTTTTTTAATAATTACTATGAACAGCATCGATTGTAGTGATTGTGCGATCAGGAGCCATGGCTCCTGATCTGTGTGGGGAGATGTCAGTTGTCAAATGCACACAATTGGATGCACACAATTGTGACGGGAATGCCAAAAGCAGGTGGCATTAATTCTAGGCCGCATCAGAGTAGGCGAGCCACAAATGTGTCATAGAATGTAAATTACACGGTCCAGGGAGGAGACTCAGGATTAAGGTTAGATATATTAGGAAAAGGTTGCCTGACTCTCTTGACCAAATACTTTTGAGTCAGAGGTATTGGACCAATTAGAAATTTTAGGATTTCTCAGGCCCCGCTGAGCCGATTTGCATTATTTTATTTTTTTGTTACATGCAGCTAGCACTTTGCTAGCTGCTTGTAACATTCGATCGCCGCCGCTCATCGCAGATCAGCCGCTACCCGCCGCGCCGAGCCCCCCCGCCCCAGACCCCTGCGCAGCCTGGCCAATCAGCCCTGGGCTCACTACATGATTTAAAAAAAAATAATAAAAAAAAAAGTTCAGCGCTGCCTCCTTGCCGGCGGTAATTAGACCGGCAAGGGGGTTAAGGGGTGAATAAAGCCCAGTGTAAAGGGAGTATTCCACAAAATGGGAAGGTTTACTTGGACCTGTAATTATTTTGTTTACTGATTGTATAAGGCCAATAATATATTTGTATTCCAGTCCTCAGGTCCATACACACAGGTAGCAGAAAGGCACACACAAAGGGTTAACATGTTTTAAACCACTCTGTACCTTAGACATGGCCATGACTAAGGACCAAGGACCAGAGTGGTCTGAAACATATAGACTCTCGTGTTTGGATGTGCCAATATATGAGGCAATAAAGCTGGAGTTTTATTTTACCTTGGGATGCAGCGGATTTCTTCATCAGCTCTTGTTTTCTATTATGAGCCTTGTTTGCAGCAAAAACATCTCTGAATTTGCTATCTTTCATTTCCTTTTTGTGTGTGCACTGACTAAAAATATTCTTCAGCAGGAAGAAATCCTTCTGGCTGGACCTGAAAAATGTATTTAACAAAAGGTGATGCCTATGAAATGTGCCTTTGTACAGGCACCTTCGAAGCAACTTTTCGTAGTTACATTTTTTTTTTCTTCCCTCTAGAGTGGTAGGATGCTATCCACCATTATGGTCTCATAGTGTAGATCTGAGAGGATGCCAAAATGAAAAATATGAACCAGGACCCAGACAGAAGGCCCCTGAAGATGTTGACATAAAAATATATAAAGTTTTAATATTTTTAAATCTAAGATGTTTAACGTGTCTATTTTAATGTATTTATTTTATTATGTACTGTATGTCATTTTTTTACATCTATTTACTGTATTGATTATTACCTCTAGGAAATGAATGTTGCCTGCAGCCAAGCAGGCGGATTGAAAGGCCCAGATGATGATCATAAGCAAGTAGAGTGGCTGACCCTGGAGAAGAACCTGAAAAAGGAGGCAGTGATCTACACTAGGTAATTTTAATAATCTATGCCTTTAATGCTTTAGTAATTCTTTTAACCACTTGAGGACCGCCCCCAGCCGATGGGCGGCGGCAAAGACCGGGCCCAAACGACCGCAATACGCCCATCGGCGGGGGCGGCATCAGCGGTGGCTGTGCGGCGATCGCGTCATCAATGACGCGATCGCCGCCGGCAATAGGCTCCGCCCACTCTGCACGGAACCCCGCCGGCCAATTAGCAGCGCCGGCGGGTTTCAAATGTGGCGATCCGGCCAATCAGAGAAGTATAATACACTTTGTTATTGTAACAAAGTGTATTATACTGGCTGCCTCCTCCGCTGATGGTCACTCGTCGTGCGACCATCAGAGAGGACAGGCAGCCTGCAGATAAGTGCACACAAACACTCTTTGCCCCACACAGACCACCCGATCGCCCACCCCAGCCCTCAGAACCCCCCCTGACCACCCCAGCACACCAGCATCTGCACCCCACCACCCACCTAAAAACCCATCAATCACTCCCTGTCACTATCTAGGGACGCTATCCCCTAGTTTAGGTCCCTAACTGCCTCCTAGGGTCCCCTGATCACCCCCCCTACCCTCAGATCCCCCCCAGACCCCCCTCCCAGACCACCCCCCTGTATGCTGTATACAGCTATATAGCTGTCTTACCCACTGATCACCTGTCTATCACCCATCTATCACCTGTCTATCACCCCTTGTCACCACCACCCATCAGCGCAGACCCTAAACTGTCCCTTGGGGGCACCTGATCACCCACCCAGACCCTCAGATTGCCCTCAGACCCCCCCCTCCTGATAACCTCCCCAGTGCATTGTTTACATCTATTCTCCCCTGTAATCCCTCACTGATCTCCTATCGTCACCCCCTGTGTCTGCCACCCACCAGATCAGGACCCAGTCTGCCCCGTGCGGGCACCTAATCAACCCCCCACACCCTTAGATCGCCCTCAGCCCCCCCCCCCCCCCAATCACCTTCCCAGTGCATTGTATTTGATTGTGCTGCAATTGTATTTGATTGTGCTGACATTCAATTTCATTGTGCTGACATTCAATTTTATTGTGCTGTAATTGTATTTGATTGTCCCGTGATTTTTTTTGATTGTCCCGTGATTGCCCTGTGATTGCCCTTTGATTGGCCTGTGATCGTCTTTGATTGTCCCGTGATCGGCTTTGATTGTCCCGTGATCGGCTTTGATTGTCCCGTGATCGGCTTTGATTGTCCCGTGATCGGCTTTGATTGCCCTGTGATTGCCCTGTGATTTCCCTGTGATTGGCCTGTGATCGGCTTTGATTGTGTTGTGATTGGTTTGATTGCCCTGTGATTGGCCTGTGATTGGCCTGTGATTTGCTTTGATTGGCCTGTGATCGGCTTTGATTGTGTCGTGATTGGTTTGATTGCCCTGTGATTGACTTTGATTGTCCCGGGAATTGAGTGCCCTGTGATTGGCCTGCGATTGCCCTGTGATTGCCTTTGATTGTCCTGTGATTGTTTCTGATTGCCTCCGATTCCCCACTCGCCACCACCCCCCTGTCACTATCCAAGTGATCTAAAAACAGTGAAAACTGTCACTTTTTTAGTATCACTAGTGTTAGCAGTTAGGCCAGTTAGCTAGGCCCCTTTGTAAGTGTCAGTTAGTGCTCAGCCCACTGCACCACAGTCACTAATTAGCGTCATCACTGTCGCTAATCAACATTGGTACTATATAGTATCTGTAAGTGATCATTACTGATCGCAGTCAGATCTATTAGGGTCACTAGGATCCACAAAAAAAACGCAGTGTTTGCCCGATCAGGCCTGATCGTTCGCCTGCACTTGCGTTCAGCCCGCCCCACCGCAGTGACAGAATTTTTTTTCTGATCACTGCAAAAAACACTGTACAATAGCTGTGGCACTGTAAACCTCAGTTTTGATTTATTTTTTTTATCAAAACTCAGTGAGCACAGCTTTCTACCTCTCAAATACTCCCTTTTGCTAGGTAGGTGCTCTTTTTTCTGCGTAGTCTCAGAGGAATACCCCCTAAATTTAGCAGCCCACCATGGCAAGAAAGGGGTATTCCGATGATGAGGTTCTCAGGTACATGGCCCAGTCGGATGAGGACGATTGGGACGCCTCATTCGACGAATCTTCCGGGTCAGAGTTTGAACCTGAATTGAGCAGTGGCTCACTGACCGATAGTGATGACGAGGTTGAGGTCCCGGCTAAAGCCAGGCGTACCACACCCCATGTTGTTGGACCGCAGGTGGCGCAGGATCAGCCTCAAGGGCAGCAGAGTGGTGTTCGTGCTGGTCTGAGATTTCATGGTGGGGCAGGCACCAGCAGCACAACATCTCCTGGACCTAGCACCAGTACTTCCGTAGACCCTGGTGAAGTGGCGAGCACCAGCATGGAAGTTGAAACTGGTTCGGTGGCACGTGCAGTAAGATCCCAGTCGCAGCCACCAAGAAGACGGGCCCGTACTACCCCTAATTTACCAGAGGTGCTGGCAAACCCAAATTGGCAATCCCCTGATTCCGCCGCACCCATACTTCCCCCTTTCACCGCCCAGTCTGGAGTCCAGGTGGAGACAGATAATCTAGGATCGGCCCTAGACTTTTTCTATCTGTTCTTCACCCAGGATCTCTTGGACTTAATTGTGGCAGAGACCAACCGTAAGGCCACACAATATATAACCGCCAATCCGGAAAAGTACCTTGCCCAGCCTTTTCGGTGGAAACCAGTCCAAGTTTCCGAAATTAAAATTTTTTTGGGCCTTCTCCTTCACACGGGACTAGTAAAGCAGAATGTGTTGCGGTCTTATTGGTCTACGGACCCAGCACATCATGTTCCCCTGTACTCTGCTGCCATGTCCAGGACACGATTTGAGAACATCCTGCTCTTCCTGCACTTCAATGACAACGAAACCTGTCATCGAAGTGACCACCCTGCTTTTGACCGGCTCCACAAAATTCGACCCCTCATAGACCACCTGTCATCCAGATTTGCAGATGCTTATACCCCTGACCAGGACATCTGCGTAGACGAGTCCCTCATACGCTTTACCGGGCGCCTTCGCATCAAACAGTACATCCCAAACAAGCGCGCCCGGTATGGGGTGAAACTGTATAAGCTCTGTGAAAGGGCCACAGGCTATACATCTTATTTTAGGGTCTATGAGGGAAAAGACTCAAAATTGGAACCGGTCGGATGCCCTGACTACCTGGGGAGCAGTGGAAAGGTTGTGTGGGACTTGGTGTCACCCTTGTTCCAGAAGGGGTACATCTTTTTGTGGACAATTATTACACAAGTGTGGCCCTCTTTCAGCACTTAAAAATAGAAAAAATCCGATGCTGTGGCACCGTGCGGCCTAGTCGCCGGGGCTTCCCCCAACGGCTCATTACCACCAGACTTCAACGGGGGCAGAGGGCCGCCTTGTGTGCTGACGACCTGCTCGCGGTGAAATGGAAGGACAAGAGGGAGGTTTACTTCCTGTCCACCATTCACGCAGACACGACAGTTGAAATTCAACGGCGAACTAAGGTCATTGAAAAACCCCTTGTCGTCCACGAGTATAATACTAACATGGGAGGGGTGGACTTCAATGACCAGAGGTTAGCGCCCTATTTAGTTGCCCGAAAAACAAGACGCTGGTATAAAAAAGTGTCTTTTTACCTCATTCAATTGGCAATTTACAACAGCTTTGTTCTCTACAGTAAGGCTGGGAGAACTGGCTCGTTTATTCAATTTAATAAACAGATCGTGATGGAACTCCTGTATCCAGGAGGGGCCGTGGCCCAACCCCAAGATGCAACTAGCCGGCTGCATGGAAGGCATTACGCCTATCCAATTCCGACTACCCCAGGTCAACGAATCTGAAGAAAACGCTGTCGTGTCTGCAGCAGGGCTGGAATAAGGCGTGACACCACTGTTTATTGTCCCACCTGTCCTGACCAGCCTGGCCTATGCCTAGGGGAGTGTTTTGAGAGGTACCACGAGCAGGTACACTATTAGAGAGTAGGGAACTCCACACACAGCGGTAGGCACACAAGGGTCTCTCAGTGCTATTTCACACTGCTGCGATGCGTTAGGGCAAAATGCCTAGCAAAAGTCACACTTTGCGGTCCCCCCCTACGCCGGAAGTGCTTGACTTAACGCTAGTGCATGCCTACGTTACTGCGTGGCTTCTGTGGCAATATCGATCGGCGCGGAAGTCATGTTAGTCTATGGCGACGCAGTTCATTACTAGGCCGAATGCTACTCTTGTGGTATTGCCTGAAGGTCTGTTTTGGACGATACGGTGCGGCGGGCTCGACCCACCGGATATGTCAATATGCAGTGTGAAACCAAACATCGGGTTTCCAGAGACCCTAATACACAGGGCTGCCAGAAACCTCTCCTTTCACTTGGGACAAATTGCGTAATGTATTTCGCCACAACTCTGTGCAATTTGCACTTCGCACATTGTTCCATGGGGGAGGAGAGGTTTGTCCTCGGGAGGTAAGTTAAAAAAAAACAAAAAACAGGTAAGCAAAGAAGTTAATGTTTGGTTTGCAATGTTAAGTTTTTTATTAAAAAAGTTCAAAGGTTATTAATGTTAATGAAGTAATTGCTTTGCTGCTTGCTTGTTTTTTGGGTTTTTTTTTCTCTTTTTCCATCCAATAACCTTCCAGGTGGACCGAGCGAATGACTAACCAGCTGCAGCACTGATGGTGCATCCTGACAGAACGTTGCGCGTCTGTCAGCTTACACACAAGTCGGTGCATGCAGCGCTGCAGGACGAGATTTCTCCTCCGCAGTCAAAAAGATACATTTGCCGAGGCATATGGGCCGAGGAGTGGTGTTGGGGATTCATATGCTTTGGCAAACACTTTGTATCAAAAAAGAACTCTGGCAATGATTTGTTCATCCACATCGATCGGTGTGAATGGATAAATCAGGTTTGCCAGGGCATACGAGCTGGTGGGTTTGGATTTTTGGGGCGGCAGCTCCTATGTCCTGGCAGACGCCTTCCCCTCCTTTTTGTATTGTTTTGTCTTTTTTTCTTCTCTCTTTTTTTCTATCCAGACCGACCAATCAGCTGCAGCACTGATGGTGCATCCTGACAGAACATTGCGCGTCTGTCAGCTTACACACAAGTCGGTGCATGCAGCGCTGCAGGACGAGATTTCTCCTCCGCAGTCAAAAAGATACGTTTGCCGAGGCATATGGGCCGAGGAGTGGTGTTGGGGATTCATATGCTTTGGCAAACACTTTGTATCAAAAAAGAACTCTGGCAATGATTTGTTCATCCACATCGATCGGTGTGAATGGATAAATCAGGTTTGCCAGGGCATACGAGCTGGTGGGTTTGGATTTTTGGGGCGGCAGCTCCTATGTCCTGGCAGACGCCTTCCCCTCCTTTTTGTATTGTTTTGTCTTTTTTTCTTCTCTCTTTTTTTCTATCCAGACCGACCAATCAGCTGCAGCACTGATGGTGCATCCTGACAGAACATTGCGCGTCTGTCAGCTTACACACAAGTCGGTGCATGCAGCGCTGCAGGACGAGATTTCTCCTCCGCAGTCAAAAAGATACGTTTGCCGAGGCATATGGGCCGAGGAGTGGTGTTGGGGATTCATATGCTTTGGCAAACACTTTGTATCAAAAAAGAACTCTGGCAATGATTTGTTCATCCACATCGATCGGTGTGAATGGATAAATCAGGTTTGCCAGGGCATACGAGCTGGTGGGTTTGGATTTTTGGGGCGGCAGCTCCTATGTCCTGGCAGACGCCTTCCTCCTCTTTTTTTTTTTTTTTTTTTTTTAAAAATTTTTTGGCAGATATTTTTTCATCCACATTGATTGATTGTTTGACGTTCATTTTTCCTTTCAGCCCACAGTGCATTACCCTTATGCCCAATATAAGGAGTATAGCAGAAACTCCTAATACTGGCCATACATGTAATGATTGCAGAGACCCTAAAATGCCAGGACAGACCCCACAAATGATGCCATTTTGGAAAGAGGACACCCCAAAGTATTCCGTGAGGTGCATGGTGAGTTCATAGAATGTTTTATTTTTTGTCACAAGTTAGCAGAAATTGTGGTTTTGTGTTTTTTTTTTTTTTCACAAAATGTCATTTTCCGCTAACTTGTGACAAAAAAATAAAATTTTCTATGAACTCACCATGGCCCTCATGGAATACCTTAGCGTGTATTCTTTCCAAAATGGGGTCATTTGTGGGGTTTGTTAACTGTCCTGGCAAGTGGGCGGGGTGCTAAATTTTGAGCACCCCTGTAAAGCCTAAAGGTACTCATTGGACTCTGGGCCCCTTAGCGCAGTTAGGGTGCAAAAAAGTGCCACACATGTGGTATCGCCGTACTCGGGAGAAGTAGTACAATGTGTTTTGGGGTGTATTTTTACACATACCCATGCTGGGTGGGAGAAATACCTCTGTAAATGACAATCTTTTTTGATTTTTTTACACACAATTGTCCATTTACAGAGTTATTTCTCCCACCCAGCATGGGTATGTGTAAAAATACACCCCAAAACACATTGTACTACTTCTCCCGAGTACGGCGATACCACATGTGTGGCACTTTTTTGCACCCTAACTGCGCTAAAGGGCCCAAAGTCCAATGAGTATCTTTAGGATTTCACAGGTCATTTTGCGGAATTTGATTTCCAGACTACTCCTCACGGTTTAGGGCCCCTAAAATGCCAGGGCAGTATAGGAACCCCACAAATGACCCCATTTTAGAAAGAAGACACCCCAAGGTATTCCGTTAGGAGTATGGTAAGTTCATAGAAGAATTTATTTTTTGTCAAAAGTTAGCGGAAAATTGATTTTTATTGTTGTTTTCACAAAGTGTCATTTTCCACTAACTTGTGACAAAAAATAAAATCTTCTATGAACTCACCATACTCCTAACGGAATACCTTGGGGTGTCTTCTTTCTAAAATGGGGTTATTTGTGGGGTTCCTATACTGCCCTTGCATTTTAGGGGCCCTAAACCGTGAGGAGTAGTCTGGAAATCAAATTCCGCAAAATGACCTGTGAAATCCTAAAGATACTCATTGGACTTTGGGCCCTTTAGCGCAGTTAGGGTGCAAAAAAGTGCCACACATGTGGTATTGCCGTACTCGGGAGAAGTAGTATAATGTGTTTTGGGGTGTATTTTTACACATACCCATGCTGGGTGGGAGAAATATATCTCTGTAAATGACAATCTTTTGATTTTTTTACACACAATTGTCCATTTACAGAGTTATTTCTCCCACCCAGCATGGGTATGTGTAAAAATACACCCCAAAACATATTGTACTACTTCTCCCGAGTACGGCGATACCACATGTGTGGCACTTTTTTGCACCCTAACTGCGCTAAAGGGCCCAAAGTCCAATGAGTATCTTTAGGATTTCACAGGTCATTTTGCGGAATTTGATTTCCAGACTACTCCTCACGGTTTAGGGCCCCTAAAATGCCAGGGCAGTATAGGAACCCCACAAATGACCCCATTTTAGAAAGAAGACACCCCAAGGTATTCCGTTAGGAGTATGGTAAGTTCATAGAAGATTTTATTTTTTGTCAAAAGTTAGCGGAAAATTGATTTTTATTGTTTTTTTTTCACAAAGTGTCATTTTCCACTAACTTGTGACAAAAAATAAAATCTTCTATGAACTCACCATACTCCTAACGGAATACCTTGGGGTGTCTTCTTTCTAAAATGGGGTCATTTGTGGGGTTCCTATACTGCCCTGGCATTTTAGGGGCCCTAAACCGTGAGGAGTAGTCTGGAAATCAAATTCCGCAAAATGACCTGTGAAATCCTAAAGATACTCATTGGACTTTGGGCCCTTTAGCGCAGTTAGGGTGCAAAAAAGTGCCACACATGTGGTATTGCCGTACTCGGGAGAAGTAGTATAATGTGTTTTGGGGTGTATTTTTACACATACCCATGCTGGGTGGGAGAAATATATCTCTGTAAATGACAATCTTTTGATTTTTTTACACACAATTGTCCATTTACAGAGTTATTTCTCCCACCCAGCATGGGTATGTGTAAAAATACACCCCAAAACACATTGTACTACTTCTCCCGAGTACGGCGATACCACATGTGTGGCACTTTTTTGCACCCTAACTGCGCTAAAGGGCCCAAAGTCCAATGAGTATCTTTAGGATTTCACAGGTCATTTTGCGGAATTTGATTTCCAGACTACTCCTCACGGTTTAGGGCCCCTAAAATGCCAGGGCAGTATAGGAACCCCACAAATGACCCCATTTTAGAAAGAAGACACCCCAAGGTATTCCGTTAGGAGTATGGTAAGTTCATAGAAGATTTTATTTTTTGTCAAAAGTTAGCGGAAAATTGATTTTTATTGTTTTTTTTTCACAAAGTGTCATTTTCCACTAACTTGTGACAAAAAATAAAATCTTCTATGAACTCACCATACTCCTAACGGAATACCTTGGGGTGTCTTCTTTCTAAAATGGGGTCATTTGTGGGGTTCCTATACTGCCCTGGCATTTTAGGGGCCCTAAACCGTGAGGAGTAGTCTTGAAACGAAATTTCTCAAAATGACCTGTGAAATCCTAAAGGTACTCATTGAACTTTGGGCCCTTTAGCGCAGTTAGGGTGCAAAAAAGTGCCACACATGTGGTATCGCCGTACTCGGGAGAAGTAGTACAATGTGTTTTGGGGTGTATTTTTACACATACCCATGCTGAGTGGGAGAAAGATCTCTGTAAATGGACAATTGTGTGTAAAAAAAATTAACAAATTGTCATTTACAGAGATATTTCTCCCACCCAGCATGGGTATGTGTAAAAATACACCCCAAAACACATTATACTACTTCTCCTGAGTACGGCAATACCACATGTGTGGCACTTTTTTGCAGCCTAACTGCGCTAAGGGGCCCAAAGTCCAATGAGCACCTTTAAGCTTTACAGGGGTGCTTACAATTTAGCACCCCCCAAAATGTCAGGACAGTAAACACACCTCACAAATGACCCCATTTTGGAAAGTAGACCCTTCAAGGTATTCAGAGAGGGGCATGGTGAGTCCGTGGTAGATTTAATTTTTTTTTTTTGTTGCAAGTTAGAAGAAATGGAAACTTTTTTTTTTTTTTTTTTTGTCACAAAGTGTCATTTTCCGCTTACTTGTGACAAAAAATAATATCTTCTATGAACTCACTATGCCTCTCAGTGAATACTTTGGGATGTCTTCTTTCCAAAATGGGGTCATTTGGGGGGTATTTATACTATCCTGGAATTCTAGCCCCTCATGAAACATGACAGGGGGTCAGAAAAGTCAGAGATGCTTGAAAATGGGAAAATTCACTTTTTGCACCATAGTTTGTAAACGCTATAACTTTTACCCAAACCAATAAATATACACTGAATGGGTTTTTTTTATCCAAAACATGTTTTTCCACATTTTTCGCGCTGCATGTATACAGAAATTTTACTTTATTTGAAAAATGTCAGCACAGAAAGTTAAAAAAATCATTTTTTTGCCAAAATTCATGTCTTTTTTGATGAATATAATAAAAAGTAAAAATCGCAGGAGCAATCAAATAGCACCAAAAGAAAGCTTTATTAGTGAGAAGAAAAGGAGCCAAAATTCATTTAGGTGGTAGGTTGTATGAGCGAGCAATAAACCGTGAAAGCTGCAGTGGTCTGAATGGAAAAAAAGTGGCCGGTCCTTAAGGGGTAGAAAGACTGTGGTCCTCAAGTGGTTAATATTGTAATGTTTTATTTGAAAAAGAGATCACAGTAAAGTAACAGTGTAATGTCATATGTCAATGGAGGATAGACATGTATTCATCTTAGAAAAAGTATCCCAGTCCAAGGACAGAGGAAGAAGGCATTTGGAGGGTAATCCCACAAAAATTATAGATTCAGCTCGTTTTTACGTTCAGGGAGGAAGCAGGTGGTTTGAGGTGACAAATGCTATTCCATCCGCTGTAGTAAATCATAAAAAGGCCATGAATGAAAGGGACAATCCACACGAGGAAAGTAATTTACTAATAAAATGTAGAAGTGTGATTGCTAAAAAGTGGTGATTATGCATTTACAAAAATAAATACAGCTGTGCGCTATGCATGTGATTCCCAGCAATTGCCACACTGCTTGCCTGGCTGCTGCGGAATTGTACCCCTGACATCGTCATAGAAAATGGCTTTAAAATCCCTTCAAATTTTTTTTATGTAAATAACCCAAACAAATAAAAACAGTTCTTTGATTTAAATTGGGGAAAATGTAAAGCACAAAAACTGGTGCCTCCTTGACACCATGCAGCCTGGTATTCCCCAGAGAACATGGAGCCTACAAACAAGGGACTTCGCCCCCATGCAGTGCCAGCCCACATGGTTTAGTGGCATTATGGGGTACTTTTTAAGTTGGAGGCGGCAAAGACTCCGATACAAAGGAAATAAAAGATCTAATTTTTAACTGAATAAACTTGGTAACTACAATTTTACACACAATAATTTGCGCACATTGGTAACATTAATTTCTTGAGAAAGGTCAAACACAAAAGAGATACATACTCAGTTTATAACAGGATGAAGTCTTGCCTATAAATATATTAAAATCCCTTATCTCAAAAACTATAAGGTCTTTTTGAAAAAAAAAAAAAGGTTCCCCTTGTTCCCACTGTTCTACTTAACATATCCTGCAAATTGTGAAAAAAATGTTTAAGTTGTAACCACTGATCACCTTTATAATCCATGCAATTTTGGTGATTAGAGCAGTGATTGTCACGTATTCTACAGGCAGTCACGGCTAAAATCCGACTCAAATCGGAAGTCTGTTTCAAATCTGGGTCACAATCCTGGCTTATCCGGATTTTGGGACTGCCGTGGACGGATTTATTTGAATACATGATCGGGGTTATCCGAGCAACACTACTAATGTGATGTAAATGTTGTGAGATAAGCCCCACATCACACACAATGAGTAGTTACAGAAGTTTATAATAGAATTACACTGTGCTGCCTATGCAGTGCTCAGTATCTGGTCTAAAGTGCTGCAAATCTAATCTTTTATATCCCACAGCACAAAGCAATGATGAGCCATAAAATGTGGTAAATACTGTAGGTATGCAGGCAAGCAGCACTACTGCTTAATGTCTGGTTTTTATGCTTCAGCTATAATTGTAGGAGAAGAAGCCTCACAAGTCTATAATAATTCACAGTTAAAGCAGCTGATGGCTACACTGTGTAGAACATTGACACTGCTGCTGAATGCCTGGATTAATGTGCAGCAAATGTAGTAAAATAAATGCTGCAACACAAATCAATGATAAACAGTAAAAGTAGTTAATGGCTATACAGACAAGCATTGTTGTCTACTCTACTATGTTGCAGAAGAAAAGAATAAATACAACACAAATACATCATAAATGAAAGGTAATGGTAAAACAGGACAAACAGCACTGGTTCTCAATGCATGGTACAATATGTGCAAATTAATGCTAATGTAGCAGAATACACCTCCTAGCACAAAATAATGAACCTCAAGGATGACTTACAACCCTCTACTACACAGGGATTTTCTTGATATCAGCAGAGGCGTATCTACAGGGGTGCAGGTATGCCATTTGCCATGGACATCTTGTAGTGGGGGCACAACTCCATAGCATTCCTGATGTTCTCCATATAAATTCTATTTTTTTAACTGGGGTGCATCCGTCTCCCTGGTTCTCTCTCAGTATTAGCCATAGGCGCTGTTTTCCCTAGGCTTACCCTAGGAACGGGTCTCAGCACCACTAAATACCTCTAGATATTACAAATGTTCCTGCTAATTTTATAAATCATTTTAACCACCTTTATTCATCTTAATGTGTGATAACAGTACTCGTAAATGTTCTTGCAGACAGTAAAGAGTATATTTTCATTTTTCTTTTCCATCTTTTAAGTGTTTCCTGGTGTCTCAAGGTATTTATTCACACAGATGGTGATGATCTGCATTACTACATCTTATTTTATTCATTTCATCTGAAGGCAGCGTTCTTGGATCAAAACTGGAGTGAAAACGTTTGCCTCTCCAGCACAGCCTGTCTGTTTCTGTGTAACATGCTTTTGTTTTGATGTGTTTCAGAATTTTAAAAAGTCAAGTAGGTATGCAGGAAAAACAATCTAGATCAAATAAAATATGCAGTCTATCTTGTCTTCAGACTAGCTGAATGCTACCAGGGTGGTCTTTTCTCAGAATCCTCTGTAGTAAATAGTTATCAGTAAACAACAGGAGCGAGCCAAAGTAAAATGCTTACAAGGTGTCTTCACTTTCTAGTTTGTGTTAAACAATAACATTTTGTATTCCCTTTAAAGGGAAGTCCTACTTTTGTTAAAGGACAGCTATAAAAAATGTATAAATTCATGCTACTTAAAGTGTACCTGAGATGGTATAGAAAAAAAAATTAAACATACCTGGGACTTCCTCCAGCCCCTTCCAGGCTCACTGCTCACTTGCTCTCCTCCTCTGTCACCTGCATCATCTGCAATTGGTTCTGGAAAATTGTCTCCGCATGCTCCCTCATCATGCTCCCATCACGCGAGAGCGGTCTGCTAGGTGCATTTGTACTGCGCAGGTGCAAAATGCTCCCATCACCGGGAGTGCAACAGGGGAGCAAATGGCTGGGCTGTGCATGCACAGTACGCCCCGACTGGAAGACTTTCAGGGCCAATTGCGGAGGATCCAAGTGATGCAGGAGGATGGTGAGGGAGCGATCAAGCTGGAGGGAGCTGGAGCAAGCCTCAGGTATGTAAAAAAAAATTCTCCTGCCCCATCTCACATTTACTTTATCACATTCACGCATTCATCTGTAAGTTGTTTCTTTGAATTATTATTTCTGTTTATCACAAGAATTTCATCTTCAGCTCAATCAGAATTCCACAGTGAAAGAGGCTGGCTTAAAAGTCTACTCGTTTAGGTATACTGCACTCATGGCATTAGTACTATTTTTTCCAATGTTGTTTAGTTTGGATTTTGTTTTACTTGTCTACTGTACTGCAAACAAATCTCTTCAACTTACCAGCAAAATTGTGCCAGTTTTGAAGCAGCTAATTTGGGCACCATATAAACCTCAATGTTAATTGCAGCTATAACTGTGCCCAGTATATAATTTGGGCGCCAGAGGTTCACGGTATAAATTTTCCTTCACACAAATGGCAGTGGAAGGACTGAGCAGATATCAGCAGAGGTAAACATAGCAGTGGTGGTAAGTGAATGTTAATGTAATGCATAGATAGATGATAGGTTAGTGTTAGGAGCAGGCAGGGCCGGATTTCTGGCAAGGCTATGGCCTAGGGCACCAGAAGTTTAGGGGCGGCTCAGTGAGTGACAGTAATGCTGTTCTATGCAGCCATCCCTATCTACAAGGACAGCTTTAACCTTTGAACTCTCTGTCCTGTACTTGTGCTGACCCTGCAAGATATGTAAGCTCTATCCTGCAGGTACACATCAGCCTAACTCTCATGGTGACACATTGGGTCCATCATCAACGAGATGGCAAGCATACCATAAAAGTTCAAAACATAACATATAATCTATACGCATATTACTAAAATAGCTATTGTCTGTGACACCAATGATGGAAAGTAAGTTGAATTCTCGTTGGGGCACACAGAGCTAACAACCATACAGACGATATAGTTGGCCTTGGGCGGTAAAAAGTACAAATCCGGCCAGGGGAGCAGGTGGTGAGTAGGTTACTGCTAGGCATAAGTAGGGGGAGGCTTAGTGTGAGAAGTAAGTTTGGCAACGTGATATTAGAATATTGGCAAAATTACTGATATTCTACCATCAGCATTAACCATTCCCAATAGTAGAATATTGGTATTTTTTCCCCCAAAACCTAGCTTGCTGCTTTATTAGTATCAAAAACAGGGGTACCATTCCAATCATACCAAAATTATTGGCATAAAGCTTGATAACTTTTAACAAGAATATTGGTAATTTTACCAATATTCTACTACCAGCTTCTCCGAGCGACCGTCTTGTGCTTCTGTTTTGTGAAAAAAAAAATACTATGACAACAGATATCCTGTTCAACAACACTAATGTAGCTAATAAAGCAGGCTGTCTTTACTGTCAGAGCAGAGTAGCTATTCAACATTGATTCCATAATGTATATCTCTCTAAACAGATTAATGAATCAACTACCGTATAGACTAGACAAAGTCAGATACTTTTTGCAGAGCAGGATCGTCCACAAGACAACCCTAGGCAACTGCCTGGGGCCTAGTGGGCATCAAGGGGCCCAGCTGTCACTTTCTCTGGCCACTCTCCTACCTCAGCTTACCAAAGACTGTTGAAGGAAGCAAAGTCTAGTACCTTGCTTTGGGCCCAATTTTATCATAATCGTTTTCTGACTTTTTGGGAGCTTAAAAAAAGCGTATTTTATTGATATGTGAAAACATCTTCAGTGAGAAAACTCAGAAGAAAAGATCATTGAATAGGGGCCTCTGTATATTACTGCACTGCATTGTTAGCTTCTACTGCTCATTTCTTTTAAACAAGTGTAAAGAAGAAGAAGTAATGTATAGGTTTTAAGGGCACTAAAAATCTAGCCAACACCTGGTCCCTTAGTACTGTGTGTCAGTAAACACAAAAATGAATAAAGAACTAGGCAGAGCCAGGGAATATCACAGTTCTATTCCCTGTAACATTTGTGTGAGAAAATGATCTCTTAAGCCACTGCAGTGTTTATGGAAATGTTTGACACCTGATGTCATATCATACGTGCTTTACATTTCTTGCTTCCTTTACAGGGCTGAGGGCTGAACATGGAAAGCATTGGTAACATCACACAATGATCCTAGGCGAAGATCATGAAGTTCTATATGCATCTGCTGATGGAAATATTTCACACATAAAACGGCGACATATTTCTTATTACTCCTGTCACAATTAACTGTCAAGCTGCAAGAGATTCAGAAAGAAATTGGACTCCACACACAGATCCGCTACTTTATAGAAATGAAGCTGTGTGTAATGAAGCAAGGAATCCTGTTTTCCTCCCATGAGAGCTTTCTGCTCCAGCTATCCCTGTCCCTGTCCTTCTCCTGCTCTGCCTCAGACATACAGTTTGTTTTATAGACACACACCCATGCCATCTGCTTGCAGTTACTGATTCCTGCACATGCAAATATTCCCTGTGTCCTTTCTGACATCAGTGAACTGGACAGTTAGAAGGCCTGGACAGTGTAGTGTGTGTTGGCATTCTGTGTAATTTGTTATACTCCCCGGGATTTCACAGGAGTCCAGCGCTGAGTTTGTCCAGTTTGTCCTAGGGTATTCTGGGACAGCATGAATGCCATCCCATCTGCTTCTGCTCAGGTCTACTCCTTGAAAGCAGGGGTTAGAATATGGGTCTGTTTATCAGGCTAGCAGGAAGCATGACTATAGCACTCATTTGAAAGGCAGAGTTATTTACCTGTGCATTTCTTGCTAGCATGTCATTCTTGTTACTTATTTCCAGCCCACCTCTTTATTCTGTAGACTGTCCCTGTTTTGCCAATCTGTCAGACTACTGGATACCCTGTCCTGCTTGCCTGATAGTCCAGTCTGCAAACTGTCTCTGTCCTGCCAGCCCATCAGTCCTATTATCCTTCCTGTCTACACCTGTTACATGTGTCCTTCTCTACAATGTTGGCTTCACCCTTCTATATTCATCACTGATGGGAATAACGCAAGGAGTTGTGACCTGGTGACCACCTGCACCAAAGTGGTCTGCCGTTAACTAGGGGTAACAGCCTCATTACCCTTTGTGGGACTATCTGGTGTAGGCCAGTGGGAGCAATATGTGATCAATAACTGCCTAGCTTTGTACTTTCCCAAGCGACAGACAGCTACCAATGACCGCAATGTGATTAATATTAGATCATATTTCTGTTGAGTTCTTGTCTAATATCCACTGGTGCATAGTGATAAATCAAGTAAAGGAACATATCAAGGAGATATTACTGGTTTCATAAACACTGGTGAACATGACAGGTGGGAGGCCCAGGCACCGCCATAACCCCCATCCCGCATGCAATTGTTCACCTGATCTAGCTATATGAGTGCATGGCCAGTTTATCGATTAGCAAAAGTGTAGCCCAACTGTAGTGAGCAGACTTCTGAAATTACAGTGGAAGATTCCAGTAAGATAAACTGAAGCTGAATTCAGTTTATAAGCCTGATGGATTTCAGAATCAACCAGTTCAATTCTTTAGGAGTGTAGTTGTTCCAATTTATGTGTACAATGAAAAGGAACAATTTACTAGTACAACTGTAGAACATATGTTCAATATTCAATATTCACCAGTGTAAAAATGTGTGGTTACTTAAATTTGCAATTACCTTTTGAGTACATCTCAGAGTCGCAGAATGCTTTTTTCTGCCATAAGGGCTTGCTCACACTAGGGGCTTGATTCACTAAACCTTGATAACTCGTATCACGGCCGTGCAAGCAATTCCACTTTCGTGCGCAATCGCGAATTTCCATGCACACAGAAATTTGCAATTGCACGCGGAAATGCAAAAATGCACACAAAACCGCTAACACGGCCGTGATATGAGTTATCACGGTTTAGTGAATCAAGCCCCAAGAGTGATTTTGTTCTTTTTTTTTAGCGCTGGTGATTTTAAAAATCGCCTTAAAATCGCTAGGGCAATGTTAGTTTATGTGAGTGTTCTCACATAATCGATGAGATTTCTATCCAATCGCAAACACGGCTCCTGCACCATTTTCTGAGCGTTAGAAAGTATAGGGAAATTGCAAAGCGATTGAAAAAGCGATTTGAGTCGTGATTTCACAAGCACTTTAATGAATTATTACGTTGTATTTATTCCTTTCCGGGTCAAAGAGTTCACTTCCTGACTGACATCAGTAAGTAAAAAAAAATTGCTCCACAAAAGCGCTTAGAAAAGTGCTTTTCTAAGTGAAAAATCGCTTAGAACGCGCTTGCAAAAGTGCTTTAACCCTCCTGGCGGTTAATTTTTTTTGCCACTTAGGCAAAAATCCTTTTTTTTTTAATTTTTTTTTTTTGTTTCATGTAAAGCTACCAGAGTGGTAGCTACATGAAACACCACTAGAGGGCGCATGTGTCCCTCTAGTGCGATCGTCGCCGGCATCAAAAGCAAACAGGGGAACGCGTATATAACGCGCTCCCCTGTTTGGCTTCTCCTGTCGCCATGGCGACGATCGGAATGACGTCATGGACGTCAGCCGATGTCCTGACGTCAGACGTCTCCGATCCAGCCCATAGCGCTGCCCGGAACTCATTGGTCCGGGCAGCGCAGGGCTCTGGCGGGGGGGGGGGGGGGCCCTCTTGCGCCGCTGCGTGCGGGCGATCGCCGCAGAGCGGCGGCGATCGAGCTGTACGCGCGGCTAGCAAAGTGCTAGCTGCGCGTACAGCAGTTTGAAGTGCGCAAATCGCCCCACCAGGGGCTGAGATATCTTCCTGCGCGGCATAGCCCGAGCTCAGCTCGGGCTTACCGCCAGGAAGGTTAAAAAACCTATAAATCGCTCACCGCTTGCGATAGCGCTGGCAATTTATAATGTGAGCTAGGCCTAATACTGTATGAAGCATTAGACCAGACCAAGAATTCGACCAACTATCATCATGGTCCTACCTTTTGAGCTGACACCATCATCTCCTTCTCTTGCAAGTATGACCACATTCTGCTAAACCTTAAACTGTCATGATTATACCAGTCTGTTATTTATGTCAGATACATTTCCTTCTTAAAATAAATCCTAGTGATTCTCTATGAATTAAGAGAGTACACTTTATGATGGATTAGCTAAAGTGAGAGATTGCTCATCGGAAAGTCCTGCCTTAGTGCTGATATGATCATTCAGCCAGCAGCAGTGTACAGCCATAAGAGTGAGCTATAACATATTTTGAGCTGTGGCTGGTTGCTACTGCAACTGCATACTAATCATTTTAGTTGAGTGGAGAAACTGCCAGAGTGTGTGAAATGTACCTGTTGGTAACAACCCTCATCCTGTTGTTTATAAAAACAAAGCTAGTAAGCCAAAGATTCTGTATGAAATGCCAGCTATCTGTATCAGTTAACTTTTTTTTATTAACCCCTTCCCGACTGCCTAACACCGATAGGAGTTGGGAAGGTGGCAGCCCCAGGACCACCTAACGCCGAAAGAGGACATGGCCTGGGGAGAGGTTTTACAGCGGATCATGCTTGACGATGCGTGCGCATCCCCGCTTGAGTAATGGAGCTCGGCTCCGTCATCAGTCTACCTGCGGCGAAGCCGCCATCTATTTACATTGTACAGCGCTGCAATCTACTGCAGCAATGTACTGCAGACAGCCGTGTCACTCAGCTGTCCCCTGGAGAGGCTCTGATCACGATCCCCTCTCATACACTGATTCCTATGAGAGAGGATTATTGTGATCAGCTGACGGGGTGAGGCAGAGGGGGGGGGGGGGGGACTAAAATCAATGTTAAAAAAGCAATATTTATTAATTAAAAAAATAATAATAAACAAGGTATCAACAGAGCTTTCTGTTAGTGGGCTCTGATCGCTGGTGCCCAGAAAAAGGGGGGGGGGGGGATTCATTTGTGTGCTCAGTACAGCTCTGCAGTGAGCTATTAAAGCTGCAGAGCACTGATTTGTAAAAAATAGCCTGGTCACTAGGAAGGTTTAAGCCTGTGGTCCAGAACTGGTTAAGTATGGAAATAATCAGCATTGCATCTATTAAATGACACTTGAGTGAGAGGAATATGGAGGCTGACCTATTATTTCCTTTTAAACAATACGAATTGCTTGGCTATCCTGCTGATCATCTGCCTCCAACACTTTTAGCCATAGATCCTGAACAAGCATGCAGATCAGATGTTTCTCACTGAAGTCTCACTGGATTGGCTGCACGCTTGTTTCAAGTTAGTGATTTAGACACTACTACAGGCAAAGAGATCAGCAGAACTGACAGGCAACTGGTATTGTTTAAAAGGAAATAAATATGGTGGTGTCTACATCGTTCTCACTTCAGGTGTCTTTTAACCACTTAGGGACATGCCTCTTAATGGCTCCAGGACGTTTTAAAACGTCATGCACTGATGCTGCTGCTGTGCGCGCTCCTGTGCGCGCTCCCGCGTGCACGTGCACATGCATTCCTGTGCGCGTGCACGTGAAAATAGTGAAAAAACCCACCCAAAAAAAACACACCTTTATTTCCAAATACTATATTGTCACCATACTTTGTACTAGGGACATAATTAAAATCTTGTTATAAACAGGACAAATAGGCAGATAAAATGTGTGGGTTTTATGTACAATAGCAATGTTTATATAAAAAATATATGGGATGAAATTGGAAAAATTGTGTATTTTTTCATTTTTTCCTTGTTTTCCCCTTTAAAATGCATAGAAAATAAAGTAATTACTAAAAACACATATCAACCCCAAAAAGCCCAATTGGTGGTGAAAGTAAACGAGATATAGATCATTTCATTGTGATTAGTAGTGATTAAGCTATTGGCAACCGAAAGGGATGAGCACTGAAAGGTGAAAATCGCTCTTGTCCGTTAGGGTAAAAACCTCCTTGGGGTGAAGTGGTTAATGGGTGGGGCCTTACTTAGTAAGTTCTGTGTTTTCCTTTTGAACATCATTGTCGAATAGTTAAAGAAATGTGTATGTTATGCTTGCATAACCTGATGCAGAAAAAGCTCATGGTGTAGCAATATGGGACGCAGAGGTTGCCACCATGCCAAGGCCCCTGGACCAAAGGGAATACTATAGGCCCACCTGCAGCTGCTGCAAAGCTCTTTATTGGAGTTGTGGTGGTAATAATCAACAATATATGAACTTTGAATAGTGATAATCCTTAGCAAACCGTATCTTTTCCTCTGCTTATGCCGCTCGCACATTGGCTGTACTAGGAAAGATGGTTTTAGAGCTTTGTATCATGTGGTTAATATACATGCAGTGCTTTAAAGTGTAACTGAAGTAGACTAAAAAATTAAGAGTTTCCTTACCTGGGGGGGCTTCTGCCAGCCCCCTGCAGCCGTCCTGAGCCAACGAAGTTACCAAACGATCCTCTGTTCTCCCGCTGTGGCTCACTTTCACACTGTGCCAGTGCTGCCCTGGTTTCGTGTGTTCTTGTTCACGCTCCCGATGCCGGGAGTATACTGCGCCGGTTCAGTAGAGATTTTCTCATGATGCGCCTGCGCAGTACTCTCCTAGCCATGGGAACACGTACGATGATACACATGGCCAAGGCTCAGCGGACGTCAACTTAGTAGTCGACTTCCACTACGTGAAGAAATGTGAGCCGTGTCGGGGAACGGAGGATTGTGGAGGAACGGCGTTGGCACACAAGGGCTGCAGGGGCTGGCAGAAGCCCCAGGTAAGGAAACTCTTTTTTTTTTTTTTTTTTAGGATACTTTACTTTAACTGTTTTTCTTTTCTTCCATTTCATTACAATTAAAAAAACAAGAGAAATAGTAGTAAGTTGACCACCCCTCTAGTAAATATAACAATATAGATATCAAGAAAACAAGGAAATGGAGAGTTTCAGGTCCACAATCAACAATACAGCTATAAAAATGTACAGTGACAGTTGTTGAGTATAAACACATACTACAAATGAGTTAAAAAGTCCATATGTCAATCACTGTACGTTGACGTGACATATGGTTTTTTTAACTGATATGTCACTTTGTTTATTACTCAACTATGTAGTTAAACATTTTTATGTTGATTGTGCACCTGAAAACCCTCATTCCCTTGTTTCCTTTATATCTATATTGATAGAATTATATTTAACTTGCCAATTAAAAATGAATAAAATAAATTCTCTGGATTTTTTAAATTATACAGTAATTATAAAACAGTACACCCATCTTCAATGGATACAGTAACTAATCACACTTAAAGAAAATCTGTAATGAAAAAACTTCCCCTGGGAGGTACTCACCTCGGGTGGGGGAAGTCTCCGGATCCTATTGAGGTTTCCCCATCCTCCTTGGGCCCACGGCGGCGGAGAAAATCCTCCCCGGAGCGGTGGCGATGTAAATATTTACCCCCTTGGCTCCAAGGCAGGCGCAGTATCCCCTCTCTGCACGGAGATAGGCGAAAATAGCCGATCTCCGTTGGGCCGCTCTACTGCGCAGGCACAAGTCTCCTGGGCCTGTGCAGTAGAGTGGACCCGCCGGAGATCGACTATTTTTGCCTATCTCCGTGGGAAGAGCCGCAACAGCGCCCCCGCTGGAGCAGAAAAGGTAAATATTGCACAGCCCGATAGATTGTCGCCTGTGCGTTCCGGGGGCTGCAGCGAGACTGCCGTGGGACACAGGAGGATGGGGGAAGCCTCGATAGGGTCCAGAGGCTTCCCCCTACTGAAGTGAGTACCCCCCAAGGGAACTTTTTTCAGTACAGGTTTTCTTTAAGAATAAATGTGAGATTTCATTATCAAGCAAAGCGTATAAGGTTATTTTTTGTGTAAGGTGTGCTTAAAGTTGTCTTTGAAAACTTAGAAGACGCCTGGCCCAGAGGCTGCAGGTGGTAACACAAAATCACCTTACCAGGATTATACCTTTAATCTGCAGACTTAGTTTAGACATTTACTCTTTGAGCAGCCAATAACTCTGCTTCTGTTTTCATACGACTTTCCTTCTATCAAGAAAAAGGTCACTTTAATAAAAATCTATTTATTCTGAAAGATTATATCAAAATGTATTTCTGTTGTATGGAAAAGAAAACATGGAGGTTTTAAGGTAGCAGGATCAAACAGTTGTTTGCATAACATGAATAAAGAGCAGAGCAAGGAGGGAATAGCGCAGTCAGTTCCTGAGTCTTTGTAATACTGTGATCCCATCTGAATTATGGAGCTCTTTCTTACCTCTGCAGCTACTAATACTCTGGAGAAAGTTTGGCTGCATGAGGGTGAATTTGGCCTTCTTGTTTTCAATCCAGAGAGCTCTTAATTTCTGTCTCCTGGCTACCCTTTTTGTAATAAATGAAGGCTTGGTGCATAATAGAAACCAGCTGAGGGTCTCGCTAGGTAAAGATGCCTTAGTTTTTTCTAACAATTCCTGCCCAGTTTGTTCCTACTCTTTCTAATCTCTCACAGCTGCCAAAAATCCATCTTATCTTTGCATGAGGTGAAGTTTCCATTAACAGCTATTATGGTAGCAGGGGTCAGATGCCCAGTGTCAAATGCTAAAAGGAAACACTGGGAACCACAGCCTAGTATGGAAATCTCTCTCACAATATATACTTGGCCAGAAACCAGAAACATTATACAAAAAGAGCCTAGCTTTATTACTTGCTATGAGAACATTTTTTGGCCCTCGGAGTGAATAGACCGAGGAGGGAAAAGATCCAGATAATAACACATATATACGTTAGGGAGGTCTAAATATAGTGACATTGTTCTGTTAAGTGTATCCACCTGCCTGATGTTTTCTTATCTGTTACAGCTGACCTTTAGATGTTGCTGTAATCTCTGTGGTCAGTGGCGTAGCAATAGGGGTTGCAGAGGTAGCCACCGTATTCGGGCCCTTGGGCCAGAGAGGCCCCATGGGGCCCTTCCTAAACCACAGTATAAGCTGTTTATTGGTCCTGTGGTAGTAATAATAACTTCTATAGATGCTTTGAATAGTAGTAATCATTAACAAACTGTTCCCCAACCCCTTCTTGCACCTCAAATGCAGTAGATGACCTTGGCAGGTTTTGTTGTGCCGTATCAATTGTTATGTATAGAGTGCTTGGAGGGGGGCCCAATGTAAAACTTGCACCGGGGCCCATAGCTCCATAGCTACACCACTGCCTGTGGTGACTTGTTATATATTGGTGGAAATTACAGGTTTAGCATTGCTGGATTGGACATGTACAGATATTTCTGAAGAGGCTTCCAGGCAAAATAATATCAAGTCAGACACATCGGCACCATCACTTTAGTTTTGAGGTGCAACAGTACTTGCACAAAGGGTTAGAAATACAATCCTGATAGTAAAATATTGGTAATTGTCTACCATTTTTCTACTATCTCATTATTCTATTATTCCCAGTGCTCACCTACAATATAGCTAGGCACTTGAATGTCTAAACCTTGGTGCCTAAATTACCCTCTCCCCCTTGTTTTCCTTGCCTGTTATATAGCTGAACACCTAAATTACCGCCCTATCCACTATATATTATTGCCAAGCGGCTATTTTTATTCTGACAGTGCTCCGCTGATATCCAGAGTTTACTTATCCCAGTGCCCATTTTGCACTGGGAGGGTAGGTGTAAGCAAGAGTCCTCCTTTTTGGTATTAGTTACCTGTGTGATGGTTGGCTGACAAGACAGGAAACCAGGAGACTACAAGGCTGTGCTAGAGGAGAATATAGAATTGTGAGAACTTGAGTTATCTGAATGTTTGATTGTTTGTTGTTTTGATTGCCAAGTATTAGTATTAGCAACTAGTAGTATTAGCAATGCAAGGTGTAGGTTGTGGCAGAAGATGAGGTTCCATGGAAAGACCATAAGCAATATTACCTGTAAGGCAGGGCCCTTAACCAATACATTATCCAGCCACTGCTGGACGAATCATATGCATTTCATGCCAGTTTGGATTGGCCCAGCTCCCAGCTGCATACAATTTACATTCAATTAAGATCAATGGTGAAATTAATAGCATCTGATTTAAAAAAAAAGTGCAGGTTTGTAATGTGTTTGTGAGTCTGCAGACTGTGACTATAAAAATATTTCTTCGAATAACAAGATTCCTGATGAGTTGAACAGTTTGAATAGACTTAAAAGATTTATGTATTCGGAAATATATCAGTGCCTACACTAATACAGATCAAGATGCATAGAGCTTTTTTTGCCACATGTATGAAAAACTGTTTACAGCTGATATTGTATATCCATTTATGTAGAAGAGTGTGTGTGGATTGCTGCTATTTGAAGATTTGTTTTTATGCCCTTGATATCCAAAGTACTGTCTACTCATACTACTACAATCTTAACCCTCCTGGCGGTTTGCAAAAAAATCGCCAGGGGGCAGCAAATCCTTTTTTTTTTTATTTTTTTTTTTTTTCATGTAGCGAGACAAAGTCTCGCTACATGATAGCCGCTGCTCAGCGGCATCCCCCCAGTTCAAAGAACGGGATCTCCCGGAGGGCTTCCCCCGTCGCCATGGCGACAGGGCGGGATGACGTCACCGACGTCATCGACGTCATGACGTCAAAGGGGATTCCGATCCACCCCATAGAGCTGCCTGGCACTGATTGGCCAGGCAGCGCACGGGGTCTGGGGGGGGGGGGGGCGGCTGCGGCGCGACGGATAGCGGCAGATCGGCGGGTAGCGGCGGCGATCGGGCACTGCACACAGCTAGCAAAGTGCTAGCTGCGTGCAGCAAAAAAAAAATTATGCAAATCGGCCCAGCAGGGCCTGAGCGGTGCCTTCCGGCGGCTTACCCCGAGCTCAGCTGGGGCTTACCGCCAGGAGGGTTAAAGGGATACTGTAAGGGGGTCGGGGGAAAATGAGCTGAACTTACCCGGGGCTTCTAATGGTCCCCCGCAGACATCCTGTGTTGGCGCAGCCACTCCCCAATGCTCCGGCCCCGCCTCTGGATCACTTCTGGAATTTCTGACTTTAAAGTCAGAAAACCACTGCGCCTGCGTTGCCGTGTCCTCGCTCCCGCTGATGTCACCAGGAGTGTACTGCGCAGACACAGACCATACTGGGCCTGCGCTGTGCGCTCTTGATGACATCAGCGGGATCGAGGACACGGCAACGCAGGCGCAGTGGTTTTCTGACTTCAAAGTCAGAATTTCCAGAAGTGAACCGGAGGCGGGGCCGGAGCATCGGTGAGCGGCTGCGCGGGCGCAGGATGTCTGCGGGGGACCATTAGAAGCCCCGGGTAAGTTCAGCTCATTTTCCCCCGACCCCCCTACAGTATCCCTTTAAGGATGGAGTCTACTGCGAAGCGGGTGGTTAGGGCGCACGGTGCTCAGCATCAAGCGCAGAAACTAGGCGCCCCATATTAGTAATGCTATACTGAGCGTAAGGGTAATTTGGGGCTCCAGCGATCATTGTCACAACTCAGATGGGGAATAGTATTTTTCGCCACCGGGGATTTGAGTGGCAGCATAGTAAGTTGTGATTCGGCTCACCCTGAGCCTGGCTTACCAGGAACAAACTTAAACATTTGTATGCTTTTACTGGCAGCTCTTGACTGATGTTAGCAGCATCATGATAGGTTTAGGGTTTCTGGACCTGTGGATAGCCTCAGATAAATCCACTATGTGTTGTAGCATCAGGAACCATGATTAGCATAGAGACTTGCTATGTTTGATTGCCCAACCCTGTGACAAGACAAGACACAGAACATGTATATCGGCCTTTTCTTACTCAAAGCACCAGAGATGCAGCCCTTAGGACACACTCTATAGACAATAGCAGTGCTAGGGAGTCTTGACCAAGGTCTCCCTGATCTCCTGAGTCAGAAGCAGAGCCCTTAACCAGTACACTATCCAGCCACTGCCTACACTATTCAGCCACTGCCTACACTATTCAGCCACTGCTGGACTAATCAAATGCATTCCATGCCAGTTTGGATTGGCCCAACTGCATACAATTCACATTCAATTAACATACATGGTGAAATTAATAATGCAAGTTTGTAATACGTTTGTGAATCTGGATTCCGATGTCATTCTAACAACATTCATGAGGACTGTGTTGTTAGGTGTGGTGATTTTTCTTTTTGTTCTCTGGTTCTGATGTTTCCCTTTGTATCTGTTTTTTTTTAAGGACATTCTTTTTCCTGGGCCATGCTTCATATGGTATTTCTTGCCTTCAGTGGACAAAGCTCATAGGTCACAGAATTCCTTTGCAGGTGTGAAATTAGGATTAGAGATGGGCCGAACGTGTTCGCCGGCGAACGGTTCCAGGCGAACTCAGGGTGGTTCACCTTTGCAGAGAACCGAGAACCTTTTTTCCAAAAAGTTCGGTTCGCCCATAGACTTAATATTAATAGCAAAGCCCCCTTACATAGTAAAAACACCAAAATTGTTGGGAATGTTAAGTGGAATAGTGGGAACAAGAGGAAATTTTTTTTTTCAAAAAGACCTTATACTTTTTGAGAAAATCTATTTTTAAGTTTCAAAGTAAAATGAGCCGATTCATAAAAAAAAGAACTGATTCATTAAAAAGAACTGGATGATTTATGAACCTTTAGTATAGCAGAGAATGCGTCCTGAGCAGGACGTGAAGCTGCCGGCTCCGCTGCTGTCTCTCCCCACCTGCCTGCACCTGTCACCCTCACCTAGCCTGGCACCCGGTGCACCCATGGGTGCCAGGCTAGGTGAGGGTGACAGATGAGGAGGTGGGGAAAGACAGCAGGAGCCGGCAGCTATGCATCCAAAAGGACGCATTCTCTGCTATGTGGGAGGTGTTGGAGATCTTCAATCAACTTAATTGAAGATCGCAACATAAGAGGATACAGTTCGTTGGATCGTTTACCGTGGATATTGGCGTGGGAAAAGTTTTTTAAAGGTACAGGTAAGTATTTATGGTTAATTTAGAATAATAAAATACTTTTCTCGTGGTTGTGTTTTGATTTCATTTAACCCTTTGTGGAAATGGGTAAGGGGTACTTTGTACCCCTATACTCATTTCTCCTGGGAGGGGGGTGGGCATCTGGGGTCCCTTTCTTAAAGGGGACTCCCAGATGCCACCATGAACCCCCACCCCCCGGGAGTCGTCGCCCCCACCTCCTCCTGGGGCACCGGAGGTGGGGAAGAACCCCTTGTCTATGGATTGGACAAGGGCTCCAAGGGGGGAAGAGGGGAAGGCTTGGCCACCCCTCCCCCCCCCCCCGGAGCCCCCCATACCATGAACCATGCGGGCTGGTATAGCTCAGGGTGCGAAGCCCCAGTCGGCCGGGGCTCCGCATTCTGGCTATCCCAGCCTGCATGGGGGACAAGGGGTTACAGGGGCTCGGGAGGGGGGACCCCACGCCATTTTTTTCAGATTTTGCACACACAGCACATAAAAATAATAAAAAAAAAATAAAAACATTTTTTAAAGGACTTCCGAGGCCACAAATGTGAAAAAAAGTTAAATACCTTTTCATAATCCAGATCCATTGAGGACGCCATCCGCACCCTCCCGTTCATTCTCCCATGGCTCCCGCATAGGAATGGTCGGAAATGCCAATTTCTGATTCCGCGGTAATTCCGCATTCCGCCATTGCCAAATACCGATTCCGCTTTCCGCTACCAAATTCCGCCAGACTTTAACATCGATTTTCTCAAAAACTATAAGGTCTTTTTGAAAACTTTTTTTGCATCTTGTTCAGAAGATTCCGTTTAATAAACCCTGAAAATTTGGTATTTCTAGGACGTACGGGGGCTTTGCTATTAACCGTTAAATTCGGCAGATTTTTCCTGTAATGTAACTGCAGAAAATAGGCAGAAGCAGATTTTCTGCATTTTACTTTACAGTAAAAATCTGTTTCCGGCGGAAATCCACCTAACGCACTTGCATTACCGATTTCCGCATTCCGATGCGGAAATGCAATTTCCGATCGGAATTTCGGAAATTGTATTTCCGCGGAATCCGAATGAGCATCCCTACTCCCACACTAATAACGGCCCCGGTCAAGTCCCGACCCCTCTGAACGGGTCGGGTTCTCAAATCATTCCCCCCTCAATATGGCCGCCACAGATTGCCGCGGCTGCGCAGTCCGCATAGACGCGATTGCGGCTGCGCAGCTCTAGGACCTCCTCCCGATGCATCCGATATATGCACGCATATTGATGACGCGGCGGGAGAAGGGCCTAGAGCTGTGCAGCCGCAATCGCGTCTATGCAGACTGCACAGCAGCGGCAATCTGTAGCGGCCATATTGAGGGGGGAATGAGAACCTGAGCCGTTTGGAGGGGTCGGGGCCCGACCGGGGCCGGTATTACTGCGGGAGCCATGGGGGAATGAACGGGAGGGCGCGGATGGCTTCCTCCATGGATCTGGATTATCAAAAGGTATTTAACTTTTTTCACATTTGTGGCCTAGGAAGTCCGTTAAATATTGTTTCCCGCTATCTTTTTAACATATCCTGCAAATTTGGTGTTGCTAGGATGTAGGGGCCTTTGCTATTAACTGCTAAAGTCGGCGGGTGATGATGATAACCAACCAGAATTATAGGGGTGCAAAAGTGCTGAATTCTGCCATAGGCTTCCATTAGGCTCCCTATTTCACTTTCAAAAATCTCAAATCTTTTCAAAGGGTGATGGCTCAGCAGTGGCAAATTTTCTAGCATTGTAGGGACTCTTAGGGGGATCATGACTGGTGAGTTTCGGGCCAGTAGGCCAAAGAGGTCATAGCCTAGGTCAGGGGTGCCCACACTTTTTCGGCTCGCGAGCTACTTTAAAATTTGCCAAGCCCAGGAGATCTACCAACATTTAGGTAGCTAGGTATACGTGCCTTCAGTATAGGTAGATAGGTATAGGGGCCTTCAGTATAGGTAGCCAGGTATAGTGTAGTTAGGTGTAGGAGCCTTCAGTATAGTTAGCCAGGTATAGTGTAGTTAGGTGTGGGTGCCTTCAGTATAGTTAGCCAGGTATAGTGTAGTTAGGTGTAGGTGGCTTCAGTATAGTTAGTCAGGTATAGTGTAGTTAGGTGTAGGGGCCTTCAGTATAGTTAGCCAGGTATAGTGTAGTTAGGTGTGGGTGCCTTCAGTATAGTTAGCCAGGTATAGAGTAGTTAGGTGTAGGTGGCTTCAGTCTACTTAGCCAGGTTTAGTGTAGTTAGGTGTAGGTGCCACTCGCCTCCCTCCAGTTCCAGCGGTGGTGTCTGGGGCTCTTCCTGGTCTCCCCTCCTTCGGCCTTGCTGGCTAGAGTCAGTGCAGATGCGCAGCATAGAAGAAGACTCCGGCGAGCGAAGGGGGCGGCGGGCAGAGTGCGCTGACGCATTGTGCCCAGCACCGCCCCCCGCTATGACGTTGCGGCGTCCTCCATTCCCGCTGCGCCACCCCTCTCCTCTCTGCCTCTTCCAATTGGCTAGCGGCCGACAGGGGTGCAAAAGTGGTAAAATCCCCCATAGGCTTTCATTGGGCCTCCTATTTACCGTTCCAAAATCTCACACCATTTCAAAGGGCAATGGCTCAGCAGTACCAAATTTTGTAGCATTGTAAGGACTCTTAGGGGGATCATGACTGGTGAGTTTCGGGCCCCTAGGCCAAAGAGGTCATAGTCTTGGGTCACAAAAACCTGTTAATTTGGGCAAAGTCAATGGTGGAAATTCTGACGAACATAAATCGCAGCCATGGCCGTTAGCAACATCTGAATCTCACGACATGTATCATGTAGGTAGAAGGCATATTGTTATACTTGGAATCCAAAGATGGGTTCCCTACATCTCTGCAAACCAGAGTTACAGGGGTGCAAAAGTGGTAAGATCCCCCATAGGCTTTCATTGGGCCTCCTATTTACCGTTCCAAAATCTCACACCATTTCAAAGGGCAATGGCTCAGCAGTACCAAATTTTGTAGCATTGTAGGGACTCTTAGGGGATCATGACTGGTGAGTTTCGGGCCCCTAGGCCAAAGAGGTCATAGCCTTGGGTCACAAAAACCTGTTAATTTGGGCAAAGTCAATGGTGGAAATTCTGACGAACATAAATCGCAGCCATGGCCATTAGCAATGTCTGAATCTCACGACATGTCTCATGTAGGTAGAAGGCATATTGTTATACTTGAAATCCAAAGATGGGTTTCCTACATCTCTGCAAACCAGAGTTACAGGGGTGCAAAGTGGTAAAATCCCCCATAGGCTTTCATTGGCTCCCTATTTCATTTTTTACAAAATCTCAAATCTTTTCAAAGGGCATGGCTCAGCAGTACCAAATTTTGTAGCATTGTAGGGACCCTTAGGGGGAACATGACTGGTGAGTTTCAGGCCCCTAGACCAAAGAGGTCATAGCCTTGGGTCACAAAAACCTGTTAATTTGGGCAAAGTCAATGGTGGAAATTCTGACGAACATAAATCGCAGCCATGGCCGTTAGCAACGTCTGAATCTCACGACATGTATCATGTAGGTAGAAGGCATATTGTTATACTTGGAATCCAAAGATGGGTTCCCTACATCTCTGCAAACCAGAGTTACAGGGGTGCAAAAGTGGTAAGATCCCCCATAGGCTTTTATTGGCTCCCTATTTCACTTTCCAAAATCTCAAATCTTTTGAAAGGGCAATGGCTCAGCAGTACCAAATTTTCTTGCATTGTAGGGACACTTAGGAGGATCATGACTGGTGAGTTTTGCCACTGCTGAGCCATTGCCCTTTTAAATGGTGTGAGATTTTGGAATGGTAAATAGGAAGCCCAATGAAAGCCTATGGGGGATTTTACGATTTTTGCAGAGTCCCTACAATGCTACAAAATTTGGTACTGCTGAGCCATTGCCCTTTCAAAAGATTTGAGATTTTGGAAAGTGAAATAGGGAGCCAATGAAAGCCTATGCAATCAGCCGGGGGGGGGGGGGGTGTTTGCTCCTCAAAGCCCCCCTTCGCAGTGATTTTCCGCTTCCTTCCCCTTCCCTCCCTCTCCTCTTTCCGTCCTGCACCGCCTCTAATCAGAGGCCGGGGATTGACGATCTCCTTTACGGTGCTGCTGCGCCGTTTGATATAAATAGCGGGGATTTCTTCGCCGCGTGTTTACATTTCACCTGCGAGCCGCGATTGGCGGCTCGCAGGTTGTTCACGGAGGCACCCTCCATGAACTGACATAGAAAAGCCGCTCGAACAAGCGGCCATTTCCATGTAAAACCACTTAACACCTAGGTCCGCCGATCGGCTGACCGTGGTCGTTAAGTGGTTAAAAAAAATAATAAAATATATATATTTTATTATTTTTATGTGCTGAGTGTGGGAAATCTGAAAAAAAAAACGACGTGGGATCCCCCCTCCCGAGCCTCTGCAACCCCTTGTCCCCCATGCAGGCTGGGATAGCCCCGGCCGACTAGGGCTTCTCACCCTGAGCTATACCAGCCCGCATGGACCATGGTATGGGGGGGCTCCGGGGGGGGGGGGCGGAGCGGCCAAGCCTTCCCCCCCCCCCGGAGCCCTTGTCCAATCCATGGACAAGGGGCTCTTCCCCACCTCCGGTGCCCCAGGAGGAGGTGGGGGCGATGACTCCCTGGGGGGGGGTCATGGTGGCATCTGGGAGTCCCTTTTAAGAAGGGGACCCCAGATTCCCACCCCCCTCCCAAGAGAAATGAGTATAGGGGTACAAAGTACCCCTTACCCATTTCCACAAAGGGTTAAATGAAATAAAAACACAACCACGAGAAAAGTATTTTATTATTCTAAATTAACCATAAATACTTACCTGTACCTTTAAAAAAGTTTTCCCATGCCAATATCCACGGTAAATGATCCAACGAACTGTATCCTCTTATGTTGCGATCTTCTATTAAGTTGATTGAAGATCTCCGAAGCCCCCCACCCACATAGCACATAAGGGGTACTTAACCTAATTGGTTGATGACAGGGCGTTCAGACCATTCTGATTGGCTCCCTAGTGTAGCAAGGACTATTTAAGGCTGATTGTGTTTCATGTATTCAGAGGGCTTGTCAGCTTGAGAAAGAGAGGAGTCACCTCTCGAAACGTCGCACAGACTTGCCCTTTTTGTCTTTCTGATGCTTTAAATAAATAAAAGAGCTTATAATACACTTGAAGACCGTGCTGGGTCTCTTCTCTTGGAGTTTCTACTTGCTGTTCCTGGAGACAGAGGGACAACGACCAATAGCATGTCACATCTAGATGGTTGGGTGCTGCCTGTAACTATTCGTCTACTACAGTAATTTTGGTGTTGCTAGCTTTTAAAGGGGCTTTGCTATTAACCGTTAAAGTCGGCAGGGGTATATTTTCCCACGGTCAGAAGGACAATTTACATTGAAACTTTAACATTGATTTTCTCAAAAACTATAAGGTCTTTTTGAAAAACATTTTTTCCTCTTGTTCCCACTGTTCTTCTTAACATTCCCAGTAATTTTGGTGTTTCTAGTTTTTAAAGGGGCTTTGCTATTAACTGCTAAAGTCAGCGGTCGTTTAATTTTCCCACGGTCAGAAGGAGTTACTTTAAAATGATTTTCTCAAAAAATATAAGGTATTTTTGTAAAAAAAATTTCCCCTCTTGTAGTCACTGAAAGATCTCAGGTGTTAGACACCTTGAAACATCTTTTCCATCACTTTTCTGGCCAGCAGAAATGTTTCTAGTTTTCAAAGTTCGCCTCCACATTGAAGTCTATTGCGGTTCGCTGAGGTTCTTGCGAACTGAACCTTCCGAAACAGTTCGCGAACAGGGTTTGCGAACCCTAAATCGGAGGTTCGGCCCATCACTAATTAGGATCTAGCATTCTGCACCTGCCATTTCATAGCAGGGAGGTAAAAAATAAATAAATAAACTTGTTGACAAACTATTAGACCATTAAGGTAATAGAAATCCATTACTGAAACATCAGGTGACATTTCCTGTTTTTTGTTTTTGTTTTTTAGCAGTTGAGCTACACACAGCACTTGATGGACACAAGCACACTATTAACGATACCAAATCTGAACTCCCATTTGCTACACACTTTCGTTCCAACGAACATAACATGTATATCCAATTGGATTTGCAGTTAAGCCACTGGCACCTTGCACTCCCTCAGTGTTCCAGCTTTCTTGTGCATGGCATAAGCTTCTACTTGAATACTACTACTGGACATGACATGTTACTGTATGATCTTCGTGTCACTGCCCTGAAGGGTGGCTTCAAAATGTCAAATGATCGATTAATTACAGAAACAAATTTTATAAATTGGTTCAAAACGGTGGACAAAGGCTTGAATAAGGACAAAAACTCTTTATATTGGTATGAGGCTCATGATATTTAAGGCCAAAACTCTTTCTCAGCCTATATAGCTAAACTTGTGAACTCAGAATCAGTGCTGCTCGGATACCACTTTTCACTATCTGGATCTAATTTGGAGCCGGGTACCTAGATATCCGATCCGGGTCGGATATCCGAGTTTAAAATTTTCCAATCCGGATCCAAACCGGATATCCGACCTCAGTATCCGGCCGGATTCGGATATCCGGATAGAAAACTGGAAGTGACCTGAAAATGGAAAAAACATAAATCACCTTTCGGAGGTGTCTCTCTCTCTCTCTCTCTCTCTCTCTCTCTCTCTCTCTCTCTCTCTCTCTCTCTCGGCCTGGAAGCCTTTGAAAGGGATTTTTGCCATTGAAGGTGATTTTGGCTTCTGCTCGGACATCTAAACCAACTATCCGCCCGGATTTAAGATTTCAGATGGGAAATCCGAGTTTGCTCGGATAGTCTATTCGGATTTGTAAAAATATCCGAATTGCTATTCAAAGTTCGGATAGTGGAAAAAGTTTGGATTATCTGGGTAGTCCGGATATCCGAAATCTTGCTGAGCACCCCTGCTCAGAATGCCTCTGTGACATTCCAACTCCCAGATATGTGAGCATTGTATAAACAAAAATTCTTATCTCAGCTAACAACCTCCCACCGCATTTAGATGTTCTGTTTCACTTAAGGCATCTTCTTAATGACATGTCTATATGCTTGAAAAAAATATATGTATCCCCTTAAGATGTTGCATGTATAAAGCTGTCTGTACCATCAGCCTGCAAGCAAACAGGATTTAAGCCCGACGAAGGATGCAAAGCCGAAAGCTCGTTTATTCTTATTCTTTTTAGTTAGCCAAATAAATGGTATCATCCTGATTTAAAACTTCTTGATTCTTGAAAGGAATTAATATGCTTATATAACATGAAAATTACAACCAAATCTCTAACATACATGCATACCTTTAGAATCCAGCCAGATAAAAAGTTGCGATCACAATCCTGATCTCAGCATGAGTGTAGGATTTCCCTGCAAAGAATCCAAATATAGTGCAATATCGTTTTCATGCTGAGATCAGGATTGTGATCGCAACTTTTTATCTGGCTGGATTCTAACGGAAGAGTGTGTGTACTCAAGTAAAGTCTGCGGATCCCCTATATACACTGGTGACATTTGTGCTATATATATCTATACAGATCTTATCAGAAGTGCTGTGGAGCGCAGTTCCTTTCTTGCCTCTTGGGGCATTGTTGATTATACATGCATACCTCCCAACTTTTCGAGATGAGTAAGAGGGACACTTAAGCCATGCCCCTTCCACACCCCTGATTACGCCATGTCTCACCCCTAGTCACGCACACCATACAGATTTCATAAGAAAAATAAGTTGTTTTATCATTCAAACCACACTGGTCCTTTATATCCTGGTTCATTTTCTTTCATATTAACATTTTAAAATGAGTACTATATCAATTTAAGGGAAGGGGATAAAGTTTAAAGTCAATCAAACACATTTTTAGTAGAGAAATATATATATGTACATAGAAAGAGGGACAAAGTTCTGAAAGAGGGACAAATAAGAAGGAAAGAGGGACAGAGGGACAGGGCTCCCAAAGAGGGACAGTTGGGAGCTATGTACATGCTAAATAGGTTGTAGAGCTTTTCCTGTCCCCTTGTACTAGCAAGTGTCAACCATCAAGCTTCTGTGAGTCTATCTGCATTTTAACAGACAGCCAAAATCCAATAAGTTGCATCATCATCATTTTCCTTTCAAAAGATTTGAAATTCTTCCAGGTGGTCCTGTCATTCAAGTGACTTTGAACAGCCCATCTGAATCACAGAACCTGCAAGCCAACTTGCAGCTAACTAAACACTCAGATCAGGACTAGAGATGGCCCAAACCTCCGATTTTCGGTTTGCGAACCCGGTTTGCGAACCTACCGCGGAAGTTCGGTTCGCGCAAACTTTCGCAAACCGCAATAGACTTCAATGGGGAGGCGAACTTTGAAAACTGGAAAAAATTATGCTGGCCACAAAAGTGATGGAAAAGATGTTACAAGGAGTCTAACACCTGGAGAGGGGCATGGTGGAGTGGGATACACGCCAAACGTCCCGGGGAAAAATCTGGATTGGATGCAAAGCAGCGTTTTAAGGGCAGAAATCACATTGAATGCTAAATTACAGGCCGAAAGTGCTTTAAAACATCATGCATATGTGTACATCAATCAGGGAGGGTAATTAGAGTACTGCTTCACACTGACACACCAAACTCACTGTGTAACGTACCGCAAACAGCTGTTTGCGTTGTGACGGCCGTGCTGGCCTGGTGCGCATGATGGACAGAGTGCTCTTCCTCACTAAGTGATGTCAGGTAATGTTTGACTGCCTTATCAACTTTCAATGGTTCTTTCTCTACCATTGTTAAAGCTTACATCTATTTTTGTAAATACTTGTTCTGCTTGCTGTTCAGTACCTGCATCAAGAATCTGTTATGGAGGGCAAGTCTGCCATTGCGAGTGACCACGGGTAATGGCCGGGGATTCCTGGTTCGATTCCGGTCCGGAGTGGGAGCCTACGAAATGGCTACCACCCCCGCACATCCAAGGAAGGCAGCAGACATTGCATGCACGTCCCGAGGTAGTGACCTAAAATAACAATACAGGGGGACTTTCGAGGCCCTGCTGTATATGTGAAATGAATCAACTTTAAATCCTTTAACGAGAATCTGTTATGGAGGGCAAGTCTGATGGTGCCTTCACTGTGATTCAAGAGGTTGGTCACCTCCTCAAGGAGGCGAGAATCTGTTTTGGAGGGCAAGTCTGCCATTGCGAGTGACCATGGGTAATGGCCCGGGGAATCCTGGTTTGATTCCGTTCCGGAGTGGGAGCCTAAGAAATGGCTACCACCCCCGCACATCCAAGGAAGGCAGCAGGCATGGCATGCACGTCCCGAGGTAGTGACCAAAAAAAAAACAATACAGGAAGACTTTCGAGGCCCTGCTGTATATGTGAAATGAATCAACAGGTAGGTAGGTATATACAGTAATGGGTATTACAATGTGCACCTGTCACACAGACAGGTAGTGGACAGACACAGTGACACTAAGTGTGCTCACTTAGGTAGGTGGGTGCACTGTGAACAACAGGTAGGTAGGTATATGCAGTAATGGGTATTACAATGTGCACCTGTCACACAGGTAGTCACTGAATGTGCTGGGCCTTGCAGTGGCACACACACAGTATGCATTAGCAAGGCTGTCTATGCAACACAAGTGTCAGTGGGACACACAGAAAAAAAATAGATCACAAGAACAAGATTAGCTCTCAAAAGAGCTGTTGTGGGTTGCTATTTTAGCAATAAGAATCAGCAAGGAGCAAGCTAAGAAGCCTACAAGAGCCTAACTAAGCTTTCCCTATGAGAGAGTCTGATGCAGCTGTCCCTTCACTAATTACTGCAGGCACACGAGTGAGTGTAATGGCCAGCGGGGCCTGCCTTTTATAAGGGGGGGAGTGGCTCCACGAGGGAGTGTAGCCTGATTGGCTACAATGTGCCTCCTAACTGTGATGTAGAGGGTCAAAGTTGAACCTAATGGTGCACTATGGGGGCAAATAGAACTTCCGGAAAAGTTTGCCTTACATGGCGAACTCGAATTACTGGAAGTTCGCCTGGAACCGTTCGGGCCATCTCTAATCAGGACTTGCTGGCTGGACAGTGAGAGTCAGCAGCATCAACACTGTGATAAGAAATCACTTTTGTCTCTCCTATAGTGTAAAACCAGCAGTACAATTGTGTTCCATCCTCTCTTCATGCTTCTTCCAGCCTCTAATAATCTTTGAGGTCTCTCAGTGTCCTTGGAATTCCCTCCATTGTGCTGCTGTACCGCTCAGAAAAGTCTCCAAGCCGGCTTAGACGCGGACTACTCCGCATGTGCGGTCCTGACTGCAAGCCTCCTTGATTGCCCCCTCATATGTGCTCTGTCCATGTGTGGTACAATCTTTTGTGAACCGATCATGCATAGAATGCTCCCAATGATGTCACAGGAGAGTGAGGGGGCACATGGATGGGACTACGCATTTGCATCAGCCCATGACCAAGCCAGATCAGAGGTTTCTCTGAGGGAGACAGAGACACAACTGAGGGGACCTGAAGACACCAAAGGACCTCAAAGATAATGGGAGGCTGGAAGAAACCTTGGGTTAGTAAAATTAATCTTTTTGGTCTCAGTTCAGAATCAGATGTGCTTGAATGGGAAACTGAAGCGTATGGAAGCTGCCACATTTATTTCCTTTTAAGCAATACCAGTTGCCCGTCAGTCCTGCTTGTCTATCCTGTTGCAGTAGTGTCTGAATCAGACCAGAAACAAGCATGCAACTAATCTTGTCAGATCTGACAATAATGTCAGAAGCACCTGATCTGCTGCATGCTTGTTCAGGGTCTATGGCTAAAAGTTTTAGAGGCAGAGGATCGGCAGGGATTGAAAAAGGACAAGTGAAGTGAGAAGAACAATGGAAGCTGTCATTTTCAATTCCTTTTAAACAATACAAGTTGCCTGGCAGCCCTGCTGTTCTGTTTGGTAGCAGTAGTGTCTGAATAACACCGGAAATAAGCATGCAGCTAATCTTGTCAGATCTGACAATAATGAAAGAAACACCCGATCTGCATATGCTTGTTCGGGGTCCTAGCTTAAAGTATGAGGATCAGCAGGAGTGCCAGGCAACTTCCTGGTATCGTTTCAAAGGAAATAAATATGGCAGCCTCCATATCCCTCTCACTTCAGCTGTCCTTTAATGGTAGATTATAATAATGTGAAAAAGTTTTAAAATAAAAAACTATCGAATAAGAGTTTAAATGGTTATAAATGTTGGTTTAAGTAAATCACGCTTTATATATATACACACACACACACACACATATATATATATATATATATATATATATATATATATATATATATATATATATATATAAGTACAGAGGGGCTGCAGCACACAACAGGAAAACAGTGACAGGGGCTCTTGGTTACGCTTTAACGCGCTTAAGCTCACCAACTGCGCCAAAGTGTCCCCAATCTGGTGAGTCCTACTCTAACCAGGCAAAAATGCTAGTTTTAATCAGCGTTCTAGTGGGAACCATACCAAAAGCCCAATGGTCAACTAAATAGCAGAAATGAAATTAAAAACACCTCACCTTCTACTAGCTACTAACTGAACTATGAGCACCGCTCATTTATATGCTAACTGTGCTAGAGGTGGGCGTGGTCATGCAAGCTCACAGGGGAAAGTTATAAATAAATTACCAAGGGGTGAGCAGCACAAACCAAATTTTTTTATGCAATTCTATGCAAAGCATGCTTTGCATAGGATTGCATAAAAAAATTTGGTTTGTGCTGCTCACCCCTTGGTAATATATATATATATATATATATATATATATATATATATATATATATATATATATATCACAATGGTTGTGTTTAGTCTGTGTAAAATATGTCATTGGTTACTACTTATCAGCATAACTCTACTTGTCATGGGAAAGAAAGTTTTCCTCCTGAGTTTGCCTTTATTGACAAGGTCACATCTGAAAGTGGACCCCTCTGTACTTACATTTTAAAGTACAACAAGGTTTGTGAATAATGTTCACGTTGATCCAATAAAATAATTTTCCAACTTAGAGGAATGTTTTATTGACACTGACAGCAACGGCCTGACAAGAGAGGAACTTGGGTGCAACTGTTTGTGCTTTATTTATCTGGCTTTTTTTTTTTTAATAACAATTCCCATTTACTTTAAGCAAGTCAAAATGCTGTGAAATCCTTCCTTTCTAAAGGCCTGCCCGTTTTTCTAGCAGTAAAGGTCAAAGAATCTGTAAATATGTTAAACTTTTAATACAGACTATTACTACAAGCAATGTAAACAGTAAAGCAGTATAAAACATTGCAGATCCAAATATGCACTTCAATAACCAACAATGCCTTAGTATTACAGACCTAAACATACCCAGCACCAATATTTGCACAAATCATGTGTAAAAGAAAGTAAATTGAAATTAAATAATCCACATTTATAGTCTTTTTACTCTGCTGGGGCAAAAGTACAATATACGGTAAGTCCAGAAAGAAAAGTAAAAATCCAGAGAACAACATACAAATGGCAGAAAATGAGATCTTAGTGGATTTGTGCTCCACGAGGCTATCACTTGTCTGAAATATGGTTTAATTGAACAACATTATTGGACTGTTCATAACAGTATTAAGCATTTGGTTTTCAGCCAGTGTTGTAGGACAACAGTATTAGTTAGGAAACTGAATACCAGTCAGCAGTTTTTGGAACTCTTGGGTAAAGGATTGCCATCACATCTGTGTGCCACAACCACTCATTATTGTGGGGAGGTTAATTGCAATCAATGATAAGATGGTGCTGAGATTGCAATATAAAGTTACCTCTGGAGGGTCTGAGAGCCTGGGATAAACTCCAGAACAAACACATAACATATTTGTAGTGATAATCTTAAAGGTATAAACTGAGACTGTGAAAATATTTATTCCAATAACAAGATTCCTGATGAGTTGAACAGTTTGAATAGACTTAAAAGATTTATGTGTTCAGAAAAATATCAGTGCTTACACTAATACAGATCAAGATACATAGAGCTTTTTTTCACATGCATGAAAAACTGTTTAGAGCTGTTATTTTATACCCATTTATGTAGAGGAGTGTGTGTGGATTGCTGCTATTTACATTTTTTTTTCTGCCATTGATTTCAAAGTACTGTCTACAAGTACTACTACTATCTTCAAGAGGGATTTTACTGGCAGTTTTTGACTGATGTTACCAGCATCTCCCTAGGTTTAGGGTCTCTGGACCTGTTAATAGTATCAGATACATTCCCTATGTGTTTCAGCATCAGGATCCACAGTTAGCATAGGGACTTGCGATGTTTGATTGCCCAACCCTGTGACAAGACAAGATACAGAACATTTATATCGCACTTTTCTCCTAGCAGACTCAAAGAACCAGAAGTGCAGCCACTATGGCACGTCCAGTAGGCAGTAGCAGTGTTAGGAAGTCTTGGCCAAGGCCTCCTTACTTAGTGAATATTTGCTGGCTTACTGAATAGGAAGAGCCAAGATTCAAACCGTGGTCTCCTGTGTCCAAGGCAGAGCCTCTGACACAGAACCAGTACGCTGTCCAACCACTGCCCTCTGCTTAGTTATTAGGTAGACTTGGACTACAATATTTCCAATTTGTTTGCAGTAGTGAGTACAGAATACTTTTTTAGTGGTTCTTCCCTGATGTTCCTTTCACCCCTAGAGGTTTAGGGCCTTAGACCATGTGGGCAACCTTAGCTAAGTGTACTTTCACATTTTTGTTCATTCTGTGTCACATTGCTCATAATTTGTGTAGGAGTAGCAATCCTAGAATCACACTAGCCTTAAAGGGACCCCGAGCAGTAGATAAAAAAATAAATCTGGACCTGGGGCTTCCTCCAGCCCCCATGTAGCCTGCAAGGTCCTCTGGCATCCTCCTGGTCGCTTCCTCCCTACTCCCAGCTAAAGTCGCACTTGCACGCTAGTTGCCATAAGCTTGCGTGGTTCTCTAAAAACTAAATGGCACATGCACAGGAGGCTTACAGCGACCATCTTGAAGACGTGCTTGGGGCACACGTGCATGACTGCAGCCGATGGAAGTGACCAGAAGGATGCCGGAGGACCTTGCGGGCTCTATAATCTCCAAAACTCCTTCACTAACGGAATATACAATTCCCCTCTCCCAACCTAGCACTATTTCTACCTTTACAGATTGCTAACAACAGATGCGGACAAACTTGTTGGTAACCCTCAATGATAAAAGAAGTACCGGGGCTGTTTCCCTTTCTTTTTACCTCAAGTATGGAGACACTGGGCCAGATCCAATATACTTTTTCTCCTAAGTAATTGCTAGGTGATCAATTTTAATATTCTGTTTAAAATAACTTGTGCGCCTTGCAATTGAAAAAGTACCAAAAGGTAGGTGAAAAAGTACTGTAAAATAGTACTTTGCTCGGTGGCTTAAAATTAATTTTATTTATAATGTGAAAATATCACCTAGGAGAAAACAAAACTTGGATCGGGTACACTGAGTTTTTCTGATCCCTACACCCATACAAGTTAAAGTGTACCTGAAGTGAATGAAAATTGTTACTTATCACCATAGCGGGAGCCCTTTCGATGGACCAGAGGCCTCCTGGAACCACTTTCAGCCTCTGCTGCAGCACTGGGCCCTTCTTAACATATTGTACAACAGCTATTTAATTATGTTTGTTCTGTTACTGCACTCCCACTATGTATGAACCCCACCCAATTAGGCATGTATGGGTAAGGTATGTATTTACCTAGTAGAACAAAGCCATTTGTGCATGATTTATTTTTCTCTGTACAGCAGTGCTTCATTCTACTGGGCATGTATGTATCTTACTCGTGTATGCCCAGTTTGAATTGGCTCATACAGGGGTGTAACTACAAATCATCAAGCCCCCCACCCAAACTTTGATGGGGCCCCCCCAATGTTCACACTCTTTCCCTTGCCTCCCCTTTCCCAGCCTGAGGGCCCATCCTTCAAGAGTCATAAAGCACTTGTGGCCATCATAATCTTCACACCCATAACAAGTGTAGCCACAAAAACATCTTATCTGAGGGACTGATCTTTTCACCAGAGGGAGTGCTGCAGTAGTTGGGGCCCCCTTTTAGCTCTGCCCCCCCCCCCACCCCATGGTCGCAGGGGCTGCTTCCCTGTATTTATGCCCCTGGGCTCATACATGGATGGGAACATTGACCCCAAGAATAAGAGGATCATGAGCAGCAACAGGGCTTGGTGGGATCTGGAAAGCCTGTGGACCATCAAGAGACTTCCCAAAATGAGGTAAGTATCCAGAATTGAACCCCTTGCTCATCACAGGTTTGCTTTAAGCTTTCATTGCCTGTAATCTTTAATTGATTTGCCTGTTGAGCAGCCTTTCCTGGCCTAGGGAGAGAGGAGAGGAAGTTACATTTAGGAGAAGCAGTGAAAAATAAAAACAGTAACTGGGCATGGTTCTCCAGGATGTCTGATCGCCAATGACCAGTTTGTGGACATCTAGGACACCTGTGCACATACTGGACAATACTAAAAACATGGTGGAGGCGCCCTTGATGATATGATATTACTAGACGTACAGAGGCGTAGCTAAGGAGCTATGGGCCCTGAGGCAAGTTTTACATGGGGCCCTCCAAGCAATCTTTACATAACAATTGATAGAGCGCACCAAAACCTGCCAAGGACAACCACAGTGTCAGAGATGCAAAAAGGGGATAGGGAACAGCTTGGTAATGATTACAACTATTTAGAGCATCTATAGAAGTGATTATTACCAGAACAGGACCAATAGAGTGCTAATACTGTGTTTGAGGGAGGGCCCCATGGGGCCCCTGTGGCCCAAGGGCCCCTATGTGGTCGCAACCTCTGCAACCCCTATTGCTACGCCACTGTAGATGTTGTATAAATGAGAAGCGTAATGTCTTACCTTCTCAGAAAGACAAACCATTATTTAATGGTAAAAGTAATATTTATTCATGCACAGTAGACAGTCTACTGTGCATGAATAAACATTACTTTTTCCATTAAATAATGGTTTGTCCTAGAAGGTAAGAAATTACTCTTCTCATATATACAACATCTGGTAGTATATCATCAAGGGCACGTCCACCAGTGTGTTTTAGTATAGCCCTTACACTATAGGGTTTTTTTTAAATCATGAGGACATTTAGTCCTCACAACTAATCCAGAAGAGTGACTGACTAGCATCTGCACCAACAAAACCTGGGACACCGAGCTGGGATGGTAATATTCCTGTAGTCTCAGACAGTGGTTGCAAGTTTTGCAATCCACCCTTGTGAGTATAATACTTATACACATGTGCTTACATCTCTTTCTCTTTGTCTAACGATACGGCACCATTGGGATCCTGGTCTCTCTCATTCACAGAGACTTGGAGTTTAAGGGTAACCATCAAGGATAGAAACCTTTTCTATATACTGGACAAGTCATTTAAAGCGGAACTGTAGATACACATGAAACACATTGTTTCACTTACCTGGGGCTTCCCCAAGCCCCCAACAGCCATCCTGTCCCGCGCAGATCCTCGACGAGCCTCCGTTCTCCTGCCACCAGCAGCTTTCGGTTTAGCCGCCCGGCTACTGCGCCTGCGTGGCTCTGGCCACACGTATCCTTTCTTCGTGTTCCCCGCTATTACAGAGGGGAACGCGAAGAAAGGATACGCTTGCCAGGGTTGCACTGGCCTCGACTTACAAGTCGAGGTACGGAACGGAGCGGCGGCGGGGGAACGGAGACTCATGGAGACTCGACATTAAAGTCATCACAAATAATTGTTTTGTATGTCAAAATCTTAAGTATGTACAGACCTTGACATATAACTTTTCTTAAATGTCTTGGCCCAAAGTGCTGTGTATAATTAGGAAACATTGTATGACTTTTTTCTGGCTTTTTTCTTCTTTAATTTAGCAGGACAATTACAATTGCTTTCTGATAACTTTAAAAGATAAAAATGTGCTATAAGTGTGCGAGCAATTGCATTCCTATCAGTTAGTGTCATTACTTCGAGTCCTTGGAGTGTTATGGTACATTTGTAGATTATGTTGTGGCTCCCAGGCCTATCTGAGCCAACTTTTTATAAGACATCGATTCCAAATCAGTTTTCAGAGGTGACAGAAAAGCATTTTAATCCTTGCTGCTGGCATCAGCCATGTGCTATATCGATATGTGCTACATCTGTTAAACATACACATTGGGATTTGTAATGCAGCAGCATTTCCAAACAGTCTTTACCCATCTTGTTATGCTCAGAGAAAGAGTGAATCATGGATATGTCCTTCTCCTCCAGCGATGCAGGCTGCTTCTGCATGATTTATCATTGCTTACCATTGTTTTCTTTTCATGGCCTTATGAATTCAGGTTGCTTGCCTCACCATTGGTGGTGGTCAGTTTACATTCTTCAGGCATTTACTTATTCTTTGTTACAAAACATTCCTTCCTAAAGATCTAATGCTTTGAACACATGATTGCGTGCCTCTTTCCCAGCTTGTGGTAGAGAAAGACGGAGAATGCGGTACTTGAAAGTGCACACACATGATTATTTATCACAACGATGATTAAATGGCTCACTGTTCACTGAAGATACTAATAAAAAAAAAAACTGTCGACGTGTTAGTGTATTAGTGTATTTGGACTTGAGCTAATTTCGTGTTCAACATCATTTACTGCCTATGACTGTGTTTTTTCAATGTGCTACAGTAAGTATCTTTTTTGAAGAGATTGTTTTCTTAAGTGTTCTAAAACTATGTTTTCATGCTAGATTTCTGTCGTCCAAAATTATTGTTTGTGATAGTTGTAGGTGACAGTTTAGGAACAATTATTTGGCTAAAAATGCTGCCCAGGTCTTGGCAGCCCATTCTGGGAAAAGTGTACGAAGTAGGGCGTGTATGCGTGACGGCACGTGATGGCACAGGACAGGTGCGAGCAAGACTTCAATAATTGGCGGTACTTTAACGGGAGTCATCGGGGATATCAAAGATCCAATCCGCTGTAACAGTCATTATCACTGTGCTCTGGAAAGGTAGCCAGAGGTAGACCCCTAGCATTAGGTAGCCAGATGTAGCCAGCCCTCCCCCCAGTATAGATAGCCATGGGTGCTGCCACTATTAGCTAGCCCCCAGTATAGGAAGTCAGATGTGACTCCCAGTATAGGTAGCCAGACATTGCCCCCCAGTACTAGGTATCCAGATATAGCCCCCTGTATAGGTAGCCAGAAGATTCCCCTATATTATGGAGCCACACATAGCCCCTCCAGTATAGGTAGCTTGACTAGCCCCCCATCTGCTGGTATAGGTAGACAAATGTGACCCCCAGTATAGGTAGCCAAAGAAACCCCCGGTATTAGGTATCTAGAAAAAGCTGCTTCAGTATAAGTAGCCAGATGTGACCCCCAATATAGGTAGCCCCCAGTTTCCAGAACTTAGAATTATACAGAGCGCTCTATGGAGTGGAGGGGGAAACTGACTATCTTTTCCAGAATTTAGCAATGGGATGCATGTAATACATTGTTGTGCTAGGCATCCCGGTCCTCATGGCTTCAGCGGCGTCTATCAGCATGTAACTCACTGGTGCTGGAGGGTCATGTGATGACAGACCTAGGTGCGCACTCTTTGCATGGGCTCATTTTACCTTCAGTGGTGAGCCACCTTGCCCATCCCTTAAAACTGGTCTGTTCATATTAAAATGCTATATCACACTGGCAGACAGTCACACATTGGCTGAATGGCAATGATAAGAAAGTGAAATACATTATGTACAGCCACTCACTGAACTCAGTGTTATGGGATTGTCATCTTTATTTCCCTTTTATAAAATGCCTTTTTATAGTTCTAATTTTGATCTTTTATTTCAGTTATTTGATGGAGCCAGAGCATCATATCTAAAGAATATTTTGAGTCACTGATTCAAAATGTATAAAGGCTCAGGATCAACACATTGCTCCCCAGGCAGCACTTCTAAAAGGGAGTCATCAGTTGTACTGACCTGTGGTGTATTTGGAGGGGTGCAGGCATGGCTCATGCCATGGGCACCCAGAGCACCCTGGGCACCATGCCTGCCCCCATGCTGTCCCACCATCACTGCCTTCCCCTGACTGTGCGCTGCCACTGATGCCCGCTGTCATCGCTGCATCCCATCAGACTACAGGTCAGCGGGATCGGAGTGAGAAGAGGGCGCACAGTACTCAGGGAACCGAAGCTCTGCAACAAGAGCAGTTGACGTCATTGGATGCAGCAAAAGAGGGGATGCAGCAATGATGGGAAGCATCAGTGGCAGCGCACAGCCAGGGGAGGCAGTGATGGCAGGACTCACACATCCTCTAGGAAATGAAGTGGCTGGGAGAATGTGGTCGTCGGTCTCTACACTTCCAGCTCTCAAATGAAGCAAATACTGCACAGGGAGTAAAACCAGGAAACTATGCTACTTTACACAAAGCAAATCAATGTGTGTCTGTTGTATTTTGTGTAAATGCATTAGGTGATGTGCGGATCCCCATGTCAGCACTACTCAGAAGACAGGTACAAGCAGTTTTCTTAGCATTTTAAAAACCTGTGTTTATTCTTAATACTGTGAATTCCCTGTATTGCTATCCCTCTTTCAGCCATACATGATTTTCTGCACTAAGTTCAGCGTGTTGCTCTTGGACACAAATTCTTCTGTGGTTGCATATTGTTTTTTGCCTCATTGATCTGGATGTTGCACTGTGGCTGTGCATACCATAGCTGTGTAACGGTCAACTAATTGGTGTGCGCATATGGTTTTTCTTTTTCTTGCATATGGTTTGTGACTACTTAATTTTTTATCTAGATGCTTGTGACTACCTAATATTTTGGATGGCATGTGACTACTTGAGTAATTATCTGGAGGCATGTGACTAATGCACAGTGTTGCTCAGATACCCCCAATCATGAATTCGAGTGATCCCAAATTTGACTCCACCCACTTACAAATCCACTCATGATTACGATCAGGAGTAGAAAGGGATATCCGACTCAAGTGCGGTTTTGAGTCAAATAACCGCATGTAATCACGAATCACAAGTCGGTATTCGTAATTAAAAACCCGCCGCCTTTAGCAGTTAATAGTAAATCTGCCAGATATGTTAAGAAGAAGAGTGGGAACAAGAGGAATTTTTTTTTCAAAAAGACCTTATAGTCTTTGAAAAAATAGATATTAAAGTTTCAAAGGAAAAAAGTATAAATTTAAATGCGGTAAATACATTAACTGTCATTTACCACATGTAAATGTATACTTTTTTCCATTGAAACTTAATTAATCTTTTCCATTGAAACTTAATTAATTAAACTTAAAATCGATTTTCTCAAAAACTATAAGGTCTTTTTGAAAACACTTTTTTTTACAGGGGAAGGGGCCTTTTTTTTTTGGGGGGGGGGGGGGGGTATGGGCACAATCTCCTTGTTTGCCATAGGTGCCATATTACCCAGATGGCTATTAATTTGATGGCTCTGTGCTTATCAACACAGTTTGGAATTGTTCTCTTGGTTTTATTTATATTATTTTCTGACGCACTCCCAAATGGTATACACATATACCATTCTGGCAGCTGAACTTTAGTACTACTAGCCAGTTAGCCCTTCTGAAAATAGAGTTTAGAATCTGTCTGAATTCAAGATTCCACCTGTTAAAGTCCGGCTTATGAAATGTCAATACAGTAATTTGCACCTTGCATTGGGGTTTGGGCCAACAGCGGTAATTGCTGTGTATGGGAAGTACACCACAGTTTTACCAGTACTTTACCGATGCTTACGCAAGTGACATAGTGCATGTTGCAACCCTCCTTATGTACACAACACATGTGCTGTACAATATTAGGGGTCCCCAGCCCCCGGTCCGCGGCCCACTGTTGGTCCATGGGCTGTTTTGTGCTGGGCTGCGGGTATAGCCTTTTCTCTTTTTTTTTCTCTCTCCTTCCAGCAGAGCAGCATGCATCAGTGTCAGTGGATGGCACTGTTCTCATTACAACATCAGTTGTGCTTCCTCTGAACAGCTCGATGCTGAAAAACTCTGCTGCATGCTGCTCAACTGAAAGGAAATAGAAGATGTCAGACCCGCGGTGGTAAGGCTGACTGGGGGGGAACATCTAGCAAGCTAACCTGGGAGGGGGGATACATAACACTGGGGGCACATCTAGCTGCCTGACCTGGGTGGGGGGTGGGGGGCTACAGAACGCTGGGGGCACATCTAGCTGCCTGACCTGGGTGGTGGGCTACAGAACGCTGGGGGCACATCTAGCTGCCTAACCTGGGTGGGGGGCTACAGAATGCAGGGGGCACATCTAGCTGCCTAACCTGGGTGGGGAGCTACAGAACGCTGGGGGCACATCTAGCTGCCTTACCTGGGTGGGGGGTTACAGAACGCTGGGGGCACATCTAGCTGCCTAACCTGGGAGGGAGGATACAGAACGCTGGGGATACATCTAGCTACCTAACCTGGGAGGGTGGCTACAGAACGCTGGGGGCACATCTAGCTACCTAACCTGGGAGGGGGGCTACAGAATGCTGGGGGCACATCTAGCTACCTAACATGGGGGGGAGGATACAGAACACTGGGGATACATCTAGCTAACTGGGGAGGGGGCTACAGAACACTGGGGGCACATCTAGCTACCTAATCTGGGAGGGAGGATACAGAACAATGGGGCACATCTAGCTAACTGGGGAGGGGGCTACAGAACACTGGGGGTACATTTAGCTATCAATACTTGGGAGGGGACTACATGACACTGGGGGCAAATCTAGCCATCTAAACTGTGGAGGGGGCTACCTAATACTGGTGGAAGACCTGTGCCTGTGTGAGGTTGTTTTTGAGGTCCAGTGGTTTTCCATATGCCCGCACCATAGCCCTGTTCCCTGCCCAATCCAATTTGCTGACAACAAGCCACCCCCAACCCAACCCCCACCCGGTCCCCGGATAAGTGTTTGGACAGGAAAGCGGTCCCCGGGCCAAAAAAGGTTGGGGACCCCTGCTGTACATAACACAGATTGTGCAATGTGTGCAATGCACACTACATAACTTGCATAGGTGCTGGCAAAATTGTCAAACGCTCCCAGTGCGTATCAATGTTCCTGCTGTTGGTTGAATGTACCACATTGTTCCACAGGTGCACTGTTTATTTAAGAAAGACTGAAAGTTCCCCCTTTTATTATTATTATGTATTTATTTTTTCCTTCTGCTGCCTTTAGCTTCAAACGGCCTGTATGTCAGTCCATGATTTACAGTACCATATGGCCAATGAGAAAGAAGGATAAAGATTTCACCCTCTTATTAAAAACAGAGGTGGGTTTAGAGCCTTCGGGGTTTACCCCCAAAAAAACAAAAAACAGTTCCTGAGTAAGAGGGGCTTCAGCTAAGCTCATTGATATTGATAGACTTTTCCATCTACAAGGCTTAAAGGGAACCTAAAGCGAGGCTCACATATTTATTTCCTTTTAAACAATACCAGTTGCCTGGCAGTCCTGCTGATCTCTTTGGTTGCAATAGTGTCTGAATCACACCACTGAAACAAGCATGCAGCTAATCCAGTCAGACTTCAGTCAGAGCACCTGATCTGCATGCTTGCTCAGGGTCTATAGCTAAGCATACATATACATACAGTATATATAAGGCAGAGTATCAGCAGGCCGGCCAGGCGATATGCATTGTTTAGTAGGAAATAAATATTGCAACCTCTATATCCCTCTCACTTTAGGTTCTCTTTAAAAGCTTTTCTGTTGAAAAGATGTGTTGTGTTGTGGTATTAGCAAAACACCTCATCATACCTTAGTGAACAGGACTGGGGATCATGCTGTAATGGCTACACACCATGCAATTTTCCTATCAGATAGACTGATCGATCAATAATATCTAGCATGCCCGCTCTGCTTCTTATCAAGAAAGAGATTGATTTTGAGATTACGGTACTGCACAAAATTGATCTCTTTCTCAACTGGAAGCAAATCAAACATGCTCTAAATTATTGATCAATCTGTTAATGATGAGGAAATTGCATGATGTTTATACACTCACCTAAGGGATTATTAGGAACACCATACTAATACCGTGTTTACCCACTTTCGCCTTCAGAACTGCCTTAATTCTATGTGCCATTGATTCAACAAGGTGCTGAAAGCATTCTTTAGTAATGTTGGCCCATATTGATAGGATATCATCTTACAGTTTATGGAGATTTGTGGGATGCACATCCAGGGCACGAAGCTCCTGTTCCATCACATCCCAAAGATGCTCTATTGGGTTGAGATCTGGTGACTTTGGGGGTGGGGGCCATTTTAGTACAGTGAACTCATTGTCATGTTCAAGAAACCAATTTAAAATGATTTGAGCTTTGTGACATGGTGCATTATCCTGCTGGACGTAGCCATCATAGGATGGGTACATGGTGGTCATGAAGGAATGGACATGGTCAGAAACAATGTTTCGGTAGCTTGTGGCATTTAAACGATGCCCAATTGGCACTAAGGGGCCTAAAGTGTGCCAAGAAAACATCCCCTACACCATTACACCACCACCAGCCTGTACAGGGGTAACAAGGCATGATGGATCCATGTTCTCATTCTGTTTACACCAAATTCTGAGTCTATCGAGACTCATCAGACCAGGCAACATTTTTCCAGTCTTCAACTGTCCAATTTTGGTGAGCTCGTGCAAATTGTAGCCTTTTTTTTTTCCTATTTGTAGTGAAGATGAGTGGTACCCGGTGGGGTCTTCTGCTGTTGTAGCCCATCCGCCTCAAGGTTGTGCATGTTGTGGCTTCACAAATGCTTTGCTGCATACCTCGATTGTAACGAGTGGTTATTTCAGTCAACGTTGCTCTTCTATCAGCTTGAATCAGTCGTCTCATTCTCCTCTGACCTCTAGCATCAAAAAGGCATTTTCGCCTACAGGACTGCCGCATATTGGATGTTTTTTCCTTTTTACACCATTGTTTGTAAACCCTAGAAATGGTGGTGCATGAAAATCCCAGTAACTGAGCAGATTGTGAAATACTCCGACCGGCCCATCTGGCACCAACAACAACATGCCAGGCTCAAAATTGCTTAAATCACCTTTCTTTCCCATTCTGACATTCAGTTTGGAGTTCAGGAGAGTGTCTTGACCAGGACCACACCCCTAAATGCAACTGCCATGTGCTTGGTTGATTAGATAATTATATTAATGAGAAATTGAACAGGTGTTCCTAATAATCCTTTAGGTGAGTGTATATGTATTGCAGGGTTGCCAACTCATCCCTCTAAATACTGACACATCTAAAGGTGGCTATACACTGGTCGATTTGCCATCAGATTCGACAAACAGATAGATCCCTCTCTGATCAAATCTGATCAGAGAGGGATTGTATGGCCACCTTTACTGCAAGCAGATTGTGAATCGATTTCAGCCTGAAACCGAGCACAATCTGTGGAGCTGCTACTCCCCCCCCCCCCCCCTGCATACATTACCTGTTCCGGCCGGCGCGAATCCCCTGTTCCCCGCTGTCTTCTTCTCCGCTCCGGGCTCCAGACCGTTCCTGCAGCTACTGAACTTCCTGTCCAGGGGAAGTTTAAACAGTAGAGGGTGCTCTACTGTTTACACTTCCTGCCAGGACAGGAAGTTCTGTGTAGCTGCAGCCGGTCCGGAACCCAGCGCGGAAAGGGGGACCAGGGGACTCGCGCCGGCCGGAACAGGTAATGTATACCCGCTGTATTGCGTCAGTTGTCGGGCATTCGAACGTCACTACCGACGCACCCCCGACCCGCCGGCGATCGAGAAAAATCTTCTGCACGGACGGATCGACGGGAACGATCGATTTCGGACGCAAAATGATCGTTCTGTCAGCGGTGTGCGCGGCGATTTCACAACCGATTCGATCACTGTGATCGAATCGGCCGTATATCGGCGGGAAAATCGGTAGGTGTATGGGCCCCTTCAGTTATACAGGTTCTGGGGCTTCTCACAGATAATTAGTGCCTAAACTGCATCTAACTAGCCACAAGACATGTATAATTCATAAGCGTCCGATTTAAAGGGATCAGTTGGTAACACTGAAGTATTGCATATGTGCATGATGTGTATTTGACACTCATTTACAAATAGACAAGCTTGCTTATCCTTCATTCTTGTTTTGATCAATTTAACTTCACCAACTTCACCAAGTTACTACATTTCCTAAAGGGTTAAATGCCATGCTAGTACAGTGTGACAAATGACAAACCAGCTTTTGGATCAGAGTCAGCATCCAGTAATGATAAGTTTTGTAATATTATTTCCTTAAAAAGAAAAAAATGAATAATTTAGATCATTCTTTGATTTCAGGCTTAGATTTTATTGCTGGTGTTTTGCTACACCGGACACTCTAATACTCTTTAAGAACTCTGTCAGCCAGGCTTTATTTAAATATGTGAAGCAGTCATTTCCACTGACAGAACCAGACTCATTAACCAATATATCCATGCCTAAAAACCATATATGGTCGCACAATACCCTGACAATATTACAAACATCTGGAGTAGATTTCCATTGGTTGCAAAGGGCAGAACATGCACTATGACTTAGTCAGGCTCAGACTGATGTAGATTTAGTCTGTTTAAAGTGACACAGCTGTGAACTGTTCTTTTGACTGTGGTTGAGGTGCCTGAATACACTGCTGAGAGCCACGCTGTAAGGCCTCCCTGCATGCTAGAAATCTAGAGATCTGGCTACTATCCGCAGAGGTCACTGACATATAACAGCAGTAATTCAGAAGACGCTTGAGGATTGTACATAGGAGTAGGTCAGTGTTTTAATATGACACAGATATACAGTTACCTTCAGAAGCCAGGGGGAGAAAGTTAAAGTTAATCAACTGCTACAGGTTACATTACGTCACAAATAATGCAGGGTTTCCTGCCAGCTTTTCACATTCAAAAATACCATCACAGAGTCTGTAACTGTAAGACATGTGTCATGATATGCAGCTCTCTACATGGGTGATAAGCATATAGCTAACTGCAACAGAGTCATCTGTTGTAACATATAACCCCTAATGAATACATATATATATATATATATATGGGCAGCACGGTGGCGTAGTGGTTAGCTCTCTCGCCTTGCAGCGCTGGGTCCCTGGTTCGAATCCCAGCCAGGGCACTATCTGCAAAGTGTTTGTATGTTCTCTCCGTGTCTGCGTGGGTTTCCTCCGGGCACTCAGGTTTCCTCCCACATTCCAAAAACATATGGATAAGTTAATTGGCGCCACCCTATAAATTGGCCCTAGACTACATTACTTACACTACATAATATGGCAATGGCAGGGATTAGATTGTGAGCTCCTTTGAGGGACAGTTAGTGACAAGATATATATATATATATATACACTGTACAGCGCTGCGTAATATGTTGGCGCTATATAAATACTAAATAATAATAATACTATATATATATATATATATATATATATGTATATGTGTATATATTTATTGTATTTATAAAGCGCCAACATATTACGCATCACTGTACATTAAGGTTACAGACAATATTTAGGGGTGATATACAGCCATAAGACAATACTGGAATACAAGAAAAACCAGATCACGCAGCACAGTATGAGTACAAGGTAATGCTTAGTCGGTCACTGGATGGGAGCATGGAGATTAGGCAAGTTGAGTTTACTCAGATCCATAGGATGGGTGTACAGTAATGGAGGTGTGTGAACAGGTAGGAGACATAAGGAGGAGGACTTACAATCTAGAGGGAGAGGTAGGGACACGAAAGGAAGGGACCAGAGTTCAGCTGCAGGTTTAGAGCACTAATGAGGGCAGGTAGACCAGAGTAAAAAGGTGAGTTTTGAGAGCGTTCTTGAAGATGTTGAAGGAGGGGGAAAGCTTAATGGGGGAGGTAAGGAGTTCCATAGTGTTGGAGCAGCCCTTGAGAAGTCCTGAAGGCGTGCATGGGATTGGGCGATGTGGGGTGCAGTCAGGCGAAGTTCATTGGAGGAGCAGAGTGAGCGGCTAGGTATGTACCCCTGGGTAAGATTGGAAATATAGGTTTTGTGGCCAGACACAGTATCTTGAATCTGATTCTGGACTGGATAGGAAGCCAGTGGAGGAATTCACAAAGGGGAGCCACCGTGGTGGAGCAATGGGAGGAGTGGATAATTCTGGCTGCTACATTCATGATGGACTGCAGCGGGGCAATTCGGGCATAGGGAGTCAAGGCGGGAAATTATGAGGGCATGGATGGGGAGTTTAGTGGTGGCAGAGGTCAGGAAAGGGCGGATCTTGCAAAGAGGTGGAAGTTGCAGAACTTTGTGAGGTTTTGGATGTGGGGGGTGAAGGAGAGTGCGGAGTCTAGGGTGACACCCAGACAGGGCGCTTGAGAGGTAGGGAGAATGGTAGTGTGGTTAACAGTGACAATCACATCTGGGAGGGTCAGAGATGGCCGGGGTGAGAAGATCATAAATTCCGTTTTGTCCAGGTTTAGTTTAAAGTGGACCCAAACTAAAAATACAAGATTTCAGAAATAAAATCTATTTTCTAAATTATAATAATAAATAGCAACCTTTTTTCAGCTGCATGATGACAAATATAAAATATTTTACATTTATTGGAGAAACCCTTCCCTTCCTTTCATATTGCCGGCAAAAAATCCAGCAAACTGGTGGAGTAGATGGTGTCCAGCAAAGGAGGAATTGCTAATGGCTGCCACCTGTATAACCTTAGTTATGCAAAGAGGAGGGTGAAAGGCATGCACTGAAATGCTCATAGGCTTGAAGGAGTGTTTATTTATATTTGTATGTGTCAGAGTGGTGCAACTAAATATTTTGAATTAAAAAAAGTTTGGTTTGGGTCCGCTTTAAGGAACCTAGCAGACATCCAGGAGGAGATGGCTGATAAGCAATAGGATACCTTGTCCATGGTAGTGGTGGATATGTCAGGGGTGTGGAGGTAGATCTGGGTGTCATCTGCATACAGATGATAATTAAAACCCATGGAGGAGATAACCTTGCCAATGGAGGATGTGTACAGGGAGAACAGTAGGGGGCCAAGGCCCGAGCCTTGGGGCACTCCTACCGAGAGGTGATTGAGGGTAGATTGAAGGAGGTCGTGAAGGTGCAGTTGGAGAGGTAGGATGAGAGCCAGGCCCAGGTGAGGTCATGAATGCCCATGGACAGGAGGGACTGGGAAAGTAGGGGATGGTATATATACTAATTCTGGTCACTGTTAGATTAGAATACAGGGGAAGGAATTTTCTCTTGATTTTCAAGAAAATTAGAAACCTTTCAACATAGAAAACTAAAACCCTTCAAATTGAAAAGCTGTTGAAAAAAGAAGCACCTGGTATGGGTCTCAGGACCACAGTACAGCTCTACAGGGGTCTGCATACACCATGCTTTGAGATCCTGTTACAAAAAACTGTTGTCATGAGTTAGTGCATTTTAAAATCTTAAAATAAATACATTTTTCTGCTTCATTCTGTAGACTAGATAATAATAATACTACCACTACTACTACTACTAATAATAATAATAATATTTTTAATGGGCATCTATTCTTCTGCTTCATTCTGTAGACTACTTTTCAACTGTTTTGGGGTTTATTTTTTCCTGTGTGACTCAAGCCTGATGTTGTGCTTGTTCCTGTCTTCCTCACTTAGTTGTTGTTATTGGCCAACTGTCACCATCTTTAGTCATTTGACAGCAGTGACATAAGTAGTGCGTCTTCTGTTAACATAAAATAAGTTTTCCTGTGACAGAGAAAAAAACTGCACTCAAACGTCTCATATGGGGGACGTATTTGTGCCAGTTGTTTATGTCAGGTAGTTATATTTTTGTTTTGTTTACAAACTAGCACTGTAACATTTGCAAAAATATAAGGGGAAACAACAATTCTCACATACACAGAAGGAAAACAATGTAGCAGGACACAAACTTCCTGTGTTTATTTCCCCATAGGAGATTAAATATATGAATTGGAAAATCTACAGTCAAGTTTGTATTATCACCTTTTATATCTAAACATGTATTCAACTATTAAGTGGAATTATTAACAGAGTAACCAAGCAGCTCAGGGTGACCTAAACCACTAGGAATGTATAGGGGGATAAAAGGAGCCAAAACGCCCTCCTACTAAAAAAGCAAAGCTTGGTGTAATTTGCCTTCTTAAAACAAAAGGACATTTGCAATAATTCAGCTGTAAGTGGACATTTGTGGTTACCCACAATGCATTTGGTAGACTACAACATTGCTGCAGTTAAACTATTATGCTATGGTCTTAACTTTGTTCAGACCAAAACTAGGCATACACTGTAATGATGTGGTAAATCAGGTAAACATTTAGAATCTGCCTAATGAAGATATATGAAAGAAAGCATGCTGACCGATGGGCAAGGAAATTGTTTTAGGTAAGTCTGATAACATAAATTAGTACAGTACTGGTTCACCACAGTTCTTTACTAAAAAAGTGTCAGCATTACATCAGCTGTGTGTGGTCCGGTATTAGTGATGGAGAGAATATGAAGACATAACAACAAAAGTGGTTTAGGTGATACCTTTAATGACTAACTGTACAAGATTGCTCTGCAAGCTTTCGAAACGCTTGTTTCAGGACTAGTTCAGAGCCATCAACCAACTGATTCTGAACCAGGTTCTGAACCAGTTCTGTATCATGTCTAAAGAAGAAACTTTGTTTCAAAAGTTTGCAGAGAAATCCTTTACAGTTATCATTAAAGGTATCACCTAAATAAATAAATAAATAATAATAATAAATCATTTTTGTTGTTATGTCTTAGCATAACATCAATGTTCAGTTTCCTGCAGCACTCTTATGCACAGATACGTTCCAATGCTCTAATAAAAAGATGTATACAGAAATTGGCTGTGCTAGGCAAAAATTTTGATTACGAGTAGCTGTGAACTCGTAGATACTCGTAGTGCTCAACACTAATAAGCACTAAATCTTCTTTTGAAAGCTGACAAAATCACTTTAAAGAACATCAACTCCAGGGGCGTAGCAACAGGGGGTGCAGAGGTAGCGACCGCATAGGGGCCCTTGGGCCAGAGGGGCCCCCCGTAGAGTCCTACCTCAACCACAGTATTAGCGCTCTATCGGTCCTGTGCTGATAATAATGCCTTCTATAGATACCTTGAATGGTAGTAATCATTACCAAGCTGTCACCCATCCCCTTCTTGCACCTCTGACACTGTAGTTGCCAGTGATGCTCATCCGAGCTAGGATATCCGAGATACTCGGATATCCTAGCTCTTTTTTCACTATTCGAGCTCGAATACTGAGCTCGAATAGTATTAGCAATCAGCTATCCGGAGATATTCTAGCTATCCGAGCTCGGATAGCGTCATCCGCTCGGATAGTGTCACATCAGACGTCACCTCGAGTCCTCACAAGCGAATCAGAGGGCTCCCAGCCCTCTGACTGCAGCCAATCACAGAGGGGGAGCCTGGCCAAGCCCCCTCTATAAATAGCGGGCGCCATGAGGGGGGCGTGGCCAGCGGCGCATGGAGTAGGACGCGTCTTTTGAGAGCTCCGCATACCGGCAGCAATTAGCGGCTCACAGCAGCGATATTCTTCCCCAAACTGCGGCGAAATGGAAGGGGACACTGCCATGGACCTGGACATATCCAGGAAACGGAAAAAAAAACATCGGTAAGCCACAGAAGCTTACCGATTACTTCATGGAACAGCGCCCGCGGCTGAGAAGCACTTTACAAGATGGCGCCGGCTCTTCCCTCTTCTCACAAACAAACAACACAGCGACTAATACAGGGAACGCAGAGTCACAAGAAAACCCGCTCCTAGACTCACCACAGCTGGATGATGATTCTCCCGAATCGAACTCTCCCTCAGTCAGAAGCCCGGTCAAATCCAAACAAAAACTGAATGATGGTACCTCCTCACAGGATAAGGTAGGATCTGACCGCAGCCAGATCATTAACAAAGCTGACAGCTTATGCTCTCTAGAAAGCATGCACACTACTGATCAGATACTGACAGAAGACAGCATGAAAAACATGTTACTCCTGCTGAAGCAATCCATTGCTGCAGATTTTATGTCCTTATCTAACTCTGTGCAAGTACATTTATCAACTATGAGTGACAGGCTGGCCACAGTTGAGGAATGTATGAGCAAAATGACACAAGAACACAACAAGGTTGTAGACTCACTAGATAACAACACAGAGGACATTACCCAAGTTCAGCTTAAACTCATTGACATGGAAGACAGAAATCGCAGACAAAACCTAAAAATAAGAGGAGTAGCCGAGACAGTCAGCGCTGATCAAATCAAGCCATTCCTGATACAACTATTCAAACATCTGGCTCCATCTATCCCAGACCGCGACTTAAAGATAGAGAGGGCCCACAGAGTCCCAAAGCCTAAACAGTTACCAGCATCAGTCCCAAGGGACATTATAGTGCGTTTTGCTTTCTTCCCTGTGAAAGAAACCATCTTATATGCAACCCAGAAACCCGGATTGCTCACAGATCAATATAAAGGCATACAAATTTTCCCTGACTTCTCACCAGCTACATTGAGATTCAGAAGATCATTGCAACAGGTCACAGCAACGCTCAGAAATCACCAGATCAAGTACAAATGGGGTTTCCCCCTTAAGTTACTGATAAGCTAAGCAGGATCAACACACGTCATAACTGATGTAGAAAGTGGAATCAAACTCATCAAAAGCTGGAAAATCAACCTAGAGCCAGCCTTAGCACCAAACCGGGGCGCTATAATCCCCACCAAAAAATAGCTCAGAGAATAAAGCCTTCAAATGAGCACTGGTAGTGGAGCTCCTACTGCTTATGACACCTTCGCCTAAGTGCGACTACAGGCAACTTACCCCATCCGCCTTTCAAAGCACTACACAACTAGATTGGTAGTGCTATACCCCAAGAGTGTTGTTACCACCTGACACCCAGGTAACCACTAGGTCTGATTGACCCTATGATGGTCACTAAATATATAGTTTTTTTTTATATGTTTGTAGTTACAACCCTTCTAACTGTTCTCAGAATATACTTCACTGTTCCTACTAAAGTGCCACGTGCCAAATCCATTATTACAACCCTGTTGCCCTACCTCTTAGATCGTACAACTCTACAGGCCTTATACATAGCATTAATTCCAGTAGCGCAATTATTCCAGTCAAAAGATGGTTATTAAGTTCACTACACTAAATGTGAATGGCCTAAACTCACCAATCAAGAGATTTTCACTCAACAGAGAGATCAAAGCCTTAAAAACGGACATTCTGCTACTGCAAGAAACACATCTTCTAGACTCTACAGAACACTATTGCTCACTTCCAGGGTTCCATCACCTAATATTTAATAATTTTAACAAAAAGAAAAGAGGACTAGTTATTGCCTTTAAACAATCTCTCTCAGTTGTCATTCATAAGGTGGTAAAAGATAAACAAAGCAGATATATTATAACAACTTGTGAAATTAACAATAAGATGTTTACAATTGTAAATGTGTACGCCCCAAATACCAAGCAACTCTCATTCATAAAATCCCTAATCAGGACAATCAAAAAGCATCAGATCGGCTCACTAATAATAGGAGGGGATCTCAATATATGTGTGAACCCCACTCTGGACTCCAACCATCACCACCGTACCAAGGTTCCGTCTCTACAAAAAACACTACATTTGGAGCAACTTTTCGATGCATGGAGAGTATGCAATGCCAACGAAAGAGACTATACTTTCCACTCTAGGGTGCATGACTCATGGTCAAGAATTGACTTATTTTTGGTTGATAAGATCACTTTGCAGGATGTCAAGAACTCAGTAATAAACAACATCACCTGGTCTGACCACGCACCAGTCTCTCTCTGCCTAGGAATGTCAGGTCCCCGACCTAGTAGGCCCAACTGGAGGCTAAACACCTCCTTACTTACAGAAGAAAATAAGCATACAATTCAGGGAGAACTACAACAGTTTTTCGAACTAAACGACAATGGGGAGGTTGGAGCTGCTACACTGTGGGCTGCCCATAAAGCAACTATCAGAGGCATTTTAATTCATCTAGGGGCAAAAAAAAAGAGACCAGCTGAGTAAATTACATAATCTAACGCAACAAATTGAACAAGCTGAAAAAAAATCAAAACACACAAAACCCACCAATCATCAGTAGACTTATTCTACCTGAGACAAGAACTAAGATTAGTACTACAAGGGGAATATGAGTTTTTACTCAAAAAGGCAAAATTATCACATTACTCCCAAGGTAACAAAGCTAGCAAGAAATTAGCCAACATAATAAAAGGCAGGCAAGCCAAATCTAATATAAGCATGATAATACATCCATTTACTAAGGAAAAAACTATTTAATCCAAAAGAAATAGCAAATGCTTTTAAGGATTACTACGCTAGCCTATACAACCTAAAACTAGATAAAGACACTCCCCAACCTACCCAACAAATAATCTTAAATTTCCTAGATTCCATTCATTTACCTAAAATATCACCTTCAGACTTAGAATATCTAAATAGCCCCATATCAATAACAGAAATCTCCAAAGGAATCAATTCCTTAAAACCCAATAAAGCTCCTGGTCCGGACGGGTATAGCAATGAATATTACAAGTCCTTTGCCACAATATTATCCCCCAAACTTCAAAATATGTTTAATCAATTTCTCACTTCAGGCACCATCCCTAAAGAATACTTGACAGCAAAAATATCGGTTCTACCAAAACCTGGGAAGGACACAAGTAGCACCTCCAACTTCCGCCCTATATCTCTGCTCAATGGAGACACAAAGTTATATGCAAAAATAATTGCAGGAAGGTTATTACACATATTACCAAAAATCATAGGTCTAGATCAGGTAGGTTTCACAAAAGGAAGACAAACGTGTGATGGTACCAGAAGGTTTATCGACCTCATGAGATTCACAGAATTGTCGGGTATGCCTTCTCTGTATCTATCTTTAGATGCAGAGAAGGCATTTGACAGAGTACATTGGGGATTCTTAAAAGAAACTCTGTCAAAATTCGGAATCCAAGGCCACATACAGACTGGTATTTTAGCACTCTACTCAAACCCTACAGCATCAGTTACGACCTCCGGCTTCAACTCTAACGAGTTCACCATCACCAACGGAACTAGGCAAGGATTCCCCCTCTCACCGTTAATCTTCACCTTAGTAATGGAAACCTTAGCATGCAAAATAAGGGAAAACCCAGATATCCAAGGTATTACTTGTCATGGAACATCGCCGATGACACCATATTAGCCATAGCAAACCCAACTTATACTCTCCCACATTTAATAAAAGAGTTAGACCTTTTCTCCAGAGCATCATATTACAAAATAAACCAAGCAAAATCATTTATACTAGGTACCCACATCCCATCTCAAATGAAATCTGAGATACAAAAGAAATATCCCTTCCCCTGGGCAAAAGAATCAATACAATATCTAGGGGTCCAAATATCAACTAAAGCCAAACTATTATATAAACTAAACTATATACCAATACTACACAAATTACAATCTGAATTACAAGAATTCTCCTCCCGCCAACTCTCATGGGCAGGCAGAATAGCAGCATTCAAGATGTTTTCCCTACCCAAAATCACCTATATTTTCAGATCAGTACACATCCCAGTCAAGAACAAATTCTTCACAGACATCAACAAAATTATTTTAGCATACATATGGGCGGGCAAAAAGCACAGACTAGCCCAGAACATACTCACTATCCCCAAAAAACAAGGTGGAATGGGAATCCCCTGCATTAAAATGTTATACACCGCCTGCAACTTGGAGATATCTAAAGCCTGGTGGTCCTCAGAAAACCCCCCGTTATGGGTGAATTTAGAGACCAAACTGTTAAAAGGCCCACCAAAGCTCTTCCTCATTGCCAGCTGCATAAATCCTAAAACATTTTGCCCACCATACCCCACTATTCAAGCCACAATTAAATCTTAGCAGTATCTATTAAATCACCTACCTTGTCAAATAACAAAACTCCAATTACCAGTACCTCTAGAATGCATCTCCTTTATGATAGATATTATCAACCTACAGCAATGGCACAAAACAGGTTTACCTACATTCATGATATTATGTCGGACAATAAAATTAACTCCTTTCAAGAAATAAAAGAAAAATTTGGAGTTAACAACTCTGAATTCCATACTTACCTACAAATACGCCACTGTGTACAACGCATTAATCACCAATTACCTCTCTGGCCAAAGTCATTCACCAACGCCTTCATTAATGGCTCAATCTCCAAGCAAGGCATTTCCTTCTGTTATGATATGCTTATGTATAACAAATCTAATATAATGACCAAATATGTCAACATCTGGTCAGACACTCTACAAACAAAACTAACACTAGATCATTGGCAAAAAGCTCTAGAACAGGTGTGTAAATATTCCAAATGTATATCTCACTGGGAAACCCTACAAAAAATCTTCTCACACTGGCACATTACTCCATCGAAAATGGCTAAATACAACTCAAGCTATTCCGACAAGTGTTGGAGGGAATGCGGAAAAACAGGCACATTAATACACATATTTTGGTCTTGCCCCAAAATCCAAACATTATGGACTTTGATTTTTGAACAAATCTCTCATATCACAGACATAACAATACCCCAGAACCCATCTCTTGCACTACTACATATAGGCCTCTCAAATGTCCCCAGAGAATTTCGTTTACAAGTCACAAATATTCTATGTGCAACAAGACAAGCTATATGCACAAACTGGAAAGAGCCATCCCCACCCACAATAGAGTCCATTATAGGCATATACAAACTCAACCTAGACATGGAACACAGATTGCGAGGGCAAACCCGAGGAGTTGTATGAAAGGACCCTCTCCACTTAGTCACATGACACCTAAATACAAACCCTAACTGAATTTAATTTCGACTTTAATTCATCTCAAGTACCCCTCAGGTCAGAAACAAGGAACAGTCAGTTACAGTTAATGTTATTGTTATTTCTAATGTTTGTAGCATTTCCTATAAGCACAAAATCAAGACTTACTAAGTGCAATAACTCCACATTATCCAAACTACGCGAAACCTTGCATATCACATTGTACTTGTATGTCAGATTTATTGTTCTCAACGCTACTGTATGTAACAAATTTCATGCTCTTTTAATACAAAAATTCAATAAAAATTTGAAGTTAAAAAAAAAAAAAATAGCGGGCGCCATGTTGCCTCACTCGTCCTGCTTGCGACTTACTGACTGATTGTACTGAGAGACTGCTTTTTGTCTGTGCAAGTGCATTTATTGTTCAATACACCAAGCGTTTTTTCACTCCAACACTTGATATTCACCTGTATTGCTTTGTATTGTAGATAGATTGTATTTTAGGCAGTTTAGTTTGTGTGATTAGGGACTAGGGAGGGAGACTGTCACTGGTGGTGCTGCAGCTGCAGCAGCTAGGCCCTGTGCCTAGGCAAGGCAGCCTGCCCTGCTCTGTGCTCTAGTCTCTAGTTACCTGTGCTCTCACCTGTCCTACTCTACTGTACTACTTCTGTGTTAGATAGATTATTGTACTATTTTGTAGTTAGCAGGCCTAGCTTTACTGCTATATACCTGTCCTGTATCTGCTCTCTGTAATCTAGTCACACCTGTTCTATTGTTTAGCTAGATTCTTCTATTGTTTAGTTAGTACTGTAGTGTACTCTAGTCTGTGTATAGGGACCGTCCGTCACCGCGTTACCTAGGGTCTTTGTGTGCGCACTGCGCACTCTCTCGTTAGCGCTACACTGATCTCTGCTGTAGAGTACACCTGTCCGTCACCTCACACACCCACCACCACCAGTCCCACCCCATTAAAGTACCCCACTTGTCCCACCCGCCTTTACATACCTAATTTTTTTTTTCATTTGTATAATAAAAAATATACGATGTCTGGCACTGGCAGCCGCGGTTTGGGCAGAGGCAGCAAGGGCATCGGCAAGAGAGGAGGTCGCAGCAGCCGCGCCGCCACCACCACCACCATGCGCAGTTCTGCGTCTGCACCAGTGGCTATTCCGCCGTTAGACACTGGCCATGGACGCCTTGGCCGCCCAACAGCTGGGAGTCACGCTGCAGAGACACAGCAGCAGCGTGTGGCGCAGATGTTCCTCCCACCACCAGGTCGCAGCCGTCCTATTGAGGAGAAGGACGCAGACTCTGTGGTGGAACTGATGGTGGATGAGCAGGCCACCATTAGCTCTGGAACCGAGTCCTCCACCCCCGCCACCACTCCTGTTCGCAAGAGCAGCAGCAGCCACCCAGCACTGCCTGGGGAGGAGGAGGAGTGCAGTTCTCCAGCCCCAGCGGGCAACACCAGCACCCTGTCACTCAGCAGCACCTTTTTCTTATCCCCAAGCACAGCGGGGCTATGGAGTGCTGTTGCGGCAGAATTGGAGGAGGAAGAAATGCTGATGGGCACTTTGGGGGATGATGCTTTGGACAGTCAGACAGTGGTGACTGTCCCTCAGCCCATGCATGCAGAAGGGGAGTTTGTGGGGTCATCCCAGCAGGACATGTTTGCGGAGGGGGAGGGTGATGATGACAGGGTGAAGGACAGGGACTGGGTGGCAGATCCTGAGGATGTCATCAGCTCTGAGGAGGAGGAGGAGGATCCGTCTGTGGGCCTTGCTAGAAGGATCAGCATCGCAGGCATAGGCAGGATCAGAAGTGGGCGTGGTATGCAGGCCACTCAGGGTGCTGATCTGGAGGCGGAGAGTTCTGCCAGTGCCACCAGCCACACCAAGAAACCCCCCCCCCCCCCAACCACCACAGGGAGACCAACGGCAGCAGCACCTTCCAGCCGAAGGGGCAACTTCACCTCCCCAATTTGGAAATATTTCACCCTGCCATATGTGGAGTGCAAGTATGCCACCTGCAACCAGTGCCGCCAGAAGCTCAGCAGAGGGAAGGAGCCCTCTGCGTACGGCACCACCTCTCTGGTGAACCATCTGGCAGGGAAACACTTTCATGAGCATGAGGAGTTCATGAAGTTGAAAGAAGCTGGCAGTGGCAGACCCGCCACCACTGCGAAGCCGTCGGCAGCAGCCACCCGCCCTCCTCCACCTCCTCCAGCAGCACCAGCAGGAGTGCGTCAGCAACGCACAGCTCCTCCTCCCTCTGCAACTCCTGCCGCCGACACTGAGGCCTGTTCTGGCAGCCAGTCCTCAGTGGCCTCCTCTGCTCCCTCCAGTGATTCCCGTGCCAGCAAAAGGTGCCGCCAGATCCTGCTCAGCGACACCTTCCAGGGGGTGGTCAGGGTTCTGCCTCCCAGCAGCCGTCGCGTGCGTCAGCTGAACGGCTTGCTGGCACGGGCCATGTGCTCCCAACTCCTGCCTTATTCCCTTGTGCAGGAGGGGAGCGACATGCGTTCACTCCTGATGTGTGCAGCCCCCGATTGGCCAATCCCCAGTCGACATTTTTTCGCACGCATGGCCATCCCTGCACTTCACCGCTCTGTGATGGCCAATGTTGGGAGAGGGCTGGATCACGTGGTGGGTCAACGGGTCCACGTCACCATGGACTCGTGGAGCAGCCGGTTTGGGACAGGCCACTATCTGTCCTTCACCGCGCATTGGGTCAGCTTGGTGGAAGGGGGTGAGGAGGGGGGAGCAGCATCGGGCACTGTCAGAGCAGCAGCAGCAGCAACAACGCAGTGGGTGGTGCCACCATGCAGGGTCAGCGGAATTGCAGCAGGTTCCTCCATCCTCCGGCACACCAGCCCAAACCCCCCGCCTCAGCAGCAGCGTGAAGCCCCGCCACTGCCAAGCGCTGCTGGAATTGGTCAGCCTGGGGAAGACCAAACTGACGGCGAACCATGTCCTGGCCAAACTCCGAGAGCAGGAGAGGAATTGGCTGACCCCCAGAGGCCTCAGAGTCGGAGAGGTGGTGTCCGACAATGGGGCAAACCTGGTTGCTGCAATCAGCAGGGGAGACCTGACCCACATCCCCTGCCTGGCACACGTCCTGAACCTGGTAGTCCAAAAGTTCCTGCGGACCTACCAGGGGATGGACCGACTCCTCGAGGAGGCAAGGAAGGTTGTGCGTCATTTCTGGCACTCGCCTGCAGCCGTAGCGAGCCTGGAAGAGGTGCAGAAGGAGCTGCACCTGCCACAGCACCGGCTCATGATCGATGTTCCAACTCGCTGGAACTCCACCCTGGCGATGTTGGAGCGTCTGGTTGAACAGAGGCAGGCTGTCAGCCAGTACGTTGCACGAGCAACAGTTGCCGCCATCACTGCAACTAGGCGTGCCGCCATCTCCACGGGGGACTGGGGGCACATGTAGCAGGTGTGCTCAGTGCTGGCACCCTTCCTGCAGGCCACCAACATGGTAAGCAGGGACCATGCAATGGTGTGCGAGTGGGTCCCCATGGTGTGTGTGCTGGTCAGGGCCCTGTATGCACTGCTGGAAGAGGGAGCGGCAGCCTTGGACCAGCAGGAGATGCAGGCAGCTTCACAGGCCACCTCTGAGGAGGAGGACTTGGAGTTGGTGGAGGTCCCAGACCTTGCTGCTGATGAGGGGGAGCAGCAGAGCGCAGTTGGACTGGTGCGGGGGTGGAGAGAGGATGAGGTGGAGGAGGCAGAGGAGGAGGACAGCACTGTCGGCTCTGGGGCTGCCGATGATGTGCCAGCAGACGTGGCCAGACTCTTCCCAATGGCGGCGCACATGCTGAGGTGCCTGCGCAAGGACCCAAGGGTGATCCAGATGAAGCAGAGGGAGGACATCTGGATCTGCATGATGCTGGACCCACGTCTGAAGGGGAAGCTCAGCCAGTTCCTGCCTGCATGAGGAGACCATGCGCAACAAATGAGGGATTTGCAGCTGTCCCTTGTTGAGCGCTTGGAGGAAGCCTTCCCTCAGCCATCCACCCCCACTATCCAGCCAGCACAGAGGCAGCAGCAGGTGCCTGCATCCACCAGCAGCAAGCGCACACGCACCACAGACCTGCTGTCTCTGACCAACGAGCTCTACATGAGTGTAGAGATGCCAGGGACTAGAGAGGAGGTGCCTGCAGCAGAATCCTTCTCCAGTCACAGACAGCGCTTAACCCGCATGGTGGCTGACTACATGGGGTCCTTCAGCGGGCTTGACAGCGTTGTCCCTGTTGATCCCATGGAGTATTGGGTCAAGCACCTGCCGATCTGGAGCGAGCTTGCGCAGTACGCCCTGGAAGTGCTCTCCTGCCCCCCTTCCAGCATACTGTCAGAGCGTTGCTTCAGTGCAGCCGGTGGAGTCGTCACTGAGAAGCGATCTCGTCTGTCTCACAAGTCTGTGGACAGACTGACGTTTCTCAAAATGAACCAGTCTTGGGTGGAAGGCGAATTCCTGGCCCCTGTTGTCGGCGAGAGGTGGACATGAAGTGGCGCACACACATTACACATGCTACTGCTGCTGTATTTCTTCCTGCTGTCTGTGTCTCCACTGCCAGGGAACACATTAAAAGGTGCTGCTGCCCATGCGCCACCAGCTGTTTATGCTCAAAAATAACTGCATTTCTAAAAAAAAAAATGTAATAATTTTGTGTTATTATTTTAAAGGTGTCCGGGTTGAAAACTGTGCTGTCCCAATTGTGTATTGGACACAATGTGGGCTTTACGACCGCTGTCTGGAACCTCATGGTGTATATTTACGGCCCTGGTACCACCGCTAGGAACCAGGGCCTATTATGTCTCGCTGCCTGCACTCCTGCCTGCTGCCAGTCTGCCACTGTGCCACACACTCATCCTCCTCACGCTGCCTGCTGCTGTATTTCCTCCTGCTGTCTGTATGTTTCCACTGCCAGGGAACACATTAAAAGGTGCTGCTGCCCATGCGCCACCAGCTATTTACGCTCAAAAATAGCTGCATTTTTTTGAAAAAATTTTTTTAAATTATTTTAGAGGTGTCCAGGTTGAAAACTGCTGTCCCAATTGTCTATTGGACACAATGTGGGCTTCACTACCGCTGTCTGGAACCTCATGGTGTATATTTACGGCCCTGGTACCACCGCTAGGAACAAGGGCCTATTATGACTCGCTGCCTGTCCTCCTGCCTGCTGCCAGTCTGCCACTGTGCCACACACTCATCCTCCTCACACTGCCTGCTGTTGTATTTCCTCCTGCTGTCTGTGTCTCCACTGCCAGGGAACACATTACAAGGTGCTGCCTGCTGCCCATGTGCCACCAGCAGCTATTTACTCTCAAAAATAGCTGCATGCATTATTTAAAAAAAAAATTAAATTATTTTGGAGGTGTCCGGGTTGAAAACTGTGCTGTCTCAATTGTGTATTGGACACAATGTGGGCTTCACGACCGCTGTCTGGAACCTCATGGTGTTCATTTACGGCCCTGGTACCACCGCTAGGAACCAGGGCCTATTATGTCTGGCTGCCTGCCCTCCTGCTGTCTGCTGCCAGTCTGCCACACACTCATCCTCCTCACGCTGCCTGCTGCTGTATTTCCTCCTGCTGTCTGTATGTTTCCACTGCCAGGGAACACATTAAAAGGTGCTGCTGCCCATGCGCCACCAGCTATTTACGCTCAAAAATAGCTGCATTTTTTTGAAAAATTTTTTTTAAATTATTTTAGAGGTGTCCGGGTTGAAAACTGCTGTCCCAATTGTCTATTGGACACAATGTGGGCTTCACTACCGCTGTCTGGAACCTCATGGTGTATATTTATGGCCCTGGTACCACTGCTAGGAACCAGGGCCTATTATGTCTGGCTGCCTCCTCCTGCTGCCTGCTGCCAGTCTGCCACACACTCATCCTCCTCACGCTGCCTGCTGTTGTATTTCCTCCTGCTGTCTGTGTCTCCACTGCCAGGGAACACATTACAAGGTGCTGCTGCCCATGCACCACCAGCTATGTCTCGCTGCCCACCTGCCTGCTGCCACTGCCAGTCTGCCACACACTCATCCTCCTCACGCTGCCTGCTGTTGTATTACTCCTGCTGTCTGTGTCTCCACTGCCAGGGAAAACATTACAAGGTGCTGCCTGCTGCCCATGCGCCACCAGCAGCTATTTACGCTCAAAAATAGCTGCATTATTTTGAAAAAAAAATTAAATTATTTTAGAGGTGTCCGGGTTTAAAACTGTACTGTCCCAATTGTGTATTGGACACAATGTGGGCTTCATGACCGCTGTCTGGAACCTCATGGTGTTTATTTACGGCCTTGGTACCACCGCTAGGACCCAGGGCCTATTATGTCAGTCACAGCACACTGCCTGACACACACTACTCCTCCTCCTATAGCTGCATTAAGCTTCTGCTGTCTGTGTGCTGCTACCACTGCCAGGGAGAACAGAAGAAGAACTATTTTCTGCTGCCACCCACTCTCCTACCAGCTATTACCACACTACAATAGCTGCAACTACTTCCTCCTCCTGCTGATGTCTGTGTTTTACCATCAACACAAATATAACTATGGTGTTATTAAAATAAAATATTTCCACAAATGAAGTAAAAAAAAATTACAAAAGAAAGGAAAACCAAGACACATAATATAATGATAGAGAAGATGAGGAAGAAGAAGAAGAAGATATAGAAGAAGAAGATATAGAAGAAGAAGATATAGAAGAAGAAGAAGATATAGAAGAAGAAGATGAAGAAGATATAGAAGAAGAAGAAGAAGAAGAAGAAGAAGAAGAAGAAGAAGAAGAAGAAGAAGAAGAAGGAGAAGATATAGAAGAAGAAGAAGAAGATATAGAAGCTGAAGAAGATATAGAAGCTGAAGAAGATATAGAAGAAGAAAAAGATAATTGAAGAAGATACAAGAAGTAGAAGATGAAGAAGATTCGAGTAGAAGAAGATATAGAACTACTATTTTTGATACCTTTTTTTATAACTACTACATCACCACATAATCACTTGATGTTTTTCTTCATAAAAAAGGTGGTTTCATGCATCATTGGCCTCCAATACAAGTTTAAAAGCTATTTAAGGCCAGCTCGAATATTTTACTCGAATACAGACTCGGATAGTGACGTCGGATATCCGAGGTCGAATCGGATATTCGATTAACTCGAATATCGAACTTCGAGTGAATTCGGATAGTTTACTATCCGAATTCGACCAAACTCGAATAGGATAATGAGGTATCCGATCAACACTGGTAGTTGCCATTTTCAGGTTTTGGTATGCCGTATCAATTGCTATGTATAGAGTGCTTGAGGGCCCCATTGTAAAACTTGCATTGGGGCCCAGAGCTCCTTATTTATGCCACTGTTCAACTCTACGTAGTGCAATCCTGTATTTCAATTACTCCCTCATCCCACTACTGCACTAACAAAGCACTTAAACGATGATGGTCTCCTGCATCTGATGTTAAAGATACCCTATACAGACATTAGGCAGCAAACAAATTAGGCAGAAATTCCACCACTACAGCACCAGTTTCATACGATTCTGCTAACTAGATACTATAAACCAACAACAAACTGATACATGGCCAAATGCTGTAACAATGTAGACATGCTGCTTGCTGGATTCAGTGCATCAGGATAATACATAAAAGCTGTATATTGTTTAAATTGCACACAATTATTAACCACTTCATCCCCAAGGGGTTTTTACCCTAGCGGACCACAGCAATTTTAACCTGTCAGCGCTTCTCCATTTCATTCACCAATAACTTTATTGCTACTTGTCACAACAAAATGATCTATATTTTGTTTTTTTCACCACCAATTAAGCTTTCTTTGGATGGTACATTATGCAAAAATATTATTTTATTCTAAATGAATTTTAACAGAATAATAAGAAAAAAATGGAAAAATGCATTATTTCTCAGTTTTCAGCCATTATGGTATTAAAATAAAATTGCTACTGTGAAAAAACTCACATATTTTATTTGTTCATTTGTCCCAGTTATTACAATGTTTAACCTATGTCCCTAGTACAATGTATGGCGCCAATATGTGATTTGGAAATTAAGGTGCATTTTTTCAGTTTTGCATCTGTCAATTATCACAACTTCATATATACAAATATAACAGTAATATACCCTCATGCCATACATAGTAAAAATGCAGAGTCCCTAACGTAACTATTTATGTATTTTTTTTTAATGCCGTCATTTTTATTTTTTTTTTTACAAATGTTTTATTTTGGTAGGGGTGGGTCAGGGGAGGGGTGAAGGAGGTATTGATTTATTTTTATTCAATTTAAAATATGTAAAAATTGTAAAATGTAGTGTAAAATTTCTTACACTACATTTTACACCACAGTGTAAAAAACTCGTAATGATGCTGTAGCACACTGAATACAAGATCCTCCATCCAGATGGCTGTCCCCCGGCATACCTGAGCACTCCATGTTACATCCATGCTGCTGGCCACGGCTCAAGGAGGAAGGGCTGGACTAAGGCACCAGTGGAGGGAGATCCTTTCTTATAAAGTGGACCTGAACTCAGAACTTTCCCCCTGCTTTAAAGATAAGCAACAGCATAAAAAGCTGTAAAGAAAAACATCTTTTTTTTTATAGCTTATAGGAATCCTGCATTAAATCTGCAGTGTGTCTTCTACCGGCTTTCATGGAAGCACACATAGGGTTAACATCCTGTGTTTACACATTAGCTTTTCTTCTGAGGCAGCTGAGATTCCTGAGCTGACACAGTTGAAAGATCAAATTACACTTGTGATTAGTCACAGATGAGGGGGAATTAGACAGGTTAAACTCTCTAAATACATACAGGGTGCATTTCTCTGTGTTTTCCTCCTGCCCTGCGCAAAAGTTCAGGTCCACTTTAAAGGAGTTATCCGGCATATTTAACTAAAATAAACGCTACTTACCGGGGGCTTCCTCCAGCAGCCCCAAGCTCCCAGGAACTCCCTCGCAGCAGCTCTGCCCACAGCCGTTTGCCGGAGCTTCTGCGCCTGTGCAGTCCGCTCCGGCCCACGTGGCGGTTATTGACAGCGCCGATTGCGCAGGCGCAGTACAGAGCGACCTCCAGGTCACTCTGACGTCATCGCCAGGGACCGGGTCGGAGCTCCGGCAAACGGCTGCGGCGAGGGAGGTCCTGGGAGCTTGGGGCTGCTGGATAAGTAGCGTTTATTTTATTTAAATATGCCTGACAACTCCTTTAATTTTTTCCTAGAACCTTTTTTAGATCTAATAAGTGCAATGTTTTTTATGACTTGCAATAACAAAAGATTTCTGCACGATAGCGCACTCCTTGTATCTCCTCCATGGATTAGCTGCATGCTTGTTTCAGGTATGTGATTCAGACACTACTGATGCATAAAAAAAATCAACAGGATGCCTGACAACTGGAATTGTTTAAAAGTAAATAAATATTTGCAGCCTCCATATCCCTCTCACTTTAGGTGTTCTTTAAATACATTTTTTTATGGATACCATAAACAAGTATGACAATACAAACCATAAAACAGTGAAATGCACACAACCTACATGCTACAAAATAGTGACTCAGGTGTACTTGATCAAGCCATTTTGCTACTCTGAAATTACTTTAACAATACATTTTTTTTTCTTAGACAAGTTTATTTAGAAATCTTATCTCTTAACAACCAATGTGGTCCATCTTGAAATAATTGTTTGAAACATCTTTAAAATCTGGACATCTGCTTGTCGTACCTAGTGAAATAAAACAGTGCTTACTGTATCTGAATCATTTAGTTGCATCTTAGAGGTTTATTTATAAAATGACATTTCTGTACTGTTTGGACTATTTGCAGACGATAATTCCAAAACTATGAGGAGACATGTTACAAAATGACTCTTGCTTCTATTTATGGAAAGTAAAACACGTCAGCAGCACATCTGTGATCTCAGTGGTCCTGCTATATGAATAAAGACGTGTCAATAAAATGCATAGAATGAACTACGAAAATATTATAATATTTAAAATGTACTTGATACTGTTTATTAAAAAAAAATGCTACCCACGAACATCTTTATATGTAATTAAATGGCAAGTTTTTTTGTTTTTTTCCCTGGCGTTTTCCTCAGAACCTTCTTACCTAGCCTTCCTCCCTAAACAAACCTCACATAATTACTAGGGGCCCTATGCAATCACAAAGCTCACCAGCAATAAGCACTGGCAAGTTCAAAAGTCAGGCAATGGTACCATCACCTGGTTCAATTGTAGTTTGCTCCTTTTTTTCATCTCTTACCTTCTTTCTTCAGTTTTTTTCCCCCATAGTAACCTCTCCCTCTCCCAGCACCCCCAATGACTCCCCCTTCCTGCAGCACCCACGCTGACCTCTACTTCTCCCAACATCCACCCCTTCCCCCATAGCTCGCACCCAGTACTCAATCTCACATGACCTCAAGTACCTGCATTCAAAACCCATGTGATGCTTAAAGCCCACCCATAGCCAGCACCCAGTACAGACATGGTGCCAAGTATTCACACCCATGTCACACCCAGTACCTGCACCCAGCTCCCATATGACATCCAGTACATGCACTCAGATCTCAGTATTTGCAATCAACACCCGCATGACACCTTATACCCACCCATAGCCAGAACCCACATGACACCCTGTATCTGCACCTAGACCCCACATGGCACCCAGCATCTGCATTCAGCACCCACATGACAACCAATACCCCCTATCCAGAAACAAGGAGGGGGGCATTGTGAGACCCCTTTTTTAAATTGAAGTATCCCCCACTTAAGGACCCTCTGCATGGCCCTGACTGCTGGGACCACTGCCACTGCTATTAGACTAATGTAAAAAATATTAGGGTAGAGGTTATTGCTAGGTGGGTTTGATTTGGGCAAATAACGTGGCTTGTTAAAGAACTCCTGAGAAAGTGAATAACCTGCAGTGTAACAGATCATAGTCTCTTAATGCTGATATTCTGCTGCTGGTGTCAGACACAGATACAAGGTAGAGGCTGCATCTGGATTCTCTTTTCAGGCACCACTCTGTATTAACCACTTGCCCACCAGGGGCTCCCGCTCGCTCGTGCAGGTGCTCATGCACGCCGCCGCCTGCTCGCCCAGAGATCAACGAACGGGAAAAAACATTCCCGTTTGTTGATCTAAGCCCCCCAGCAATGATCGGCTGCTTCTATGAGAAGCAGCGCGATCATTGTGAAGAAAAAAAAAGTTTCCCAGCCTCACTGAATGTCCTGTAAGCGTACTTCCTACGCTTACAGGTCGCATGAACAAAAAATTACTGTGGCCAAATAGTAAAACTACACCCAAAAACATTTTTCATATATAAATACCTAGTTTTTACATTATACATTAACTCCTTACCTCCCACACTCCCCAATTATTTATTTTTTTTGTGATAAAAAGAAAAAAAAATACAATAAAAAAAATACATAAATAGTTACCTTAGGGACTGAACTCTTTAAATATTTATGTCAAGAGGGTATAACATTGTTACTTTATAAACTATGGGCTTGTAATTAGGCATGGAAGCAAAACTGAAAAAAAATGCACCTTTATTTCTGAATAACCGGGACAAATGGGCAAATAAATTTCATGGATTTTAATTACAGTAGCATCCATTATTTAAAAACTATAATGGCCGAAAACTGAAAAATAATGATTTATTTCCCAAATTTTTTCCTATTTTCCCATAAAACACATTTAGAATAAAATAATTCTTAGCATAATGTCCCACCTTAAAGGGACTCCGAGCTCACAATAAAAAAGAAAGTTGAATTCACCTGGGGCTTTCTCCAGCCCAGTGCTGGTCGGGAGGTCCCACGACGGCGTCCTGGCTCCTCTCCAACACCCCGATCCGGAATGGCTGACAGGCCGCAGCCCGGGCGACACTCTCCCGAGTGTCGGGCTGCTCCTTCCGCGTATGACGCGGATGACGTCACACGCCGGCCGCCTCGCGTCATCACGGCGGCCGGCGTGAAAGTACTGCGCATGCGCGCTTCAATCGCGCATGCGCAGTACTTACACGCCAGCCGCCGTGATGACGCGAGGCGGCCGGCGTGTGACGTCATCCGCGTCATACGCGGAAGGAGCAGCCCGACACTCGGGAGAGTGTCGCCCGGGCTGCGGCCTGTCAGCCATTCCGGATCGGGGTGTTGGAGAGGAGCCAGGACGCCGTCGTGGGACCTCCCGACCAGCACTGGGCTGGAGAAAGCCCCAGGTGAGTTCAACTTTCTTTTTTATTGTGAGCTCGGAGTCCCTTTAAGAAAGCCTAATTGGTGGCGAAAAAAACAAGATATAGTTTATTTCATTGCGATAAGTAATGATAAAGTTATAGACTAATGAATGGAAGGAGCGCTGAATGGTTAAAATTGCTCTGGTGGTCAAGTGGTTAAAGTTATGGAATAGAAGGTGAAGTTATGGTAGCTAAATCTACAACATCCTAGCACTGAAGATTGGGGCTGAATATCTTCTTTAAGGGACTTATAAGTTGTTACAATGGCATGGAAGAGACAATATAAACATTTCTCTCCCTTTACAGTATTTTAGTTTTCCCCAGAGTTCTTTTATGGTGGGTGACTGTATCTATGTATGAGTCAGTATCATACTGCACCCAGATGTCTTGCTAGCCTAGTAACACAGCAAATGCCAGTAATTTACAAGATCTCTGGAATATGTAGATTCTAGTCGAGCAGAAACATTGATGCTGAAGGCTTTGCAGGAACAGAAATTAACAGCAAATGGCAATGGGAGCCTAGTAATCACTAGCACATTTCTCTCATCTTTAATAACATGGTAGGAAAGTGAATGAGATATTATTTTTTACATTGAGATCGGATAGGAGGGAGATGTCCCAATCTTTGTTGGCGGCGAGAGCTCAATGGTGCAAAGTCACATTCCAAAATCCCAGAATAATGTACTCCTGTACAGTTAGAGGAAATTAACTTTTTCTGTGTTATCTTCAAGCCAGAAAGTCTGTATTTGAGGAGACCACCTCAGCGTCTGTAATTATAAAATGGCCTTTAAATCTTTTTCACAATCTTTTTCAATAGAACACACTTCAAAAAAAAGAAAAAAAAAGTCAGACTATGGTGGTTTGTTCTTACAGGGAAACACATTTTCTATCTCTTCCGTAAATTGGGCTTTAAACAGAACATGTTCTTAATTTCAAGTGTGGATAATTATGCATCACTGAATACTTCCATTTACATTATGGGGAAAATGTAGTAATTTGGTGCTGTGGATTATTTTATAGCTAAGCTAACCAAATGGGTTTGGGAAAATAAGCTTATTACAGTGAGTACCAAAAATGTGCATTGACCAGGCAAACATCCTTAGTCCTCTTTTATATTGTAGTGAAACATGAACCATGGACCACCTACATGTAGTATCAAATGTGTTGTCCTAGCAACATCTTGGATATTGTGCTGTGGGGTCCTGTAAGTGGGGCATGAGAGCATGTGGAATAACTGTAGATGGCTAGAAAACCGCAGCAAGTGGCAAAGAAATCTGGCATAGCTTTGAGTGAGAAGACACATATGAGGTTCCCCATTAGGAATTTCTAGGGGAACCCATGATTTGTAATGATGCCCCAAATGCCAAATTTTGCAATGTTAAATTTTTTAATGTGATCATATCATATGATGCAATAAATTAATTACAATATGTGGTGTAAAGCTGGGTGCAGGGAATGCACAACAATTTTACCCAAGCCATGTGCATAGTACACATTGCGCGACATGCCCTACATGGCTCATGTAAGTGATGGTAAAATTGTTGTGCTGTCCCTGTGCCTGGCAACTTTGCCGTTATTTATTGAATATGGCCCTATAGCCCATGTGTAGTACACATACAAAACACTTTATTGCACTGACACTACATATTATTACCTTCTGTGGTGCAGTACAAAGTACAATAGAGACTGCAGTAGAGACCAGGATACTTACAGAGTTTATGTCATGTAGGGTATACAAAAATAATATAATATAACATTATTAATATTAATAATAATAATAATAATAATAATAATAATAGTAATAAATGTGAGTGAAAGCTGCTGCTTGCAGCAGACATGGTGACTGATTAGGGAGAGTCACTTGATAAGACTACTGATTACCACTGAGAGGAAAGTGGTGAGAACTTTACCAATTAATGCAGAAGTTCATTGGTTTCTCATTTTCAAAATGACACATTGGTTGGATTACTCAACTGCAAATATCCGATCATGGCTACAATTTTCAAAATACTTGTGTACTATATAGAAAATATAATCAAAAATATAATCAAGGCTTATTGTATCCATTACTAATAACACTGATGAGTGAAAATGCCAATATTCCCTTTTGCATTAATTTTTGTGTAAATACCAGTAAGGTTAAATTTGATTTCCATGCAAAAAATACCATCAAAAATACTTTTGGGGTTCTATTGCATTTTTTGCACTTTTCACAAATTTACGCTGTAAAAATATTACATTTTTTGTGTTTTCAGTTTTTCACCACTGTAACAATTTTCACGGTAAAAATATCAGTTTCTGTATTTCTGCTCTGATTCGTGGTAACTTTTTTTTGGTGTGTTTTCGTGAAAAAAAAAATACAAACTATTTTCATAAAAAATGTCTCTAATTCTCTCTCTCTCTCTCTCTCTCTCTCTCTCTCTCTCTCTCTCTCTCTCTCTCTCTCTCTTCTCTCTCTCTCTCTCTCCTTCATGCTAAAAATGACTTTGCCAAAAATTTGCTAGCAACATTGCTAAATAATCTAACAACTGAGGATTCAAGATAAGTGAAAGGAGAACACAACCTTTCACGTATCTTGTAATGAATATGTGCACATTAAAAAAAACATCAAAAATCTTTATTAGGGTCTGTATACCCCCTCCATATTTTCATATCTGCTTCTGTCTCCCAGTGGAGGACTCATGGCTATGCGACTAAGTTGTGACAGGGTTGCAATGAAGTCCAGTCTCAAGACTCAAGTACCCCCAGGGCCAGTTCTTTCATGAAGCAAGGTGAAACATTTGTATCAGGCACAGAGAGCACAGAGGCAGCATGTTTGTACAGTGTGTTTACACTAACAGCCTGCAGTCAGTGTAGGAGGAGAAGGCAGAGGCAAGTGAGGCAAAGAGGTCATCATTAGGGAAAAGCAGCTTGTTGTGGTGTGTGAGTGGTCTGACAGTAAGTGAGGTGGAATGGGAGCAGCAGTGTTTCATGTGACTTGCATAGCAGTCATTTGAGAACATTAAATGAAGCAGAGTAAATTGCCAGGTGCAGTGCGCTTATTACAAATCTGGGGAAGGGGGGCAGGGGGGAGGGCACATTCACACAAGTTTGCCTCAGGCAGTAAAAAATCTAGAACCGTCCCTGAGTACCCCACCTTCTTTTTTTAAACCCAGTGCCAAACTGATTATTATTATTATTATTATTATTTATTGTATTTATAAAACTCCAACATATTACGCAGCACTGGACAATAAATATATACAATGATACAAGGATGACAGACATAACAAGGTTATACAACATAGAACAAAGTTATACATGCAAATTGTACAAAATACATGATCATGCAATATGGGCTGGTTAAGTAGGCCCAGTAACACAAGTACAGGCTGTCATAGGACAGGAGCACATGATGCTGTAGATTACACTAGGGAATGGAGAACCCTGCCAGAGGCTTACAATCTAAAGGGTGGGGTGGAAACACTAGGTGGGGTTTTAAATATTCAGTAGAGAGTTACTGTGTGGTAGGAGGTGGGTAGGCCATCATAAGTAGGTGGGTTTTGAGCGCTTGCTTGAATGTGTTGAAAGAGGAAGCAAGTCTGATGAGTGGTGGAAGGGCGTTCCAGAGGGTGGGGGCATCTCTTGAGAAATCCTGCAGGCATAATGGTAAAGATAGAAATGGAAATACAGTTTGAATGTTTACCAGCATCATGGTTACCCAGACATTTTGAACATAATACTGAGACAATGGAGGGCAGGATTTTTGAGTTGTTTAAAGACAGGAGGCCAGAAGCTTGACATTATCATCAGGTGACAAGCAGTAGTTCATTGTCATATGTAACCCATATAAAGTAAAAAACATACATAATTTATTACATTTCATTTATGACAATAAAATCTGCACTTACAATCTCCAGTTGTAACATAACCAAAACAGAATAATAAGAAACTTGAATACAAATGCAGCCAACAAAAAAAAATGATTGCCAAACAAAGCAAAATGAACGTTTCACAGAAAAACACCTGTTTTTATTTTACGTTGTTTTTGTCCAAAGACTTAAAAAATTCTGGCTGTGTGAATAGCATCCAAGTATGAAATTGTAATTATTTTCTGTACATTCCAAAAAATGCTACGCAAACATTTAGATTGCATAATGTACACCTGTCCAGTGCTGCGACACATAGTAGTTTATTTTAATTTAATTACGCGTTTAAGCTCACCAACTGCGCCAAAGTGTCCCCGATCTGGTGAGTCCTACTCTAACCAGGCAAAAATGCTAGTTTTTATCAGCGTTCTAGTGGGAACCATGCCAAAATACCAGGGGTCAGCTAAATGGGAGAAATGAAGTTAAAAACACCTCACCTTCTACTAGCTACTAACTGAACTATGAGCACCGCTCATTTATATGCTTAACTGTGCTAGAGATGGGCGTGGTTATGCACGCTCACAGGGGAAAGTAATATAAGCCGAGGGATGAGCAGCACAAACCGAATTTTATGCAATACTATGCAAAGCATAGGGGACACTTTGGTGCAGTTGGTGAGCTTAAACGCGTTAAAGCGTAACCAAGAGCCCCTGTCACTGTTTTCCTGTTGTGTGCTGCAGTACCCTCTGTATTTATATATTTCTTATGGAGATTGGGGTTCTCCAGTGCTGCGTGCATGCTTTGCATAGTATTGCATAAAATTCGGTTTGTGCTTCTCATACCTCGGCTTATTTTATTTTCCCCTGTGAGCGTGCATAACCATGCCTACCTCTAGCACAGTTTTTCCTTCACCATGTTTTTCCTTCTGCCCCCCTGTGCCCGCCTGTGTGTCCCACTGTGTCCTTCTTTTCCCCACGTGTGTCCCTTTCTGTCCCCCTGTGTGTCCCCCTGTGTCCTTTGCTGTTTCCCTGTTCCCTCCTGTGTGTGTACCCCTGTGGCATCCTCCTGTCCTGCTGTGTCCCTACTTGTCCCCCTGTGTGGTCATGTGTGTCCTCCTTTGTCCCCTCTAGTTGTCCGTGTTGCCCTGTATGTCCCCCTGTGTCCCCATATATTTCCCCTGTGGAGTCCACCTGTCCCCTCCTGTCCCACTGTGTGACCCTGTGTGCCCCATCCGGTCCCCCTGTGTGGTCCTGTGTGTTCCCTATGGTCCCCCCGTGTGGTCCTGTGTGTGCCCCTGTGCTCTCTTTTTTTTTCCTGTGTGGTCCTCCGGCCCTCACATGTCTCCTCCATTTGCATCATCAGCAGAAGCCATGACTAGTGGGAGCAGCGTGGGAGACGAGAGGTCTGCTGATCGCCGCTGGAATCGCTGGTGAGGTGTGCCACACTGCCACTAATTATTTTAGCACACAGGAGTGAAGGAGACATGCGGGGGCCAGATGACCACACGGGGGACAAGGGAGGGTGTCCCCAACGTCGCGGCGGGTTGGAAGTTCTTATCGCGTAATATAATAAGACGCAGGGACTTTTTCTCACCATGTTTTGGGGAGACAAAGTACGTCTTATATTCCAAAAGATACAGAATATGCATTTCACAAGCATATCATAGCTTGACAACTAGCATTTTTATAAAGGGAACATTTACGATTCTACTTCTCTCATTTCAGGTTTTCCTTCATGACCAATAACCCATCCCAGACTGTGGTCAAAACAGGCAACTCTTGTTTAGGACACTTTTATAAATGAAGCTGTAATACAAGATAGTCACAATATACCATCACACTGAAAGTCTGGATTACAGTATTGCACAAGTTAAACTCCAAGGTGTCCTGGCTGCTGTATGCTACATTTTTGAAGATTTTCATGACTAGGTCCTGATAAGAATCACATGAGAGTCTATTAATGAATTTCAGGTGGACCCAGATTAGCAACTGTAGCATTTTTATAATTACTGCTATTTATGTATTGTTCCTGCATAGTGTGCATTTTCAGTTACACATTACAAATGTTTTTGTAACTTCTGTACATTTTCTTTAATTATTATAGCAGGCCCAGATATAATTATGCTAATGATCTGCATGATCACACTATAAAACAAAGCTGTGAAAAGAGCAGACTCTCTCAAGGGCTTCTAAGATAAATATGCTAAACCAATGTCATATTGTTCCAATAAACAATATGATCTTGCCTGAAGAGAGCTGAGGACCTTAAAGGGTCTATTACATACAAACTCTAAGGCTAAGTTCAGCGTGGTACGTTGTGTTCCCTGAATAACAGAAACGCAAAGAAACAAAAATGTTGCACCTCATGTTATGCAACTTTTAGGTGGCATACAGTCAATGAAAAGTATGCTTCAATGTTTCTATTAACACATGCCTTATGCAGCGCGTTAGAATATCATAGTAATTTGGATCCCAACCCACTGCATGCACTGTGAACGTTTCATGGACTTACTGTTGCATTTTGACTTTCTGCATTAAGATGCCCCCATATTGTCACTGCCTGCTGCAGTTTTGTGAACAATGCATCCAAATCCAAAAAGCAGTGCATGGCACAGTGTAATGCAAATTGGATGCACATTGACATCAGCACAGGTGCTGTGTCTGATTCAGAAACAGATGCAGCATTCCAGTGGAAACCCAGCCTTAGGTTCCACTAATAGGCAAGTTTAAGGGTGGATTACTGGTGTACAGAATCCCCCTCCGACTGGGGCCTGTGCCGTGTCTGGGGGCAGGCACAAGTTAAGACCCCAGAATGCCTGCAGCTCACAGTACCATGCTGTTTTTTTCACCATGTGTCTCTATGCTCGCTTTCTTTCCCAGCTTGTCTTTGGATGTAGCAGCAATGAGTGTACAGAGCATGGAACAGATCTGAGGAACTTGACATACTGTAACACAGAGCCAGGTATGAGCACAGCCCTGTGCCCCTGCTGTGCGCTAGTAAAAAAAGAAGTTGGGACCTTGCAGAAGGCTTCCTTCTTCATTACAGATGTCAGCTGTCGTCATTATTATTTGTATGCACTGGCTAACACCAAACTGAATAACAGATAAAAATGCTTACAGACAATTTATATAGCACTGACATATTCTGCAGCACATTTCAGAGTACATAGTCATGTCACTGACTGACCATAGAGAAGCTCACAATCTAATTCCTACCATAGACATAATCTAATGTCCTATAATATTATAATATTGTGTTTGGCTGAGACCTTTCAGGAACCTCCCCCTTGATAATCCTGGGGTTGCCCCTGTCAATGAAATTTCAGTCCAATTTTTGGGTTGTATTCGGTTTGCTGATTGCAGGAGCATAGTGATTAACATGGCAAACATAGTGTCGTTTTCCACTGGTGAAATTCATTTTTTGGCCAAATGCAAATGTGCTGTACACAGTAAAAACTGAAAGTTTATTTTTTAATCGATTTTCATAGATTGATCAGTGCTGTTCATTACAGTTGTAACGGCTAAAGTATGAAGCAACTAAAGACGCTGCATGCATAGACAGCAGAAGACGACTATCTACACCCCTGGAACCTTAATGAAATACTGCGGGGCATAGAAATACAGACCCACACAAGTTGCCATGTGCAGAAAGTGCAAAGTACTTATGCTGATTGCTGACAAGGTAGAGTGCATTGTGCAATTAGCCTGACCTGCCATAACTAGGTAATGCAAGCATTGTCAGAGTAACGCGTGCTTAGCACGTAGCATAATGTGTGTTATCCTAGTAGCAACGCTTGCATTATCTAGGTAATACAGGTCATGCTAAGTGTGCATTTCTCGCTACTTTGTCAACACAATTAACAGTAAAATTACCCTTGTTCCCTGCAGACAGCAACTTTGATGAGCGCTTGTGAATATGGGCCTATATCTGCTGTGAAATGTTTGTGCTACAATGCGGGAATAATGCAACACACGCTGCAAATTCTGAAGTGCATATTATTTTCATAGCATGAAGTATTGCTATGTAATGCGCTTGTTACCCTAAACGTTATCCAGAAAAGAACTGTAGAAAGTGTGTTAGGAATAACGTGATCTGTTACAATGCAATTTCTCCCTACAAGTTAGGTTTTGTATCCATGTACAGAGTTTTGGATAAAGTAATCCATACAAATAATGTAGTAGTGAAACAGTTTGGTAAGATTCTAACACATAAATACAATGGTTCTTTAGACTTATGAGAGAAAAACATTTAAAAACCAGGTGCTGCTTGGCAATGAGTTCTTACCTGTTATTGGGCTCTATTTACAAAAAACTTCTCATAAATGAGTTATTTATCACCTAATTGATAAAAATAACCTTTCAGCACATTTACAAGCAAAAAAAGTAAGTTGTTCTTAATTAACTTCATTTCAATATTACTTTCCTTACCTTAATTATATTATATTGTTGCTCTTTGGGAGCTTAAAAAAGTAACATAGATAAGGTGATAACAGTGGAAAAAGCTTTGTGAATCATGCCCTTTGTGTTTGTTTTTTGCAGTGTGCATGGTGGGGGTATGTGGGTAATCTCCCAAGTGGTGAGGGCACTTGGGGCATTGCCTGCATTGCCTGCATTGCTCCTGTCCCCGCTTAGGTATACCTTCCGGGTGGTGGTCCCAGGCAGTGTGAGTGATTGTGAGTGGGACCTCGTCTGTACTGCTAACCCCTGGTTGGGAGCTTACAGATACCAGGCTAACTACATGCAACCATTCCCTAACCCAGATTAGAATCATCTTCGAATACTTGTGTATGTAGGACTTTTTACCACATTCTCTAATTTTCTGGAATTCTTTTGCAAAATGCTCCTGTCACTTTACAACCCTAAAAATCTTATTTTCCCACACATGTATTTGGGTACAGAATTGCAGCCTATCGAAAATCAATAGGTTGCATCTGAATCATGTGGGAAATGCTGCCTGTTGCAGTTTACTCCGCAATGCATCCAAATACCCATAGCCATGCAACTATATGCAAATTCACATCAGTGTCTGTTTCAGAAATGGACCTGGCACTACTATTGACATTCAGCCTTAGCGTAAGTCTGTGTCACTCAGGACCAGGCTGAGGCAGAGGTGAGAGAGCCTCAGGGAGCAGTGTAAGAGTGGGCGCACAACTCACTCAGCTATCATTCCCCTATTTTGTTGTGTTGTGTTTGAAGCAGAGAGAAACAAGAAAAGTGGATACATGGCAGTGACTGCAAGCCAGATAAATAAAGATTAAGGTGTGTGTGTGTGTGTGTGTGTGTGTGTGTGTGTAGGGGGGGGGGGGTCCTGGGATGCCTCTTAGTCTAATAGCAATCAGTGTGTGATGACTGGGGTGGGAGGGATGGAGGGGCGCACTTTGGTGGCTCAGCCTTGGGTGCTAAATGACCTTGTCCCTGGTCTGGTGTCACTTAATGCTTTGTAAGACAACTATTATAAAACAATTACATTTAGAACATGTAGAACATGATTGTGTTATAGAAACATCAGAGGTTGGAGAACTGAAAATTAGTTTACCTTCTTTGGCAATCCTAAATATTAATTGGACTTAACCTTGAAATACTTGAGATATTGCAAGTTATATGGTGCCCTATGCAGAATGTTAGTATCTCACATCTGAATTACCTCCTGCAGCTGACATAAAGAAAAACATTTTTTTGTGTATGGATATCCTGTCTGACTTTCCATACAGCTAATACATTTGGATGTTATTCCCGATTTCCCATAGACTGTACAATAGTAGCCACTGTTACAAGTTATGTACACTAAGAAGAGCCAAGCTTACCTCTTCTGATTTATAAACATATGAATGAGCACCTGATTTTCCAAACTGATTCCGGAGTAAGTGTTGGAACACAGTCTGCTTCGGCCCTTACAACAGGAAGGAACGTATCGTAAAAGTCACAGAACAACTGCAGCTGCAGCCCACTGCTGAAACTCAGCATATTTACCATGAGAACATACAAACTAGAGCTCAGAATAACACGCAAGTAGGAAACACAAATGTGAGGTTAGCCAGGGGTCACTCCTACTGCAAATGTTATAAGCATTTTAAATCAAGGCATAAAAGGGGTTAAAAGAAGCCAGCCTTGGTTGGTCCTTCACTGAACAGTGCCACATAATCCCTTTTAAAGTGGACCTGAACTCTTGCACAGGACACGAGGAAAACATGACAGAAATGCACTCTGTATGTATTTAAAGAGTTTAGCCTGTGTACTTCTCTCTCATTTGAGTCTAATCACTAGTTAATTTGATCCTTCCCCTGTGTCCCATGACTGCCTATGGTAAATAAACAGATAAGGTAATTTGAAAGAATAGGATGTAAACAATATATATGTCTGTTTCCTTGAATCAGGAAGTAGAAACTGTGCAGATTTATTTTAGGATTTGTATGAACTGTAACAAAGGTTTTTTGTAAAGGTTATTATGCTGTTGTGTATCTTTTAGAGCAGAGAGGAGTTCTGAGTTCAGGTCCACTTTAACCTTCCTGGCGGTAACCCCGAACGTAGTTCAGGGTAAGCTGCGCAGGACGTTTTCTCCGGCCCTGCTGGGCCGATTTTCTTAATTTTTTTTTGCTGGACACAGCTAGCACCTTGCTAGCTGCGCCAGCACACTGATCGCCGCCGCCCCGCGCCCGATCGCCGCTATACGTTGCGGCGCGCGGGCCCCCCCCAGACCCCGTGCGCTGCCTGGCCAATCAGTGCCAGGCAGCGCCGAGGGGTGGATCGGGACTCCCAATGACGTCACGACGTCGCTGACGTCGGTGACGTCATCCCGCCCCGTCGCCATGGCGATGGGGGAAGCCCTCCAGGAAATCCCGTTCTTTGAACGGGATTTCCTGATCGGAGATTGCCGAAGGCCATGGCGACGGGGAAAGCCCTCCAGGAAATCCCGTTCTTTGAACGGGATTTCCTGATCGGAGATTGCCGAAGGCCATGGCGACGGGGGAAGCCCTCCAGGAAATCCCGTTCTTTGAACGGGATTTCCTGATCGGAGATCGCCGAAGCCCTGGGCTCGCTACATGATATAAGAAAAAAAAAACTGCTGCGCTGCCTCCTGGCGGAATTTTTCATACCGCCAGGAGGGTTAAAGAGCATCTGTAACAAAAAAAAATCCCCCTCTGGAAGATACTTACCTCAGGAGGGGGAAGTCTTAGGGTCCCAATGAGGCTCCCCCTTCCTCTGTAGCCTGGGGGATCCAGCGCTGACTCCACCAAAACTTCCTAGACAAGGGCTGACAAGTACTGCGCAGGTGTGGCAGTAGCGGCTCTCCATTCGGGCTCAGGTGGAAATAGCCGAGCCAGATGACTTGCGCCTGCACAGTAGAGGGGATCCGATCAGGCTTGGCTATTACTGCCTGAGCCCAAACAGAGAGCCGTTACTGCACCTGCGCTGGATAGTGGTAGGTAAATATTTACCTCGCCGCTTTTCGGGTTGCAGCGCCAGGAGGGAGGAGGACTGTAAAGCCTTGTTAAGATCCAGAGGCTTTCCCTCACGAGGTAAGTATCTCCTAGAGGGTTTTTTCTTTGTTACAGGTTTGCTATAAACTTGATGTTGCGTTGCTAATTAAACTCAACTAAATCCACTGCCCGGTTTAAAGTGGATCCGAGATGAACTTTTACTCATTGCATAATTGTGTTCCTTTCCTATTGTTTATAGGGCATTCCTCAAGCCAAATACTTTTTTGTTTTTGTTTTAATACTCTAATTCCCTATAAACTAAACAAGCCTCGCCCAAAGTTTTTCAGAGAGCCTTGGCAGTAGCAAGGGCTCATGGGAGCTTAGTCTGGGCAGGAGGAGGGGGAGGTATTACTAGCCAGAGATTTCAGAGGCAGAGGGGAGGAGGGAGGAGGAGTTTAGGACGGGGATTCGTTTTTTCACAGAAGATGCAGATAAGCTTGCCTGATTGTAATATTTACAAACATGGCTGCTTTCATTGTATCACAGGAAGAAATAATCATATTCTATTGAAGCTGTTAGCATCTAGATTTGCTGTGTAAACTATCTAAACTTTAGATAAGATATATAGACAAGTTACTTGTGATAGTTAGTTTTTCATCTCGAATCTGCTTTAAAGTGAACCTAAAGTCACATAAAAAAAATGATATAAACTCACCTGGGGCTTCCCTCAGCCCCCTGCAGCTGATCGGTGCCCTCGCAGCCCCGCTCCGATGGTCCAGGACCCGCCGGCGAACACTTCCGGTTTGGCCAGGAGGCCGGAATACCAGCATAGGGGGCGAAATACAGGCTCGGAACGCAAAGAATCACTTGCGTTCCTATGCCTGTCGGCCGGTGACGGCCAAACCGGAAGTGTTCCCCGGCGGGTCCTGGACCATCGGAGCGGGGCTGCGAGGGCACCGATCGGCTGCAGGAAGCTGAGGGAAGCCCCAGGTGAGTGAACCTCATTTTTTTACTTTAAGCCTCAGAAAGCCACATTGTTTTAACCCTAATGGGGCTATTACATCCTCACAATACACTCAGTGACAAAGGCCAGCTAAATATCCACAAGTTACAACTACTGCTACTTTGGCACCATTATATCTGACCAAACATTGTTGTTTCTGTATTCCCTTTTCTTATGACATAAATAAACTCCTGAGATCTTTCTCACATTTCAGTAGTTCAAAGCCAATAGTCAAATGTAATGGTAATGGTCTAAAAATCTGGCTGGTTAATGTTATTGAGATCTACAGGGATACACTTAGTGTTGAAAGTACAACCATAGGATGCTGCCAAATGTTGTTGTCATTCACTCATAGGCTTTTCTGGTACATTACTCTTGATCAGGGACGTAGAGACAATGCTATATGTGTACAACACGGGACAGAAATGACAGATCTGTTTCTTTTCAATATTATTTTTAATTACTTTTAGACTGAGCACAAATAAGTAAACAAGAAGGTCAGTTTTAATATCACATTTGTTAAAAAGATATAGCTAAGAGAGACTTGGCTGTCCATAAAATAACCCCGGATGAGGTCTACAAACACCAAAATGAATTGCTTATTTCTTGATTCAGTTATGATGGAGGTGGCAATATTGTTTTTCTTCCATTAACACAGAAGACTAAGGTTCATATTTTAGAGCCAGCACCTATTCAGTAAGGAGTCACTAATGCTCTGCTCTCAGTGGCTGCAGTTCACTTTAAGCCAGGAAAAAAGCACTATACAAGTGTTACTTGTCTAGAATGATTCTGTTTTTATCAGACCTTGGGCTTATATAGTACATTCTGCTTGTTGAAATGTGTAGTGTGCGATCTTATGCTTCCTGGATATGTAACAATAACAATTAAGTAGCTTGTCTGCCCAAAAGTTAGCCAGGCAGCAGAATGTTGCCCAAATAAAGACTAAGCTGCATAACACAATTAAGCAAGTGTTTTCCAAAATAACATAATTAGGCAACACACATGTAGAGATGTCGCGAACCTCAGATTTTCGGTTCGCGAACCGGGTTCACGAACTTCCGCGGAAGGTTTGGTTCGCGGAAAAGTTCGCGAACCGCAATAGACTTCAATGGGGAGGCGAACTTTGAAAAATAGAAAAAATTATGCTGACCACAAAAGTGATGGAAAAGATGTTTCAAGGGGTCTAACACCTGGAGGGGGGCATGGCGGAGTGGGATACATGCCAAAAGTCCAGGGGAAAAATCTGGATGTGACGCAAAGCAGCGTTTTAAGGGCAGAAATCACATTAAATGCTAAATTGCAGGCCTAACGTGCTTTCAAACATCTTGCATGTGTATACATCAATCAGGGAGTGTAATTAGAGTACTGCTTCGCACTGACACACCAAACTCACTGTGTAACGCACCGCAAACAGCTGTTTGTGTAATGACGGCCATGCTGGACTACTGCGCAACATGGCGAGATTGCTCTTCCTCACTCAGTGATGTCAGGTAATGTGTGACTTCCTTCTCAACTTTCCATGGCATTGTTAAAAAGCTTACGTTTTGTTTTTAAATTACATTTTCTACTTGCTGTGTACTTGTTCAGTACCGCTACAATGAGAATCCTGTGGAGGCGGGCAAGTCTGCCATTGTGACCCCGGGTAATGGCCGGGGAATGAGGGGTTTGAATCCGGTGTGGAGCCTGAGCAACGGCTACCACTACACATCCAAGGAGGGCAGCGGGCAGGCATGCACGCCCGCCCGCCCGCCCCGAGGTAGTGACCAAAAATAACAATACAGGAGGAGGACTTTCGAGGCCCTGCTGTGTATTTGAAATTAATGTACTTTAAATCCTTTAACGAGAACCAGTTATGGCGGGCAAAGATGACACCACATTCTTTTCACGAGAATCATATGGAGGCGGGCAAGTCTGCCATTTGTGACCCCGGGTAATGGCCAGGGAATGAGGGATGGAATCCGATGTGGAGCCTGAGAAACGGCTACCACTACACATCCAAGGAGGGCAGCAGGCAGGCATGCACGCCTGCCCGCCCCGAGGTAGTGACCAAAAATAACAATACAGGAGGCGGACTTTCGAGGCCCTGCTGTGTATTTGAAATTAATTAACTTTAAATCCTTTAACGGGAATCTGTTATGGAGGGCAAGTCTGCCATTGTCACCGCGGGGAATGAAGGTTGGATTCCGGCCCGAAGTGGGAGCCTGCTGAGACCCATGCTGTAGCTGCCCTGACCGTGCTTTGCAGACCAGGCATCTGTGGTCAGATGGACCCTTGAGCCAGCGGAAGACAAACCAAGTCGAAAGCATTTGCCAAGAATGTCTTACGGAGGGCAAGTTTTTTTGCCCTTTTTTAAAAAATTTTGAAAATGATAGATGGTTGTATTTTTAAATTTGTTTGAAAGTTTAGATGGTTGTATTTTTAAATTGTTTGAAAGTTTAGATGGTTGTATTTTTAAATTGTTTGAAAGTTTAGATGGTTGTATTTTTAAATTGTTTAAAAGTGTATCCATTCTTCCTCCCCCCAGCCACGAACAATACCATGGGAACGTGGAGCAGCAGAAGCCCCCTGTGACGGCTGCCGCGGATGTTCTCCGCGGCTTGTCTTTTGAGGGGTGCTGCTTTTCCTCAGGTGTTCTTGCCATAGCTGTTTGTGCCTTCTCTCCAGGTGCCTTCGTAAAGCACTTGTCCCTACGTGACAGTTGGCCTTTCCACGGCTCAATTTTTGCTGGCAGAGACAACAGATGGCTTTGCTCCGATCTGAGACACACACGTTAAAAAATTTCCAAACCGCTGAGTTCCCCTGGGCTGATGGCGCTACGGTGGCATCAGCAGCTGACAATGAAGGGCATGTTGGCTGTCTGGCCATAGCGGGCGATACATGGCGCCGGACACTGCCCCCAGCTGTTTCTGAGGACGAGCTCTCTCTGCTTCTATCATGGAGTCGTCTCCTCCTAGTCCTCTCTGAATCCTCCTCTGAACTGTCCCACTGGTCATCTCCTCTACTGGGAACATATGTGGTATCCGTATAATCGTCATCATAATCCTCCTGGCCAGCTGCACTTTCCTCAGAAACCTCCTCAACTGCACCAACTTCAGGTGGTCCATCATCCACATCCACACACGTTACGTCCATACTATCGCCACCTAACTCAGACGTAGGAGGTGGTGTACCTGCGCCTTCTTCTTGTTGTTGCAGTAGTGGCTGTGAATCGGTGATTTCACCACCACCACCACCAAATAACTCCTGCGAAGTGTCAAATGCAGCGGATGTGGTGCTTGTTGTAGCGCTGGTGGCTGCGGGAGATGAGGTGTTCTGTGTTAAATACTCAATCACCTCCTCACGATTTTGGGAAGTGATGGCACGCGCCTTCTCCTGAGCACTGTATTTTGGGGCAGGTCCGCACGAATTCACAGCAACTCCACCTCGCACAGACCTGCCGGTGCCTGGTGGCCTTCCTCTGGGTCTGCCTCTACCTCTTCCTCTACCTGGTTTGTCCATTTTGTCCATCTCGGGGGGATGCTAGGTATATGCAGTGAGCTGGGTTTACTCAACACAACAGGTAGTTATGTGCACTGATGATGTGGGTTAAGTAAACGCAACAGGTAGTAGGTATATGCAGTGAGCTGGGTTCACTCAACACAACAGGTAGTAGGTATATGCAGTGAGCTGGGTTCACTCAACACAACAGGTAGTAGGTATATGCAGTGAGCTGGGTTCACTCAACACAACAGGTAGTAGGTATATGCAGTGAGCTGGGTTCACTCAACACAAAGCTAGGTATATGCAGTGATGAGGTGGGTTAAGTAAACACAACAGGTACTGGGTGTATGCAGTACTGGGTAGTACAATGTGCAGCTCCCTGTCACACACACAGGCAGTCAGTCACTGAATGTGCTGGGCTGCTGGCAGTGGCACACACACACTATCAATTAGCAAGGCTGTGCATGCAACAAAAGTGTCAGTTTGACACACAGTAAAAAAAAAAAAAGTACAGGATGAGCTCTGACAAGAGCTAGGGTGCTATAAAAGCAATAGCAATCAGCCAGGAGCAAACTAAGCAGCCAAGAACCTAACTAATCTGTCCCTAGAAGAACAAGTCTGCAGCAGCTGTCCCTTTCCTCTCACTAGCAGGCACACGAGTGAGTGTAATGGCCGCCGGACCCTGCCTTATATAAGGGGGGGTGGGGCTCCAGGGCTTACTGTAGCCTGAATGGCTACAATGTGCCTGCTGACTGTGATGCAGAGGGTCAAAGTTGACCCTCATAGTGCATTATGGGGCGAATCGAACTTCCGGAAAAGTTCGCCTGGCGCAGGCGAACGTGAACCCCCAGTGTTCGCCTGGAACCGTTCGCCGGCGAACCGTTCGCTACATCTCTACACACATGTAAAAAACAAATATACAAATATCTTTGGGTGCAATCCTTTATACCGTGAAGGATCAAAACACAGTCCTCTTTAGGGGCAATCCACCTTGCCCACCAAGACTTGTTTATTACTTTAGAAAAGGACTTATATAAATAAATGGTAGTAGCTTTACAGGTATTTTATCTCAAGGCAACGATACATGTTCGTTTCGGGCTTTTATGTAAATTTGTATGAGCCCTTCATCAGGCCGTGATACCCAGCTCTGTGTGGCTCAACCAGAAAAAGACCAACTAGGATCAAGAACCAAATAATGGGAGGCACATAATGACCTTCCCATTGGCGATAGAAAAACGCTGCTAAGTGGGAGTCCCACTTAGCAGCGTTTTTCTATCGCCGTTGGGAAGGTCATTATGTGCGTCTGGTGAGCTCAGACACCTCCCATTATTTGGTTCTTGATCCTAGTTGGTCTTTTTCTGGTTGAGCCACACAGAGCTTGGTATCACGGCCTGATAAAAGCCCGAAACTAACATGTGTCGTTGCCTTGACATAAAATACCCGTAAAGCTACTACCATTTATTAAGCCAAACCAGATTATGTCCTTGTTTTCTATTTGGTCAAGTGATGTTTTATTGATCATATGAAGATTTACTATATGGAATTGAAGAACCTCGTTTTATACTATTTTTGATATACCTTTTTCCTACATGTGTCAATAAAGTTTTTTCATAAAGCACTTTGCATTTTTGAGATTGCACTATTTATATAAGTCCTTTTCTAAAGTAATAAACCAGTAAAAAACAAACCCACTATAGACCTCAGTAGCAGCTAGTTGTCCTCCTGACATGCCCCCCCCCCCTTCAATTACATGACAGACCTCTCATTACAAGCCTCCAGTAAAAGCATGACCCCAAAAACAGCCCTCTAGTTACAGACTGCCTCTCAGTGATAGACCTCTGTAGCAGACAGTACCACTAGCAAGGAACACCCTCCCCAGTACATTGTTCTGGTTATAATGCTCCCTTTAAAGGGCACCAAAGACGGAGCAAACTAAAAAATAGGAAAAGCTACTATACATACCTGGGGCTTCCTCCAGCCCCATAAGCCTGGATCGCTCCCACGCTGCCGTCCTCCGCTGCCTCTATCGCCGGTACTGGGTCCCGTCACTTCCGGCGAATGCGGCCAATTTTCCGCATCACAGGGGCTCCCTCCATATCCATTCGCATGCGCCTGCGCAGTATGGAGGCGCAAGCGTACATATATGGAGGGAGCCCCTGTGATGCGGACAATTGACCGCGTCCGCCGGCAGTGACGCAGTGCGCTTGCCTCCACTGGCCGGGAATACAGGACCCGGTGCCAGCGGATAGAGGCAGCAGAGCACGGCGGCGTGGGAGCGATCTGGGCTTATGGGGCTGGAGGAAGCCACAGGTATGTATAACAAAAAAACGTTCTACATCTCTGGTTCTCTTTAACAAGCACTCCTTGTGTGCAAAGCTGGCAGTGCTACCTGTCTGCATGCTGTTCAGCATAAAGCCTCCCCCCTCTGAAGTGATCTGTTCTGCACATCATGCTATGAACCCTAGGGATGTCGACAAGACAAGACACAGAAAATTTATATTGTTCTTTTTTCTTTGTGGACTCAAAGGACCAGAGCTGCAGACACTAGAGCGCGCTCAGTGGGCAGTAGCAATGTTAGGGAGTCTCCTTACTGAATAGGTGATGACTTACTGTCACAGGAACAGGAAGAGCTTAGATTTGAACCCTGGTCTCCTGTGTCAGAGGCAGAGTCGACCATATCCAGTGCACTATGAGCCGTAAAATGTACAGGTAGTCCCCGGTTGATGAATAAGATAGGGACTGTAGGTTTGTTCTTAACCTGAAATTGTTCTTATCTTAAGTTTGAACACTGTGCCATCTCTATCCCCTGTACCTCCTCTGTGCCCCCCTGTGCCTCCAGACAGTGTCCCCCTCTGTGTCGCCTCTGTCCTCTATACCTGATTATACAAGTTTAATGACCATTGTGTCATTGAATTTTTTAAAATCGATTTTCTCAAAAGCTACAAGTCTAATTTGAATTTTTTTTTACTTGTTCCCATGGAAACACAGAATCCATGCCGTTCGTATCAGCGGGTCATTTGTAAGTTGGGCGTTCGTAAGTCGGGGACTACCAGTACTGCATTGTTTGGACTATAAGACGCACTTGGTGGGCTCTCTGCCAGGGATTCCAAGTGGACCATGTGATGCTTGCAGAAGCCATCCTGAACCATGCAGGATCTGCTCAGGACATATCCATGCTCTGTCCTGATGCCCTCTCACTCCGTACCCTGGCAGAGGAGAGGAAGGGTCACGAGAAGGGGTCGGCAGTGAGAGGGGTGGAAGAAGCATGGTGGCCTCTCTCTCATGGTGGGCTCCGAGCTGGCACTGTACACGTGGCACTGTGGTATCCTAGCTGGATGCCAACCCAGACACTACAAGATCCTCTCAGTAACCTGCCGAGTGGGTACTTCTGGGTGCATTGTGGGACTTTGAGCAGTGGGCGGGACACAACGGCCTAAAACTGCAAGATCTGTTCTGGACATCGGGAACCCACCAAGGGGGCACTGCTGGTTGCTACATTGTCCAGGTAACACATAACAAGGAGTTCACAACAGCAGCAGGGAAACAGATTCACTAAGTCGGCTGATACATAAAGGGAAATAGTGGGGTTAAAAAAAGAACCTTTGTTGAGCACTTCTTACCAATGTGACAGTTTCTGTGGTAAATTGGTCTCTGACTTTTTACATTTTTCTCACAATGGTTGACACTTGGCAAGTTAGAGAACATGCATGCTTTATCTGCACTAGTAAAACAGGTTGTTTTGTTGCATCCTTGTTTGATAAATGTCCCCTGATACATCATATTGAAAGTAGTAACGCTTGTATTTATTACCTATTTACTTAGGGATCAGGGCAACTTAACTGTACTAGCATGGGTGGGGGGAAGCTCCACAAGACGCTCCTGCACCATGGATGCACTAGGTTTGGTATGCTAATTTTTCCCCGATATTGTCCTTTATACCTAGGTGTGTCTTATGGTCAGGTGCGTCTTATAGACCAAGAAATACGGTAATAATGGCGCCTATTAAAAAGGGCGCCCCATTCACATCAATAAAAATCTTTTCTCTATTGGCACTTATAGAGAAAAGACTTGTATTGATGTGAATGGGGCACCATATTTCATAGACACCGTTATTACATGTTATAGCTCATCGTTTCTAGAAAACTCACTTTAACTTATAGATAAAAAGTTTATTTTTACATTTTGTCTCCTCGATTATCATTTTTTTTTTACATTAAATGCTAAGTTTGAGTAAAAGTTGTAACGCGCAAGCACACAACATCAAAGCACTTTTTTTCTGTTCCGTTTATTGCAGCAGTATTAGTAATATTAGTATCTTCGATAATACTGCTATTATTAATAATAATAATAATAATAATGATTTTGGATATAGATTGCCATGTTGGAAAGAAAAAAGAAGCATTGTATAAACACTATTAATTATATATTAAAGGACAACTACCACAAAAAAAATGTAAAAATTAAAATTAATAGATATAAAAAGTACATTTCTCCCAGAGTTAGATGAACTGTAAAATACCTGTTTTCCTATTTCACTTACAGTAGCTAGTGAAAATCTGACAGACAGGTTTTGGACTAGTCCATCTCCTCATGGGGTATTCTCGGGCATATCTTTATTTACAAAAGAACTTACTGAATGACAGTTGCTCAGTCCAAATGCAAAAATGGTGTGCAAAAGAGTAGGAAAGTGCTTTTGTAAAGCATAAAGGTAATACTGAAAATCTTCCATGAGGGGATGGACTAGTCCAAAATCGATCAGATCTGTCAGCTACTTTAAGTGACAGAAACACAGGAAAAAGTTATTTATAGAGCATTTTACTTTGGGAGAAATGTACATTTTGTATGTATGTATATTTTTTTTTTACTGATAGTGGACTTGTAAGAAATATAGTATAATAAACAAAGCTTTTTATACTGTTAAGAATTCTTCAACGTTTTATGAAAATATTATTTATATTATCAAATAGTAATGTTAATTTAGACAAACTGTTTTCATAACATTACCTTGATGGTTCTAGCTTTCAGAATATGGGCTTCTGACAATGACACAAAGGTAGGGCAAACTGCCAAAGTAGCTCAATAGCCTATGTGCCAGCTCCTTTAATTAAAACACTATTATTGTTGGTGGTCTTTGTGATGTCATTTTATGGATGGAAATTAAATTAAATTATTGGAAAAACGGGAACACTTATGATGCTGCAGCAAAAGACCATCCACCAATGGGAAATACAGAGAGATTTAACCGATGCTGGGCATTCATTTAAATAACATACACATTGGTGAATTTAAAGAACTCATACATGCTTGTGTTCTGTAAAAAAAAACCTTTCAACAATGACCTGTAAAGTCTACTATTATCTCGCACAAAATATCTACAGCCAACAACAGAGCTGCTCAACTCTTCCACACAGTGGAATCACTCTGCAATCCTTCCTGCCTAAAAGCCCCAACCACATACTCCAGGGAAAGGTGTGAAGAATTCTCTGCCTTCTTCACAAACAAGGTGTCTACCATCCGTGCCAGCATTACACCAACAACATCAATTGACCACTGGACGTTGCATATGCCTACTACCGTACCACCATGGCAAGTCTTTGACACTCTGAGTGTAGAAGATTTTGGAATTCTCATTCAAAGTCTCCGCCCCACTACCTGCGACCTGGATCCTGGCCCAACTGGATCCTTAATGCAGTGCCCAGCGCTGTTTAGGCCAGCACTTCACAAAATCACTCAGTGCTCCTTGCAAAGTGGACTTTTCCCAGAAGAACTAAAGAAAGCAATCATAAAACCCCTCCTGAAGAAACCATCACTAGATCCTGATTCTGTAACCAACTACAGACCTGTGGCGAACTTACCATTCCTATCAAAAGTTATCGAGAAAGCAGTCGCCAACCAGCTAGAAGCCAGGCTTACAGATAACAACATCTTTGATACTTTTCAGTCAGGATTCAGGAAAAGGCACAGCACTGAAACAGCATTAGTCCGAGTAATGAATGATCTACTTACTGCAAGGGACAAGGGTGATTGCTCAATTCTGATTCTTCTTGACTTGTCAGCAGCATTTGATACTGTGGACCATGAAATACGAATCCAGCGACTGAATAATTACTGTGGCCTAAGGGGTACTGTTCTTAGCTGGTTTCAGACCTTCCTATCTGGCAGGACACAGCAAGTATGTCTGGGCACACACTACTCTAATCCAGTGCCACTTGCCTATGGAGTTCCACAGGGTTCTGTACTATCACCATTACTCTTTGCAGTCTACATGCTCCCACTGGGCAAAATAATCCAGAACTATGGTTTAGGATACCATTGTTATGCAGATGACACACAACTGTATCTGTCCTTCAAGCCTGGCACCCAAGACCCATCAGCATCCATAAATGCGTGTCTAGTGGATTTACAAAATTGGATGAACACCAGCTGGCTGAGGCTGAACTCTGACAAAACAAAGGTGTTGGTGGTAGGTGGTCCACACATGATGGATAAAGTTCAAAACGCTCACCACCTCAAACTAGCAATTGGGGGAGATACTGTACAGTATACAGTATATACGGCATATAGCGGAAAGAATTGACAGATTATTGGGTGGGGCTGGGGAAGACCCGGCTGTCATGGTACACATTGGCACCAATGACAAAGTTAGTGGGAGATGGAAGGTCCTCAAAAATGATTTTCAGGTACTTGGAGATAAACTTAAAGCAAGGACCTCCAAGGTGGTGTTCTCTGAAATACTGCCAGTGCCACGTGCTACATCTGAGAGACAGAGGGAGCTTAGGGAGTTAAATAAGTGGCTGAGAAATTGGTGTAGGAAGGAAGGGTTTGGGTTCCTGGAGAACTGGGCAGACTTTGCAGTCGGCTACAGGTTCTACAGCAGGGACGGGCTGCACCTTAATGGGGAGGGTGCAGCTGCATTGGGGGAGAAGATGGCTAAACGGTTGGAGGAGATTTTAAACTAGGATCTGGGGGGAGGCGGGAGGATAAAGTCTCAACATATAGACAAGATAAGGTAAAAAGACAGTGGGAGCCTAACATTATGGGGGGTGGAGAGGGGGGTGGGGACAGTGTAAAGATTAAGGAGGTTGGTAAAACTTCAAGTAGCCCATTTCAGGTAAACAAAATTGGTAAATGTGGTGGTAAAAATATAAAGTGCATGATAACCAATGCTCGGAGCCTTGCAAATAAAATAGATGAACTAGAGTTCATTCTGAATGACAAAGGCTATGACATTGTGGGAATAACCGAGACATGGATGGATGAAAGTCATGACTGGATAGCCAATTTAAAAGGATACAATGTGTTCAGGAGGGATAGAACAGGGAAAAAAGGTGGAGGGGTTTGTCTCTTTGTTAAGAATTCTTTTACAGCTGTCCTCAACGATGAGATGGAGGAAGATTGCGAAGATGTGGAGTCCGTTTGGGTAAATATTCATGGTGGAAATAAAAGTTGCCAATTGCTTATTGGGGTATGCTACAGACCACCTCATATTAATGAAGCTGCAGAACTGCAATTACTACAGCAAATTGAAAAAGCGGCAAGTAAAAATGAGGTCATAGTTATGGGCGACTTCAACTTTCCAGACATTGACTGGGGTATTGAGGCTACCCATTCTGGTAAAAGCAGCAGATTTCTGGCAGCACTACAGGACAATTACTTGACTCAAATGGTAACGGAACCAACTAGGGGGAATGCGTTACTGGATCTGATCATTTCGAATAGACCAGATAATGTATCAAATGTGCAGGTTCAAGAACATTTGGGAAATAGTGATCACAACATGATAACGTTTGATCTGGTGACTGATAGGCCACGGGGCAGCGGGACCACTAAAACTATGAATTTTAGAAAAGCAAAGTTCAATCAAATTAGGCAGGCACTAAGTTTGGTGAACTGGGATAATGTACTACAAGGGGAGGACACTGAAGGGAAATGGCAAGCTTTTAAACGTATTCTCAATCAATATTGTAGTATGTATATCCCATATGGAAACAAAATGTCTAGGAATAAAAAAAGGCCTCTATGGATGAATAGAAAGGTTAGAGATAAAATGAAGAGGAAAAAGAATGCCTATAAGGTCCTAAAACAGGAGGGGTCCGAGGCTGCACTCAGCAATTACAAGGAGTGCAATAAAAATTGTAAAAAAGAAATTAGGCTAGCAAAGATCGAAGCTGAAAATCAAATCGCTAGGGATATCAAATCTAACCCAAAAAAGTTTTACAAGTACATCAACTCTAAAAAAAGAAAGGTTGACTGTATAGGACTCCTAAAGGATGAAGGTGGAAACTCAATGGTGGATGACCAAGGTAAGGCAGAGTTATTAAATGCTTTCTTTGCTTCTGTCTTTACAAAGGAAACAGCACTGTTGCAAATTACAGAGGCGGAAGAGTCTCAATCTTCTAACTGTAATATTAAATACTTAACGCAGGAAGAAGTAAAGGCAAGACTAAATAAATTAAAAATAGACAAGGCACCTGGCCCGGATGGCATGCATCCTCGGGTCCTAAGGGAATTAAGTTCAGTTATAGATAAACCCCTTTATCTTATCTTTTGTGACTCTCTTGCAACTGGCAGAGTCCCAGTGGATTGGCGTACAGCCCACGTTTTCCCATTATTTAAGAAGGGCAAAAAATCAGATCCAGGAAATTATAGACCTGTAAGCTTAACATCAGTTGTATGCAAACTATTTGAGGGGTTACTAAGAGATACTATACATGACTTCATAGTAGAAAATAATCTTATTTCTCAGCATCAACATGGGTTTACTAAAGACAGGTCCTGTTTGACTAACATGCTCAGCTTTTATGAGGTAGTGAATGCTAATATGGATATTGGGAATGCTGTAGATGTGATATACTTAGACTTTGCTAAGGCCTTCGACACTGTTCCCCACAAAAGTCTGGTGCAAAAGATGAGGATGCAAGGACTGGGGAAGAGTCTGTGTGCTTGGATAGGGAACTGGCTAATGGACAGAAAACAAAGAGTTGTGGTCAATGGATCATACTCAAAATGGGAGACTGTTAGCAGTGGGGTCTGTGGAAAGAATTTTATAATTAAATCTGTTAATCTTTATGTATACCCTGTATATCATGTATATCCTGTGTAACCTATGTGACTATACAGACCACATGCACAAGATTAGATTATTGTGTTAGAATGACACTTTAAGTTAACCGAGGAGTTATCACGATATCACTGAATATATATTCTGCATATGTTTTGAACCATTTACTGTGTACAGTTTTTTTTCCATATTCCTTCACAGTAAGCCAGAACAACCTTCAACCCCCCCTCAGTGTCATTCTGTACCAAGCACAGAGCCAGCAGATTGAGAGGACCAGTTTAAACCAGTTCTCTGAAAGTATGGGTGATTCTGAAGGACATGAGACAAGGAACTGATGTCAGAAGATTTCTTTTTCCTGTTGACTTTCATTTATTCATGAGGGACACAGAGGAAGAACAACCCCACCTAAAAGGAGGAACTGGACATGATGATTGGACTTTTAACAGATAGAACTGCCCAAAGGGAGGAATATTTTATTATATTCATTAGGTTTAAAAGCCTCTGCGCACAGGAAGAACTTGCTTTTCTTTGCTTAGCAGGATTTGTGTAGCTACAATCCATATATATATATGCTGGCGAAGAAACGCCCTTGTACAAGAAATAAAGGTTTCTATGGTTTTGGCAAATGAATGAAGAGTGTCTCATAAGTGAGTTTATTTACTTTTAACAGGTCCCACAGGGGTCTGTACTGGGTCCAGTGCTCTTCAATTTATTTATTAATGACCTAGTGGATACAGTAGTGAGCAATGTTGCTATTTTTGCAGATGATACAAAATTGTGCAGAATCATCAACTCTAAGGAAGATAGTGTTATATTGCAACAGGATCTGGATAGGATGGCTATATGGGCACATACATGGCAGATGAAATTCAATGTTGACAAATGTAAAGTCATGCATTTTGGTCGTACCAATGGTCTAACACCATACAAAATAAATGGGATACAGTTGGGGACATCAAACTTGGAGAAGGACTTAGGAGTACTCATCGACAACAAGTTAAATAATCGTACTCAATGCCAAGCCGCTGCAGCTAAAGCTAACAAAATTTTGGGATGCATTAAAAGGGAAATAAAAACTCGAGATGCTAGCATAATATTGCCCCTGTTTAACTCTCTAGTAAGGCCACATCTGGAATATGGAATTCAGTTCTGGGCACCACATTACAAAAAAGATATTGCAGTTCTAGAGCAGGTGCAGAGACGAGCAACAAAATTGATACGTGGGATGGAAGGTCTCACTTACCAAGAAAGGTTAGATAAACTGGGTTTATTTAGTCTAGAGAAAAGACGCCTTAGAGGAGATCTAATTAACATGTATAAATACATCAGAGGGCAATATAATAGCTTGGCGGGTGAGCTTTTTGTCCCTAGGCCTTCTCAAAGGACTAGAGGACATGATCTGCGCATGGAGGAAAAACGTTTTAGCCATTTATTTAGGAAAGGGTTCTTTACAGTAAGAGTGATTAAGATGTGGAATGCATTGCCACAGGAAGTCGTTATGGCAAACTCTATACCTGCATTTAAAGGGGGCTTAGATGCTTTCCTTGCGTTGAATGACATCCATGGCTACAATTACTAGGTAATGCCAATGATGTTGATCCAGGGATTTTATCTGATTGCCATCTGGAGTCGGGAAGGAATTTTTACCTTGTAAGGGTTTTTTCGCCTTCCTCTGGATCAACAGGGATATGTGAGGGAGCAGGCTGGAGTTGTACTTTGTACTGGTTGAACTCGATGGACGTATGTCTTTTTTCAACCAAAGTAACTATGTAACTATGTAACTATGTAACTATAAAGACTCTGTGCGAAACCTTGGGGTGATCCTGGATGGAAATCTAAAACTCAGACAGCAGGTATCAGCTGTCGTCAAGTCTTCCTTCTTCCATCTAAGAAATATAGCGAAAATAAAACACCTAATCCCAGCTGAAGACCTACCTGCCCTGGTTCACGCATTTGTATCCTCCCGCCTAGACTACTGCAACGCCCTGTTAATCGGATCTACAGATAAGGTTCTGCGCCCCTTACAGCTAGTACAGAATGCTGCAGCCAGACTCCTAGCCAATGCCCCCCGCAGCTCACACATCACCCCAGTACTGCAAACTCTTCACTGGTTGCCAGTAAAATGGAGAATCAATTTTAAGATCTGCCTGCTGACATTCAAGGCTCTACACCACATGGGACCCAAATACATAGCAGATCTATTGGAACTTTATGCCCCTCCACGCACCCTCCGCTCTGCCAACAAGATGAAGCTGGTTATTCCCAGGATACACTTAACATTTGGTGCTCGGGCCTTTTCCTATGCAGCCCCTACTCTATGGAACTCACTTCCACAATCAGTACGAGAGGCTCCTTCTCTGGACAGCTTTAAAAAAAGGCTAAAAACTCACCTCTTTTCCCTAGCCTTTGAGACTGCATAATGCAGGGTCACAGCGCTTTGAGTCCCCAGGGAGAAAAGCGCTATATAAATATTATTGTTATTGTTATTGTTATTGTTATTATACGATTGTGGAGATGTCTGGCAAGGTTGTCACCGAATACATTACTGGGTTAGTAATGAGGCAATGAGGAATGCAGTTAAGCATAACCTCTGGATTTTAAGAAACATACTACATATTATAATTGTCATCATCATCTTGCATCATAGACCACTGTGCAACTGGAAAAGATAGATGCAGAGGAATAGAGACTGTCAATAAGATGCAAATAATTCTGGTTTGCAAGCACATTTAATGTAAATTTATGTATATGCAGCTTAAAATTGAGCAAATAAAAAACGGCAGGAAGTGTAATTCATTGGTCCAATCCCAGGCTGCATACAATTTGCATTATTAGTGGTTTGAAAATGCATTGTCTGAAGTGCACTTGAGGTCAAGCTTTAACAACACCTTCTCAATTATTCTAGTACACAAGAGATAATGTGCACCCCTGATCTTACGTATAATGTAGAGCTTCACTATCATTGCAATGATGACAACAACAATAATATCAACAATAATACCTATGATTTCAGGTTCTTGTGAAAAGCAAAATAGTTGAGAAGGTGTCATGAAAGTTTTAAGTGAACTTGAGGTAAAAATAAATTGATGATTAGATAAATAATTGTATTTACTGTATCCTCCTACTCCTAAAAATAACATTTTTATGGATATCCCATGGTTTTATTTTATATTTAAGCATTGAATGTTTTGTTGTCTCTCCTCAGTGGCAGCCTATTATGTGTCCTTGAGTGAAAATACATGAACTTTGACCTTTTTCTATCTCGCCTGTCCTCAGAAGTTGTATTCTACCAGGAAACTTTTTATGGCTGTAATTTGCTTATCAGTGATGTCTACTATATTCCCTACAAGGTACCGATAAGACGGAAGCTGACACTTTTATGCCTAAAAAATCAACTCTTTCAGGTCGCAAAATAAAACAAGTAAAACAGCCTGGTTATTAATATGTTTTGTACTGTACTGTACGTGTTTATCTCATCATGTCACATGTTGCCTTGGTTACACTTTAACCTCAAAAGTGCCACAGACAGTGGATTTTCATACTACTTCAAATTGTAACTGTGGCAAACTCAAAGGAAAGTTATTATTTTTTTTAATTTCTTAATCTCTATTATGTTTTTGACATTTTTTTTGATGTCTTTTGATAATACTGGGAAGAGTAAAACAACGTTACTCTGTAAAGAACACTATACACTTTTTTTTTTTAAATGCAAGATTTATTAGCATCTTAATCACCAGCTCTACTGAGGAATGGTGGTCAGAACGAATGTATCAGTATTAATAAAAAAAACTGTGGGGGTCAGAAGTTAAATTAGTTACAGACCAACCTGAGAAAATGTTGCATCAGTGAAGTCTACAGATAATGAGGGACTGTAGGGAGACTTTGAAGGTTTTCTGATTATCAAGGCAAGGGGGTATAGCTGAGAATAACTGCATCCATGCACCCTTACATATCAGTTGATCCAAAGGATAGTGGAAACCCCTTAAAAGGCTTTAGCCAATCAGGCTTAAAAGTGGAAAAAATCCTTCTCAATTCCAAATAGCAGTAAGATAAGATCCCTTCTCAACCACACCAGACATTATCTAGTAATTATAGCCATCAATGTCCTTCAATGCAAGGAAAGCATCCAAGCCCACTTTAAATAAAGATCTAGAATTTGTCATAACTATTTTGACAGTAGTAGATATTCCACAGTTTAACAACTCTTACTGTAATGAACCTCTTTCTAAATAAATGGCAAAAAAATGTCCCCCTCCGTACGCACATCATGTCCCCTCCTGTTTCACACAAACCTAAGGATACAAAGCTCATCTACCAAGATTTTGTATTACTCTCTGATGTATTTATACATGTTAATGAGGTCACATTTAAGTCATATTTTTTTCCAAGAGAGATAAGCCCAGTTTGTCCTACCTTTCTAGACAAGACAGTTAATTTTGGCATAGAGCTGTGCCAGTGGTTTGGGCACCACCATAGGTCGTAATCAGAATTACAGTTATAGTGAAGCTCAGTGACTAGTTTGGGTGCCAGTAAAAAAAAAAAGAGGCACGGGCAATAGATCATGCTCGAATTAGGTGCCCTTCCCCGCCACAAGTTGGTTTAAAGGAGGAATAGTATTAACATTTTTTGGCTTCACCCTGAGCCGAAATTTGGCAGTGACAGATTTAAATCTATACTTTTTAGAAAACTTTCATCAATCTGATTAATTTAGTTACCCATCTTTGTACATGTTCAGGGGCGTAACTGGAGGGGAAAGCAACTGTAACTGCAGGGGGGGCCCAGAGGTGTGGGAGGGCCCCAACTACTAACCTTCTTTTTCTTTGATATTCCAGATCAGGTGTTTTTGTGGCTACACTTTTCATCGGTATGAAAATATTGATGGCCACACTTGTTTTATGAGCTTTGTAAGGCTGTGCGGGTCACCAAGAAGAGGCAAAGGAAGGGCTGTGACATTAAGAGGCTCCCATCAAGATTTTGCTGGGGGGACCATGATTTGTAGTTACACCCCTGTACCTGTTCTAGAATGTCAATGTAATTTCTGTAGTATGGGTCCCAAAACTGTATCCCATACTACAGATGTGGCCTCACAAGTGATTTATACAGAGGGAGTAGTATACTAGCACCTTGAGATATGATTTCCCTTTCTATGCATCCCAGAATTTTATTTGCTTTAGCTACTGCAACCGGCCATGGCTATTTAACTTGGTATGGACCAGTATGACCAAGTCCTTCACCAAATCTGATGTTCCTAGCTGTATGCCAATTATTTTATATGTTACTCTACCATTGGTATGTTCATAGTGCACTACTGAACATTTATCAACATTACATTTCATCTGCTATATATATTATTATTATTATTATTTAGTATTTATATAGCGCCGACATATTACGCAGCACTGTACAGTGTATATATATATATCTTGTCACTAACTGTCCCTCAAAGGAGCTCACAATCTAATCCCTACCATTGCCATATGTCTATATTATGTATTGTAAGTACTGTAGTCTAGGGTCAATTTTTTATGGGGAGCCAATTAACTTATCCGTATGTTTTTGGAATGTGGGAGGAAACCGGAGTGCCCGGAGGAAACCCACGCAGACACGGAAAGAACATACAAACTCTTTGCAGATAGTTCCCTGGCTGGGATTCGAACCAGGGACCCAGCGCTGCAAAGCGAGAGAGCTAACCACTACGCCACCGTGCTGCCCATATATATGACCAAGCTGTTGAGATCCTGTTGTAATATGGCATTATCCTGCTTCGTTTTCATGATTCTGCATAATTTTGTATCATCTGTGAAGATGGCAGCATTACTCTGTATTCCATCTACTAGATCATTAATAAGAACATTTAAAAGGCTTGGACCTAGTACCTAGCTTTGTAGGACACCAATACTAACAGTTTTCTATTTTCAGTGTTAGAAATGGGCACCTGCAAGGTTCAGTTCTAGGATCAGTGCTTTTCAGTTTATCTATAAATTATCTAGTACATGGAATGCAGAGTAATGCTGCTATCTTTGCAGATTGTTTTTAAGTGATAGGAAATATCTTTGAGTTATTCTGGATGGCAGCAATGAAGTACCCTACATATAAAGATATCAGGAAATTAAACGTAGGGTGAAGTGATAAGTAATACGATGGGGTTTTATCTACAGCAGGCTGCATTTTATGTAACAATTAAATTAAACATCCACAAAAATATCAGGATATTTGAAAAGCCTGTTAGGACTCATAGGGCCATATCCTATTCAAGGTGATAAGTAGCTTGCAGATGCAAGCTACTTATCACCTTGCATTGCGCGAGGATTACTGGCAAATCCTATTGCCCATATTCTTCGTGCAATGGCCGATCGTTAGGGAGCATTGCTCCCTTTTACTGAGCGATGGGGAGTGAGGTTTACGCTGTGGTGCTGTCCATCAGTACCACGGCCTCACTCCCGACACATGCGCACTCGCCCGCTGAACATCGCCGACATCTTCCGCCGCAGCATCTGGGGGTCTCCTTTAATAAGGAGACCCCCAGAGCTCCCCGTCGGGTCGCCGCACAGTTTAGAAGCCCCCGCGCAGCTCTGCAAAGGCTCCCCTGTCATACGTACCGCACCGCACCCAACGCCTCTCGCTGCAAAATCCATCACGTAATTACATTGTATCTAACACTGTAATTACTGTCCACATAGAAGGAGCCCCTTTGGTCCGCTGTCTGAACCAATAAAATGTCTCAGACAGCGGACCAATGGGGAGCCCGGCTGCAGATTCAAGGATGCTTTGCCCGGGCTCCTTCTATGCGGACACGGACAGTAATTACAGTGTTAGATACACTGTAATTACGTGATGAATTTTGTGGCGAGAGGCGTCGGGTGATCGGCAGCAGTACGTATGACAGGGGAGCCTTTGCAGAGCTGCGCGGGGGCTTCTAAACTGTACGGCGACCCGACGGGGAGCTCTGCGGGTCTCCTTATTAAAGGAGACCCCCAGATGCTGTGGCGATGACGTGCGTTAGCTAGTTTAGACCTGCTTTTTGCAGGTCTAAGCTAACGCTCATGTCTGCCGGGGAGCATCGCTTCCCGGAGACATGATAAGGGTAATTGGATTCCGTGGTAAGAACTCGCTGGGCGATTATATCGCCCAAGCAAGTTCTTTTCCACCTGGGGGGGGTCTAAAGTTTAATTAGATTAGGCGATGCCCCCATCACCTAAGTTAAAAACTCGCCAGTGCTTAGCGCGGGCGAGTTCAGCAATAGAATATGGCCCATAGAGACAGACTGATGTGGATATTAACTACAAGTATGTAAAACAGAAAGCTAATGCTTGCCACGAGAGGTGGTGTATTTGAATGAGAGATCTAGGCCACTGAGAATCTTGGTGAACACTAACAAAAAATTGGTGGGATGGTCCATGACTGAACAGATTTTTTCAAGGAAGATGCTTATGAGTATGTATAGCACATGGAAAAAATTGTGTCACATACCCCAAGAGAGCACAATTTATTTAGTATCAGTGAATTGTTATTGGTATAAAAATGGAGGGGAAATCAGTAAAGATAAGATTAAGCAGAGCACATTCAATTACTGTACAGGGTGGAAACAAGAGCAATACAAGAAACCTTACATTATAGGATGGAAACAAGAATCAAATGACTGTACAGGTGGAATAAGAATCAAATTACTGTACAGGGTGGAAATAAAAGTGAAACAAGAATCAAATGACTGTAAAGGGTAGAAATAAGAGCACGGCAATAATTAAATTACTGTTGAGTGGGAAAAATGAAATTACTGTATTGGGTGGAAACAAGAATCTTATGACTGTACAGGGCCGAAACAAGCATGAAACAGGAGTCAAACTTCTGTATTGGGTGGAAACAAGAGTGAATCAAGAGTCAAAGTGCTGTACAGGGAGGTAGCAACAGCGATATTAAACAAAACATGAACTGGAAGGAAATAAATTCATATAGTGGAATTGAATATAAATAATATTGCTTATTTTTTACAAATTTTAATTTTTGAAATTATTTAGAAAGTGTTTGCCCATTCATTCCTCACCCTCATATACATTCTTAAATTTATCACAGATGGTGGCAGCTTCACTGCTGGCAACCAGGGTTGCTCTCACGAGTAATCACGAGTGATTACCCGTGATTCAAATGAGGCTTAATTGTCTCAGGTGTGCGGCGGGGATACAAGGGGTTATTTACCAATAATTCTGCCGTCTGCCCTGTGTTCCAAACAGCTTGCACGCGTCCTATTGGTTGCGTTGCAAGCCTCACACTGGTGCACTTCCTCCTTATCGCTTGAAGAAGGAAGTCGCCATGGTGAGGTTTGCAATGTGACCAATAGGATGCGTGCAAGAGTGTTTGGAACACAGAGTGGATGCCGAAATTATGAGTAAGTAACCCCTTGTATCCCCGCCGCACACCTGCGCCAATTAAGCCTCATTTGAATCACGGGTAATCACTCGTTATTACTCGTGAGAGCAACCCTACTGGCAACGTGCATCATTGCAGAATATTTGTTTGTTATGTGTTCTTAAGTCAGAAGAAAAGGGGGTCCCCCAGAATGCTCTGGGGGTAGACAGCTGCATACCTAAACACCCTAGGCTTAGCAACATCACTTGGGTAGATGAGTTAAATACCAATACAAAAATGAATAGCATCAATGAAGATTTCAGTTTAATGCAGTTAAACCAGTAACACTCTTTAACACCAGTCACACTTTGCTGGTAGCTGTGATGGTTCATTGATGTGCAGCTCAGTTGAGGGAAAGAAGAGGACTGGAGGTTTCTTATGGGCCCTGGGGACAATGCAATTGGCAAAAAAGTTCAGCCGAAGCTGATTCCCAATAGACTATGTTTTGATAGGATTATATATGATATATGTCTCTAACAGGCACTGCAACACATTGAAAAATGTTGTAAACTATTCTGTATTTTATGTTAACTATCTTCAGGGCCGGATTTAGGCCAAGGCCGCATAGGCCATGGCCTAGGGCACCACAGAAACAAGGAACAAGAGCACTAAAGCAGCAGGTTAAACTGGTGCAGCATTTGCAAGATTGCAAATGCTGCAATGCAGGGGGATCATGACCGTGGTACTCTGTCGCTACTACACAAAAAATTGAATGTGTGCATTAAACACCAAGTGAACACTGTTATAATTTAAGTAGGCCTCAGTTACTTGGCCTGAGTTTTATGTAAAAGGCTTGTCCGCAGTGTATGCCTTTAAAATAGATAGAGGGTTGGTGATGCAGGCAGAGGCATCTCAGGGTCTGCGTGTAGCAGAAGATACACGCAGATACTGAGAACATGTTCCTAACAGAAGGCCATCGGCCACTCTGACCTCAACAGGAACAGAAAACATTGGCCATGTTTACTAAACATCCACGGTCCTGCATATAGGCCAAGTGCCTCATTGATTATTAATCGAGTAGGCGGGTATGATGACACCACGAGTGGGTCCACCAATAGACTGATATAGGGGGTGGCGAAGATGATGTCATATTTAACTCTTTCCTAGTCGGTATTAAATCTGGAGCGAGCGATGGGGAACTCACTTCTGCTTCTTCCTTCCGCACTAGCTCGCAATACTGACTGGAACCCAATTATTTCTCTAAGCATGTTCTTCCTTTATGTAATCTGATATAATGTATGCTATGTACATAGGTAGTTTAGTGTAACGTAGGTAGGAAGAAGGTACCTGAGTGACTTCAGTAGGGAGTCTAATCATGAGCTTGTAACGCAACATGAAGATTGGCATGGCTAGGATATGACTGTATCTATCTGTCTTTCTGTGATTTGAATAAATAACGGAAACATTGGAGAAGCCTGAGAAAGTCTATTTCCTGTTTGCTGTGTGGAGAGTCAAGTGATCTCACAGTCTGTGAGACGATGGTGTCGAAGCAAGGTGATAAGAACAGTTTATAACAAACACCTGACATATCTGGCTAAGCAAATTTGGCCTAATTGGCTATTCATGAGGCAATGCTCATGCAAATATGCATTCGCTTTCGCATGCCAACTTATGCAGGGTCAAACACCAATGCCGCAAAGTGGTCGCTCTGCGGAAATTAGTTCATGCTGCAATAGCACTATCCAGGAGTGCCACGGGGAGGCTTCCCAATGCCCCCATGCAACCGGGGGGACCGGGGGGTCCCAGGCTCTCTCACTGCCTGGGAACCACAGCAGCACCCCGGAGGGGAAGGCTGGGTGGTGCAGGCGACCCCCCCAAGCGTGGCCAGTGCTGGGGAGAGCCGTCCGCACCCACCTCCCAATATTTAAAAACGGGCACTTACCTTAACGTCCATTGCGTACTGCTACTGAACATAGCTTGGGTGCTACACATTTGAAAAGAAAAGGAATGAAGCATGGGTCGCACCGAGCTTTGGAGCTCAGGGCTGGCTCACACACAGCACTCAAAGGGGGGGGGGGGAGGACAGGCGCAGACAGCCCATTACAGGGCTCACACCACCTGGAATGAGCCATCCACCACCCGCCTCCAAAGGGGGGATACAAAATGAACCACTACACAAAGAATTGAATGTGTGCATTAAACACCAAGTGAACACAGAACATATCTGGCTAAGCAAATTTGGTATGCGAAAGTGAATGCATATTTGCATGAGCATTGCCTCATGAATAGCCAATTAGGCCAAATTTGCTTAGCCAGTTATGTCAGGTGTTTACTTGTTGTTTAATGCACTCATTCAATTCTCTGTGTAGTGGTACTCTGCCACTAGCTGCCTGTGCAGCAGCCACCTTGCTCTCTGTGCACGTTTGTGGCTGGTGGCTATGGACTTAGTCAGCATTGGAGACAGAAAGGAAGAGAAAGGTTCCTATACTGAAAAGGGGGTGAGAAAAGGAGGGGTTAGAAGAGCCATCTGGCTACCTATACGTGAAGGGAAAGGGGAGGGTTCATCTAGCTACCTATACTGGACTGGAGGGAAGGGGGAGGGGTCAGCTCACTACCTATACTAAAGGGGGTGGCTGGTGACAGTGGCCTTGGGTGACAAGGAGTACAAATCCGGCCCTCACTATGTTTCCCAGGTAAAACTAGATGCAAACGTTGACATTGGTATAGACCAGGCATGGGCAAACTTGGCCCTCCAGCTGTTGAGGAAATACAAGTCCCACAATGCATTGCAGGAGTCTGACAACCATAGTCATGACTCATAAAGGCAAATGCTTTATGGGATTTGTAGTTCCTTAGCAGCTGGAGGGCCAAGTTTGCCCATGCCTGGTATAGACCAATGAGGATACTTGGGGCATATTCGAATAAGCCTCACCTAACAGCAGACTATTTTAATTTCTTACCAAGTTGTACTTGCATTTTCTACTGAGGGTTCCCACTGGTCAATGCCAATAAACCAATGGGAAATTAAAATATACTGTAACTGCTCCCATTCAGTTTGTGTCAGGCAAGCAATAGGAAAGGAAGAGTTACAGAAAAACATACATGAAGAAGAAAAAAATGAAAATCCTTCCTTTCCAACAATTCTCATTGTTCTACTAGATTGATGGACCGATGAGAAGCCCCAGCAGAAAATGTAAAACATGCTTATGCTGGTTCTCCCATCCTAATTAGTGTTTTGGCTGTATGGAGCTGGCCAGACATGCATCAGGGATTCTCCAGTTAGGATCTCAGAAGATTGCTGTGGTGAAAAAGCACATATGACTGGATTGTAACAGGGGACATCAAAAATAAAAAGTATCATTTTTCTGGTGTTGGTTATTTTTTTTCATAACTCTTTGTGATGCTGGTTAATAGGTTCTTAAAGGGGCACTTAAGTCAAATAAAAAAAATAGTTTTACTCACCTGGGGCTTCCCTCAGCCCCCTGCAGCTGATCGGTGCCCACGTAGAGTCGCTCCGATCCTCCTGGACCCGCTGGTGACCACTTCCGGTTTCGCCGTCAGGACCCGACAGGCTGGGAACGCGAGTGATTCTTTGCGTTCCCAGCCACAATAGCACCCTCTATGTTGCTATAGCAGCCCTCTATCCTGCTATAGCAACATAGAGGGATCTATTCTGGCTGGGAACACGAAGAATCACTCGCGTTCCCAGCCTGTCGGGTCCTCCTGACAGCGAAACCGGAAGTGGTCGCTGGCGGGTCCAGGAGGATCGGGGCGAGGCTGCGAGGGCACCGGACAGCTGCAGGGGGGTGAGGGAAGCCCCAGGTGATTAAAACTAATTTTTTTTGATTTGGCTTAAAGGAATACTATTGATACCCAAGTGTTCTAGTAGCTGTGTAAACATTTTCTTACTTTTCATGTTCAATATCAGAGGCAAAAGCTGTAATTTATTGAGGGTAGGATTTAGCTATATTGGGACAAATCAATTGCAGAAGGGGTGTCTGCTTCAATGCACAGCCAGAGTTGCATATCAGACTACAGAAAGCAAATATCAAACATATCAAACTCTGAAAGCAAAAACAGTATGAAAAAGCTGTGACAATTAGTTACATTTTACTCTGCTCTCTTCAGACATGTCAGTCAGAAACACAGGACACAGGAGCTGCAGCTGTTGGGAGCTCTCTTCTCTGTCACACACAGAGCTACACATAGAGTTAACTGATCAAGTGTGAGGGGAATTTCCCCTCTCCTCATGGCTCAGTCAGCCGTCAGTTTTGGCGTCAGTAAAGTTTGAATGTATTTTGATAACAGTAAACAAAGAAGTTGCTACTAAAATGTATACACCAGTACTTAGCAGCACTTCCCAAACAATTCCTGTGTCAATTGAAAAAAATATGTGAATCGATAGTATTCCTTTAAGGTTCACTTTAAAGAGAATCTGTATTGTTAAAATCGCACAAAAGTAAACATACCAGTGCGTTAGGGGACATCTCCTATTACCCTCTGTCACAATTCCGCCGCTCCTCGCCGCATTAAAAGTGGTTAAAAACAGTTTTAAAAAGTTTGTTTATAAACAAACAAAATGGCCACCAAAACAGGAAGTAGGTTGATGTACAGTATGTCTACACATAGAAAATACATCCATACACAAGCAGGCTGTATACACCCTTCCTTTTGAATCTCAAGAGATCATTGTGTGTTTCTTCCCCCCTGCAGTTCTCATGCACTGAAGTTTCAGGCTGCTTGTTTTTCTACTGCAAACAGCTTTGCCCTTGTCTGTAATTCTTCAGTATGTGAAAGCCCAGCCAGCTCAGAGGACGATTTATCCAGCTTGTAAAAGATAAGAGAGAAGAGAGAAGCTGCTCTAATCTAAATAATACACAGGCAGTGTGCATAAAGGGGCCTGGAAGGTGGAGTTCATAGCAGAACCACAACACTGAAGAACTTGGCAGCCTTCCAGACACAGGCTGACAAGTCTGACAGGGGAAAGATACATTGATTTATTACAGAGATAGTGATAGCAGAAAGTGCTGCAGTAAAGCAGAACACATTAGAATAGCTTTTGGAACTAGTAGGATGATAAAAACAGGATGCAATTTTTGTTACGGAGTCTCTTTAACCACTTGAGGACCGCCCCCAGCCGATGGGCGGCGGCAAAGTCCGGGCCCAAACGACCGCAATACGCCCATCGGCGGCTGCGGGAGTGGCTATGCGGCGATCGCGTCATTCGTGACGCGATCAGCCGCCGGGGACTCGCTCCGCCCACCGCTCGTAGTAACCCGCCGGCCGTTCGGAAGCGCCGGCGGGTTACTAGCACCCGGATCGCCGCTGCACGTATGTATAATAGGCTTTGTAATGTATACAAAGCCTATTATACTGGCTGCCTCCTGCCCTGGTGGTCCCAGTGTCCGAGGGACCACCAGGGCAGGCTGCAGCCACCCTAGTCTGCACCCAAGCACACTGATTCCCCCCCCCCTGCCCCCTGATCGCCCACAGCACCCCTCAGACCCCCCCCCTGCCCACCCCCCAGACCACTGTTTGCACCCAGTCACCCCCCTAATCACCCATCAATCACTCCCTGTCACTATCTGTCAACGCTATTTTTTTTTATCCCCCCCCTGTCCACTGCCCCCTCCTGATCACCCCCCCAACCCTCAGATTCTCCCCAGACCCCCCCCCCCGTGTACTGTATGCATCTATCCCCCCTGCTCACCTGTCAATCACCTGTCAATCACCTGTCAATCACCCGTCAATCACCCATCAATCACCCCCTGTCACTGCTACCCATCAATCAGCCCCTAACCTGCCCCTTGTGGGCAATCCAATCACCCACCCACACCAATAGATCGCCCGCAGATCCGACATCAGATCACCTCCCAAGTGCAGTGTTTACATCTCTTCTCTCCTCTAAACACCCACTAATTACCCATCAATCACCCATCAATCACCCCCTATCACCACCTGTCACTGTTACCCATCAGATTAGACCCTAATCTACCCCTTGCGGGCACCCAATCACCCGCCCACACGCTCAGATTGCCCTCAGACCCCCCCTTATCAATTCGCCAGTGCAATATTTACATCTGTTATTCCCTGTAATAACCCACTGATCACCTGTCAATCACCTATCAATCACCCCCTGTCACTGCCACCCATCAATCACCCCCTGTCACTGCCACCAATCAATCAGCCCCTAACCTGCCCCTTGCGGACAATCTGATCACCCACCCACACCAATAGATCGCCCGCAGATCCGACATCAGATCACCTCCCAAGTGCAGTGTATACATCTCTTCTCTCCTCTAAACACTCACTAATTACCCATCAATCACCCCCTATCACCACCTGTCACTGTTACCCATCAGATTAGACCCTAATCTGCCCCTTGCGGGCACCCAATCACCCGCCCACACGCTCAGATTGCCCTCAGACCCCCCCTTATCAATTCGCCAGTGCAATATTTACATCTGTTATTCCCTGTAATAACCCACTGATCACCTGTCAATCACCTATCAATCACCCCCTGTCACTGCCACCCATCAATCACCCCCTGTCACTGCCACCAATCAATCAGCCCCTAACCTGCCCCTTGCGGGCAATCTGATCACCCACCCACACCAATAGATCGCCCGCAAATCCGACATCAGATCACCTCCCAAGTGCAGTGTATACATCTCTTCTCTCCTCTAAACACCCACTAATTACCCATCAATCACCCCCTATCACCACCTGTCACTGTTACCCATCAGATTAGACCCTAATCTGCCCCTTGCGGGCACCCAATCACCCGCCCACACGCTCAGATTGCCCTCAGACCCCCCCCCCCCCTTATCAATTCGCCAGTGCAATATTTACATCTGTTATTCCCTGTAATAACCCACTGATCACCTGTCAATCACCTATCAATCACCCCCTGTCACTGCCACCCATCAATCACCCCCTGTCACTGCCACCCATCAATCAGCCCCTAACCTGCCCCTTGCGGGCAATCTGATCACCCACCCACATCAATAGATCGCCCGCAGATCCGACATCAGATCACCTCCCAAGTGCAGTGTTTACATCTCTTCTCTCCTCTAAACACCCACTAATTACCCATCAATCACCACCTGTCACGGTTACCCATCAGATTAGACCCTAATCTGCCCCTTACGGGCACCCAATCACCCGCCCACACCTCAGAACGTCCTCAGACCCCAGCCCTGATCACCTCGCTAGTGCATTGCTTGCATCTATTTCCCCCCTCTAATCACACCTTGAGACACCCATCAATCACCTCCTGTCACCCCCTAGCACACCTACCCATCAGATCAGGCCCTAATTTGCCCTGTGTGGGCTCCTGATCACTCGGCCAAACCCTCAGATCCCCCTTCCAATCACCTCCCCAGTGCATTGATTGCATCTATTTTCCCCTCTAACCGCTGCCTGAGACACCCATCAATCACCTCCTGTCACCCCCTAGCACTCCTATCCATCAGATCAGGCCCAAAACATCCTGTCATCTAAGAGGCCACCATGCTTATGACCGGTTCCACAAAATTTTCCCCCTCATAGACCACCTGTCATCAAAATTTGCAGATGCTTATACCCCTGAACAGTCATTTTGAGAAATTTGGTTTCCAGACTACTCACAGTTTTGGGCCCGTAAAATGCCAGGGCAGTATAGGAACCCCACAAGTGACCCCATTTTAGAAAGAAGACACCCCAAGGTATTCTGTTAGGTGTATGATGAGTTCATAGAAGATTTTATTTTTTGTCAAAAGTTAGCGGAAATTGGATTTTTATTGTTTTTTTCACAAAGTGTCATTTTTCACTAACTCGTGACTAAAAATAAAATCTTCTATGAACTCACCATACCCCTAACGGAATACCTTGGGGTGTCTTCTTTCTAAAATATTGTCACTTGTGGGGTTCCTATACTGCCCTGGCATTTTAGGGGCCCTAAACCGTGAGGAGTAGTCTAGAAAACAAATGCCTCAAAATGACCTGTGAATAGGACGTTGGGCCCCTTAGCGCACCTAGGCTGCAAAAAAGTGTCACACATGTGGTATCGCCATACTCAGGAGAAGTAGTATAATGTGTTTTGTGGTGTATTTTTACACATACCCATGCTGGGTGGGAGAAATCTCTCTGTAAATGGACAATTGTGTGTAAAAAAAATCAAAAATGTGTCATTTACAGAGATATTTCTCCCACCCAGCATGGTTATATGTAAAAATACACCACAAAACACATTATACTACTTCTTCTGAGTACGGCGATACCACATGTGTGGCACTTTTTTGCAGCCTAAGTGCGCTAAGAGGCCCAAAGTCCAATGAGTACCTTTAGGATTTCACAGGTCATTTTGCGACATTTGGTTTCAAGACTACTCCTCACGGTTTAGGGCCCCTAAAATGCCAGGGCAGTATAGGAACCCCACAAATGACCCCATTTTAGAAAGAAGACACCCCAAGGTATTCCGTTAGGAGTATGGTGAGTTCATAGAAGATTTTATTTTTTGGCACAAGTTAGCGGAAAATGACACTTTGTGGAAAAAAACAATTAAAATCAATTTCCGCTAACTTGTGACAAAAAAAAAAAATCTTCTATGAACTCACCATCCTCCTAACGGAATACCTTGGGGTGTCTTCTTTCTAAAATGGGGTAATTTGTGGGGTTCCTATACTGTCCTGGCATTTTAGGGGCCCTAAAGCGTGAGGAGTAGTCTTGCAACGAAATTTCTCAAAATGAACTGTGAAATCCTAAAGGTACTCATTGAACTTTGGGCCCCTTAGCGCAGTTAGGGTGCAAAAAAGTGCCACACATGTGGTATCGCCGTACTCAGGAGAAGTAGTATAATGTGTTTTGGGGTGTATTTTTCCACATAACTATGCTGAGTGGGAGAAATATCTCTATAAATAGACAATTGTGTGTAAAAAAAATAAAACAATTGTCATTTACGGAGATATTTCTCCCACCCAGCATGGGTATGTGTAAAAATACACCCCAAAACACATTATACTACTTCTCCTGAGTACGGCGATACCACATGTGTGGCACTTTTTTGCAGCCTAACTGCGCTAAGGGGTCAAAAGTCCAATGAGCATCTTTAGGCTTTACAGGGGTGCTTACAATTAGGCACCCTCCAAAATGCCAGGACAGTGAACACACCCCACAAATGACCCCATTTTGGAAAGTAGACACTTCAAGGTATTCAGAGAGGAGCATAGTGAGTCCGTGGCAGATTTCATTTTTTTTGTCGCAAGTTAGAAGAAATGGAAACTTTTTTTTTTCTTTTTTTTGTCAGAAAGTGTCATTTTCTGCTAACTTGTGACAAAAAATAAAATCTTCTATGAACTCACCATGCCTCTCACTGAATACTTTGGGATGTCTTCTTTCCAAAATGGGGTCATTTGGGGGGTATTTGTACTATCCTGGAATTTTAGCCCCTCATGAAACCTGACAGGTGCGCAGAAAAGTCAGAGATGCTTGAAAATGGGAAAATTCACTTTTGGCACCATAGTTTGTAAACGATATAACTTTTACCCAATCCAATAAATATACACTGAATGTTTTTTTTTTTTATCAAAGACATGTAGCAGAATAACTTTCGTGCTCAAATGTATAGGAAATTTTACTTTATTTGAAAAATGTCAGCACAGCAAGTTAAAAAAGTCATTTTTTTGCCAAAATTCATGTCTTTTTTGATGAATATAATAAAAACTAAAACTCGCAGCAGCAATCAAATAGCAGCAAAAGAAAGCTGTATTAGTGACAAGAAAAGGAGGTAAAATTCCTTTAGGTGGTAGGTTGTATGACCGAGCAATAAACCGTGAAAGCTGCAGTGGTCTGAATGGAGAAAAAGGCTCTGGTCCTTAAGGGGCGAAAAGACTGTGGTCCTTAAGTGGTTAAAGAGGAATTCCAGTAAAAATAATGTAATAAAGAAAGTGCTTAACTTTTACAATAATAGTTTTTGCTCATTTAAAATCTTTCCTCTCCCTGATTTACATTCTGATATCTACCACATGGTGACATTCTTACTGCTTGTTGTACATAGAAAGGACCATAAAAAGTGTATATCCATAAGGAGCCCCTTTTATTGAGAGTATTCCTGGATTTTATGAATTTGTGTCAATAAAGTATTTTTGATAATTTTTGTCCTATAAAGACTTTGCATGAACATGTTATGGTCCTTTCTATGTACAAAAAGTGTTCTGGTGGGTCAAGTGGATGACTCCAGAAAAGGATTAAAGAGGTTTTTTTTCCTTCCCTATTTAAAAGGAACAAATCCCAATTATATCATACTGACATTCTTACTGCTGGCAGGTATGTCAGTGGAAGGAGATGCTGCTTGCTTTTTGGGCCGTTGTAAACAGCTGTTATTTCTCAAAGTGTGATGTCATTACCTCAGTGCTGTGAGGCATTGACATCACACTGTGGGAGGGGTTTCATCACAAAATCAGCCATACAAAGCCCCCTGATAATCCGTTTGAGAAAAGGAATAGATTTCTCATGGGAAAGAGGGTACTAGCTACTGATTGGGATGAAGTTCAATTCTTGGTTATGGTTTCTCTTTAAGGACCCCTATACCCACTCCCCAACATTGAAACATTCTGTTTCAAAATATTCCCATTTTGATAGATTGTCTTTGTTCCTGACAATACCTAATGTAATGGAAATCTAATCCACCCACAGATTTTTTTTTTAAATAAGTAAATTAGTAAAACATGAGGCCCAAACCCCTGGAGATTAGCCGTTTCAGGACAATGGGCAGCAATGAAATGGCACCAGTGGCGTAGCAATAGGGGTTGCAGAGGTCTTGACCGCACCGGGGCCCTTGGGCCAGAGGGGCCCATATGGTCCTCCCTCAACTGCCGTATTATTGATCCTGTGCTTGTAATAATCACTTCTATAAATGCTTTGAATGGCAATAATCATTAACCAGCTGTTCCACATTCGCTTTTTGCACCTCTGTCACTGTTGTTGTCTTTGGCAGGTTTTGGTGTGCCATATCAATTGTTACGTATAGAGAGTGTTTGGGGGGGCCCCATGTAGAACTCACAAAGGGGCCTGTAGCCCCTTAACTATGCCACTGAATGACACCCCTGTATTGCTAATAATTGCCAACATTGAGGAGTGTTTTCAAAATGACCCGCAGGTGAGGACTGTTTACGAGCATCCTGTCTCAAATGGTTAAAAATAGGTTGCACACCCTTACCAAGTGTGCGTCAAAGGGTGTGAGTGATCAAGTTTTTTCATTATAGTAATTGTTTAATACTGTAAGTCAAAGTTAACTGATTCAGTAATTAGGTTATCTTTTTTACAAGTTGTGTGTAGGGTCTCTTCTCTACCAAAGTAATAAGAAACATTTCCAGCTAGAGATTGCTATATGAATCCAGGACAGCTTGTAAAACAGTCCCTCCTTGATGCAATTGACCATAGTAAAGTAATGATGTAAATGTTTGTACAAGTTGTGTACAGGTTCTCTTCTCTATCACAGTAATAAGAAGGATTCCCAGCTAGAAATTGTTATAAGAATCCTGGACACCCTGTAAAAGAGAACCTTCCTGACCATAAAGTAATGATGTCATATTTTTTTTTTCTGCAAGTTGTGTACAGCATCTCTTCTCCAGCAGAGTAATAAGAAGGATTGTCAGGTAGAAATTCACATACAATTCCAGGACACCCTGGAAAAGAGTTCCTTTTTCCTTTATGACATAATTGACCACATTATTATTAATCATAACACCTAGTATGAGGAATGATGTAATGATATATATTGGAGTGTGAAGCCCGTGATCTAATTTATACTGCTTGCAGGGATTGGAAAGTAAAGGTGATTTGATGACCAAGCACCATGCAGTCACCCTCTTCAGTTAAATGGAATAAATCAACTTAAAGAGAGATTTAGGGATGAGTCATAAGGTCATTTTTTTACTTACCTGGGGCTTCTTCCAGCTCCATAAGCATGGATGCGTCCCTCGCCGTCCTCCTGCTGTCTCCAGTTCAGCCATGGTGAGCCCTGGTAATGGGCTCAGTCGAAGCCAGTCTGGGTCTCCTGAGCATGCGCAAACCTACTATGCATGCTCAGTAGACCCGTACTGACGTCACTGAGCCTGTTACTGGGGCTCACCATGGCTGAACTGGAGACAGCAGGAGGAGGAGGACGGCAAGGGATGCATCCGTGCTTATGGGGCTGGAGGAAGCCCTGGGTAAGTAAAAAAACGGTCTTATGACTCATCTCTGAATCTCTTTAAGCCATATACAGCAATTGGATTGTAGTTAGTGATGCAAAACCAGGGCCGGATTTACCATTGAAACACTGCGGCACGAGCTTACAGGCACCTGATTGGTGGAGAGTCGACTTCCTCCCTTCCCTGAGTGTCTTTCTGCTCTCCCTCCTGCCCCCATGCAGATGCTGCCACCTCTCTCCACGCTGCCTGGTTGACAAATCATGAGTGCTGTCACGTGCCACCTGGCTGTGCTGCTTCTGACTGGTTAGTCGCAGCCAGTGCGGGTGGATTGAAAACAGGAGCCAGATCGGGATAGGGACTCTCTGCACACACTTTTTGGTAAGCCTTTCATCTGTGCTTTTTGCTCCCCCTTCACTATCACTCTGGAGCTATAACCTCTCTCTCTTACTTCAGCTCAAGCTTCCTTAACTATTTTACTGCTTGTTAGGATTTAGGATATTTCACTTGTGTTATACAGTATTAGTTTTTTATGGTATGAGTTTTTCACCTGTACTATGGTATAGCACTTTTTTTCATGCACTTTTTATAAATGAACAGTCACACACTGAATTATACACATCCCCTGTAAGCACTGAGCACTTTCTTAAAGGGGTTCTGTGGGGGTTTTTGAAAAGAAAAACATATACTTACCTGGAGCTTCTACCAGCCCCTTGTCATGTGCCCGCAACGTCCTCTACGATGATTAGATTATTAATCTAACTAGACACATAGGTTCTGCGTCTCTCCCGCTGTGCGCCCCTTTCCCCCCCCCCCCCCCCCCGCTCACCCCCCATGCCTGGTACCATCGCTCATTACCGCCGATCGTCAGTCGCTAGATCAATGAATGGGAAAACAAATCCCATTCATTGATCTAAGTTCTCCTGTGAATGGCCGAAGACGTCTATTCAGATGGCTCTGCCATTCATAAATCCCGTCCACGCAGTACTTCCATTTCTGTACTAATAGCACGGAGCTGAAGTCACCACTGAGGACATCTTGTGGCCAAATTGTAATATTACCCCCCCCCCCCTTTTTTTCAGTTAATCATCCCTAGTTACCTTTTTTATTTTTTTAATTAACTACTGACCTCCCACACTCCCCTAAAGTTACCAATTTTGTTTAATTTTTTTATTTTTTTAATAAAAAAAAATACAAATAAAAAAATACATAAATAGTTACCTAATGCTGGGAATACACGGTACGTTTCTGTGCCGTGTATCGGCCAGCTGATAATATTCAGCTGTCCTGATCAAGCCGCTCGACTCCCGCCTGCTCGATCCCCGCCGGTGGACAATGGCAGGGAATCGATCGGTGATAAGGAAGTGCCGGCGGGGACGGGCGGCAATCGATCCGCCACACGCGCGGATGACTGGGGACGCGACTGGGGTTGATCCGGCGGCTAATCGGCCGCCGGATCGACCCTTGTATGCCCAGCATTAGGGACTGAACTTTTTTAATATGTATACAAAAACTATATACTACAATTACTTTATAAATGATGGGCTTGTTTATTTCCAAACAAAATATTGGCGCCATACATTGTACTAGGGAAAAAATTTAAATGTTGTAATAACTGATACAAATGGGCAAATAAAATGTGTGGGTTTTCATTACGGTAGCATGTTTTATTTTGAAACTGTAATGGCAGAAAACTGAGAAATAATGATTTTTTTTCAATTTTTTTCTTGTTATTCCCATTAAAGCTGAGTTAGAATAAATTAATTCTTAGCGAGAAGTACCCCCCAAAGAAAGCCTAATCAGTGGCGAAAAACACAAGATATAGATTGTTTTGTTGTGATAAGTAGTAATAAAGTTATAGGTGAATGAATGGAAGGAGCGCTGACAGGTGAAAATTACTCTGGTTATTTAAGAGGAAAAACCCTTCGAGGTAAAGAGGTTAAAATATCACAACATTTTGGGGCAACGATGTGTCTTTTTCTCAAGCACAATAATGCCAATGCAAGTGCACTTGTGGTCCTGGAGAGAAAGCTTGATGTGCACACATGGGTGTCTGCAGCAGCAGCCATGTGTACACATCAAGCTTTCTCTCCACGACCACGAGTGCACATTTGCTTTGGAATTATTGTCCTTGAGGAAGAGACACATTGTTTTGAAATGTTGGAATATTTTAATATGCAGCGATAAAGACATTTAACTTTTGATAGGAGTTCCGACCATTTACACGTTTGATCTAGTGGTTATCCAGTTACCATTGGTGTGAGCACTCAGAAATATATGGGCCACGCTCTATGGTGTGCAGCACTTCCCTACCTTTACTTGATATATAATACTGACATGCTTAGTATCACCATACAACGTATATATCTCTATCTAAAAAGCCTTCAGCTGTTTCACATCCATGATATGGCCAGTTTAGATACCCACTACATCAGGCAGTGGAAGCAAGGGGGAGGTGCCAGACATGCCATTTAGCACACTTGCAGACAATGCAGTTTGGTGGGTGTTCCCATCAGGATCTGTGGGCAAAATCTAGAGTGCTAGAACTTCTGTGCTTATAGGCTCCTGTGATGTAAATTGGGCCTGTTCAAAGCACAGCCAAATTGTTATCTAAATGCCTGCCCAGTGATGCTTGAACAGACAGGCACATTTATCCTAGGTGGGGGGGGGGGGCAATCTATGTTTACTATGGAAGGGGAGGAGGAAAAGGGACAGGAGGTCACTCCTTGTGGATGAACATATCCAGTGCATCTGATTGCTATTTCATACATCAAGGTTGGCTGCATAGGACCGGGGAGAACCTGTACAGACATTAGTTCGCACTCAATGCAAACCTAAGCATTCAGTTTGAGTCATAATTATCCATGTTGTAAGCGTACAAGGAGCTGTGTACTTTAACTACTCTAGACAGCTGTCTACTTCAATCACTATTTAACTTAATGCAATGACCAGAAAAGTAAACAAGTTAGTTTTATCTGCATCATCTCAAATAACATTTTGCAATCACTTTGGAATACCATTACTAATGTGCTCTTTGAGTGTGCACATAGAGTAATAGTGATTCACGTCTACATATAAAATGTTTTTCAAAGTAGATTGTACTATATTTAGTGCCCATATATAGTTACCAAACATTTGTATATAGTTTATCCCTAAATACAAGAATACAAGGCTTTCCTCAAGAAGGATTTGTGCATTTTGGATCGATGTGTCAGCAAGTGCATCAACTTAGGATTACACATATTTGCACTTCTTATAAAACTTATCTGACTTGTTTCATTATAGAGCTAGTTAGAGTAGTTGCCAAATGTTTATGGATCCAAAACTTTCCTCTCTAGTGGATGAAGTCCAGATCAATGCAGTCCAAGCCAACGAATGAAAGATTGGTTTGAATAAAGACTATGGTGGCCTTGCTTTGCTTCCAGGTACTGCATTTAATAAATGTGCTTTTTTTTTAAAAAAAAAAAGTCAGACTATCTGAGGCTTTCTTGACCAAAATGTATAATAATATACAGACAATTCTCTGGTTTATGCTTAGTCTTTTCACTGATTACTTAAGTCTAATTCCCAGTGTAATTATAAAGAAAATTGCCCACTGCTGCTCTGTTGAAGGTTAGATCTGGCAGCTGTTATTCCGAATTAAATCACAGAATTTTATTTTCTGCATTTTTTTTTATTCTTAGCGTTTGTATGCATTGTGAAGTCTGTAAAGGCTGGAATGGTATATTTCCAGATGTGGCTATATTCACATAAAGCAGCAGACATGCGCGGCGATGACATTTTTGATGTTTTATCATTTTCATGCACAGATACGTATTTTATTATTAAAAGTTATTTTAAAACAAGGTCAAGTTTCAAGTGCATATAAAGTATGAGGCTTAGCTTTGAAAGCTTTTATGACATTTTAGTCAAATATATATATATGTGCCTATTGGCTTACAATCACAAAAAAAGTCAAGCGCAGAGATGAATTCCAAATTCTGATCTGATCTACCTCTTTTAAAAGCTGCCAAAATCAAAACAAGCCATTGACTCTTTCCACTGTGTGTAATTGAGCACACACGGCTGCCAGGTTGTTGTGTATATAATCCAGATAAATGAATATAAAATAAATTGTGCTAGTATACATTTTAAGCATGTGCAAGTAAAGCTTAGCTATGCATTAGTATACAGGTGTATAAAAAAATCAGTTATACAGCTCCTTAAAGCGTTTAATGATTATTGGGGATGAAATATCACATTTTGCAATATTCATTTTGCTGTGAAACTGTTTTTTATATGACATTTTTGCCAGTTTCCCTACAGTCTACAAAGAGGTTTGGAAGTCTTTTTTTGCTGACTAATAAGAAGTTCTGGAAAATCACAACTTTGATATTCTATTTCAGTCACTCGCTAGGATGCTCCCAGAGCAAGTGAGAGGAGGACACAATGGAGCTGATTTGCTAAGCTGAATAATGGCAACATGCAAACATTTTGGCTCTGACCACTGCAGAACTGTAATTACTTGGCGAAATGCCATTGCATCAATGTGGCTGTGGATTGCAGAGAACTGTGGATTCTTGTGGCTCTCTGCACATCAAGAGTTGCAGTCCTCTACACTGAATTAAGAATGTACAGTATATGTTAACACTTTGAAATGCTTAACTCATTTTTTTCAGGCATCTCACTGGTGTGACTGCAGGAGGTTTATGCCATTTATCAAAATTACAAGCTGGTGATATACAGTGTGATGCCCACAAACATAATTGTATGCATTGTGTTTGTATGTGCATTCTAAATATAATAGAGAAGACAATGTCCCCTTTATTTAGGCCATATTGACACCTTGGGCTTGATTCACCAAAAGAGTGCTAACTGATAGCACGGCTGTTTTTGTGTGAATTTTCGCGCAAAAATGTTATCATTTGCACGCAAAAATTTGCATTTGCGCTAAAACGTGCAAATGCGAACAAAAATGCGTAATCGCGTGAAAACGCGAAACGTCATGTGAAAATGGCCGTGCTATCAGTTAGCACTCTTTTGTGAATTAAGCCCCTTGTTCCTTATGCAGTCTGGTATCTGCCTATAAGGTGACATTGGCATGGTTTTCAACATTTGGGTGTATCTTGTGTGGGAGAAGAAGGTCTATACTCCCTCATTGCAAAGCATTCTTGTCCAATTTTAAAGACAACTGTCTCTTCCCTCCCCTCCAGAACCTCACAAAGGGGTGATGGTAATATTACTGGAAAGGTACTTATTGTGGAGTCTGAAAATCTTTTTCAGGCCAGTTGTACACTTATTTTTCGTGTTGCTGTGGGAATGTGATGCTCCCACCCAACACAAAGAATGACAAACATATGACACTGCGGCAGAGTGGGCCGACACTGAGAAATAATTCTTCAAAGTCTTTAAAGGGTACCTGTGAGCAGAAAAACACAGCAAAAGAGAGATACTTACCTCAGTAGAGAAAAGCCTCTAGATAATCTAGAGACTTTGTACTGATCCAGCGCTGGAAAACTGAATATATTCAACAAGAGCTTGTTGGATATGTTCTCATTGCTGCGCTCCCATCCATGTACAAGCACTGTGCAGGCAACCCAAGCCTGCCTAGTAGGATGGAGTTGCTTGTGCATGGCGTTTTCCTCCGTGCACAAGCGACTTTGGTGCTACTGTACAGTCATGGTCAATACTTGCATATGTGCAGTGTGGCATGCTCCATCATGGATAGGAGTTCAGCTGCAAAGATGATGTGGATCCCAGTAAGCAGTGGTTTGTTGGATAAGGATAGAGAAGCCTCTGGTTTAGGTAGAGTACCTAAACATTAGCTATTGCAGGGAGCTTGGAAAAGGAGGTGGTCATTGGAAGTGGTAGTATACGATAATCAATTGCTCATTTTCAGGTTTGCAAGATAAACATATGCATTTATCCCTACAGATACTCATAACAGCAAAACACTGTACTTACTGACCTTTGCAGTGGGTTACTCATACAGTAACTTGCTGCAGAGAATAGTATATAAAGTTTAACTGAAGTTCAAGAATGTCCACACAAGAAAAAAAAAAGTTCTTTATTGCATTCTCTGTGCGGATATTTTTCCACACTTCCTGTTATTTGATGTCCATAAGAGCAAAATGAACAAAATGTGAATGTCTCATATTGAGCCCAATCAGTAATAAAAGCCTAGCCTAGGTTCCAACCTCGTTCCTAGCCTAGGTTCCAACCTCCAAATACAACGTTTTGGGTACATATGGGTTTAAATTACAAAACAGATTTTTGTAGAACTGATACATGTTATTTTGATGGTTTACCGAAAGTGGAGTTCTACATCAAGTGTGTTTTAGTTAAGCTTAACAATTAACTTGTTGCATAAGATTTTGACTACATAAAAAAAAATGCAACAAAAGAAAATATGAAAGCAATTAGAGACCAATAAATTCTCTATGCATTTCCATCAAACCCATGAGGAATAAAACACATTTAGAAACATATTGCTTTACACGTCTGGAAATCTATTTAATATTATTAGCAACATACTTGAACATGCACTTTACCACACTCCCAATAAAAGAATACCGTATGTTTTAACATGTCACTGTGTATTTAAAATAGAGGTGTTGTTAATAAAGCAGAGACTAACATGGTCAAAATGTGCAATATTTGCTAACACTTTATATAACAGCATGATATATATATTTACAAACAGTGCCCCATTTTACATGCCTATAATACATAATAAAGCAATTATTTATTATGGTTTTTTTCTCACAGTGCATCTGGGCTGATTTACAGAGAGGGTAATATTTCCATGCACAGCAGACCTGCTTTCCTTAAAGTGTTATTGCACTTGTTTTTATAATAATTAAAATGAGCCTGTGTTCAATATTACAATGCACTTGTATTACTAATTTTGCCTCTGTTTTAAAAAAGAAATGAGTCACAGGCATTGTTATTTTACAAAAACGAGTAATGAGCAGCCTATGCGTGTTATTAGCACTTATACAGAGGGGTCATAATGAGTGTACAGGATCAATTTACAACAGTAAAATCAAGCTATATTAAAACAGATTGTTCAAGCTTTGATTAGAACCAACTGTAGGTTGTTTACTATCTGTATGAACACAAATTAACATTATCACTGTACATGCTGGGGTTGATATACCTGTATATTTAAAAAAACAACAACAATGTAGCTGTGCTCATGCTCACATACCATAAATAGGGGAAAGGGACCTGCAAAGGGATGTGGCCAAACCAATTCATGCATATAGAAAAGCAGAACACCAGTGTAGCAAGATGAAGAGAAGTGGGAACTCATTTTTATTTTTTTTATTATTATTATTTATATATTTATTATATTTATTTACCTGGCCAACAGCTCTGAGATGGAAGCGCTGCTGACACAGGTTTGTGGTGAGGAGGGCAGAGAGGAGTGTGTGGCCCACACTTAAGATGGCCACCGCGGGACGGGAAGCAGGGCAGCATGTGTGTGTGTTGTCAGATGACACACATACGCCCCTTTTTGGTTGTCAAGGAGACCGTGCAACGCTAGTGCAGATTGGAGCGCGCGGTCTCCCTCTGAATGCAAGCGGAGCGTGAGGAGGAGAAAAGTTGGCGCGCAGAGCACGCAGGGAGGCTGTAAAAACTGGTTATTACTGGTATGTGGGGCGCAGATGCTTGAGACGAGGAGAAGAGAGAGGAGGGAGCGCAGCTAGCAGGGACAAGAGATGTAGCCTGAAAAGAAAAGCGGCAGTTGACCGGAGAACTGAACATACAATTAGAGGAGGAGGTGACAGACAGAATACAGTGGGAAAGAAGCTGGTATTTATGTCCTTAGGCTGTGAGGAGAAAAGTAGCATTGCTTCAGAGACAGAGTGAAACAAGGCATAGTAAGACAGTGGCCCATATGCAATTAACTTTTTCTCCTGAGTTATCTCCTAGGAGATCATTTTCATATTCTCTTAAAAATAACTTTTTAGCCTTTTACAATAGAAAAAGTACCCAAAAGTAGGTGAAAATTTGCTACCAAAATTATTTTGAGTATTTTCTTGCTTGCTAGTGGGTTAAAAATCAGTTTATGACAAAGTGTAAAAATCTACAATTGATCTGGAAGTGAACGATAATTAGCCTACAGGAAGGAACTGGCTACAGTGATTTCCAAGAAGAAAATAATTATTAGCTCCAGAGGCACACTTCTTCATGTTACTCCGCGGATTACAGAATTTAGAGGAATTGATTAGCCCTTCAGCATGACCAGTGACAAGTCGTCAGATTGCTTAAGTTTATGTTTGAAAACTGAGTATAGTTTCTGATTTGAAGTGCCTATATCCAAGGAACATATTAGTTTGGTTTTATTATTTCTGTGTCCCAACTTTCACTGAGTAAGAATAGCTCGGACTCTGGCAAAGGGCAGAAAACTGTTTAGTGGACTTTACTCAGTGAAAGTATAAGTAAAGAAGAAGAGAATCTAGTTCAAACTCTGGCAAGGGGCTGAGAACTGATTACGGGTGTCAGAACCTCAGATTGAAACACTAGTTAGAGTAATGGTAGTCATCAACAACTTACACTATGTAATGTTTATTTCAATGTTGCAGAACAACTTACCTTCTTTCCTCAGGAGAATGTCGAGAATGTCACGTTATATTTTTTTTGCAGCTTTGTGATCTTGAGGAAGAAGAAAGAGGGTGTTAGTTGTATTCTCCATTGTTCAATATTACCTTATTAAAAACTAAATTTTTTGCAATTTTGCAACTAAAGAGTCAGTATCTGGTGGATTCCTAATGGTCTGAGTATTTAAGGGGCCTTACAACAGCACCAAATGTCTAATAGGTACTGATGACAGCAGCCAAAAGAAAGACATGTCCAAATGTCCCAAAGTAAAAACTAGTAGTACATTTCAGCACATTTCTCTGTTGAAAATTGTGTGACCTTTTACATTTAAAGTGGACCCAAACTAAAAATACAAGATTTCAGAAATAAAATCTATTTTCTAAATTATAATAATAAATATCAGCCTTTTTTCAGCTGCATGATGACAAATATAAAATATTTTACATTTATTGGAGAAACCCCTCCCTTCCTTTCATATTGCCAGCAAATAATCCGGCAAACTGGTGGAGTAGATGGTGTCCAGCAAAGGAGGAATTGCTAATGGCTGCCACCTGTATAACCCTAGTTATGCAAAGTGGAGGGTGAAAAGCATGCACTGAAATACTCATAGGCTTGAAGGAGTGTTTATTTATATTTGTATGTGTCAGAGTGGTGCAACTAAATATTTTGAATTAAAAAATGTTTGGTTTGGGTTCGCTTTAAGAAACCTCAAAGACATGTCTTTGCTGCATTGAAGTGCATTGAAGGGCTTGTCCTTACGTCCTGCCCGATGGAGCGGAGTCAGCAATACATGAAACTCTTTCCTGAGGAGGAGTTTTAACATCTTTGAAAATGTTATTGTTATCCCTCTCTTCCTGTCCCTGGGACCACCAGAATTCATATAAAAGCCAGGGTGGTCCGTGGAGGTCTCAAGGAAAGGAAGTGAAGTAAGTTAAAAAGACAAAATAGGATCTATCAGTATTCAGCAATTTCCAAAACTGGGTTGAGCCTTTAATTATTTAAAGTAAACCTGAAGAGACATGTGATAAACATATACACATATAATACTACCCCTACTAAGAAATTATGTGAAGTCCTTTTCTCTTTTTCAGTATTGTTGATTTTATGTAAAAGAGCTTCCCTGGGTTAGTTGAAAACTTGTAGAAGTCAAGCTCATTTTCTGAAGAGCAAATAAAATCATAGGCAGCCAAGTAACAGGGAGAGACAACTTGAGATAAGGTTGTACTGCAGGAAAGTTCAAAGGGTCATTAATTCTGCATCTTTTACAACTTAAAAGGCAATTGTGACAGTTTGCAGCATTAAAAAGAAAGCTATAAAACTTAAAATAAAAACATGAGACTCTTATCTTCGCTACTAATGTTCTATTTAATATCCATACTAAACATACATTTCATTGGGCCTGATCCAATTCACCTTTTCCCCTAAGATTTCTCCTAAGAGATAATTTTTAAAATAAAAATAACTTTTCGGCACCCCGCAAGAAAAAGGACCAAAAAGGAGTAATAAAAAAGTTCCTACAAAATTGTTATGGGTATTTTCTTGCTTGCTGCTGTCCTAAAACATATTTTATTCATAAAGTGAAAATATCACATAGGAGATAACTAGGGAGAAAAAGTGAATTGGATAGAGCCCATTATCCCATAAGCTTATTTTGACTTTAGGTTCAATTTAAAATTAACCACGTCCCTTCCCCCGGGACGAGTAACTACATCCCTGCAAAATGCCATAACTACTTGTAGGGGCATAGCTACCACTTCCCTCCCCACCGCGCGTTACCGCTCACGCCCCCCATGCCCCCCTTGCTCGTTACCACCGCCGATCACTACCTGCTAGATCATTGACTGGGAACACAGTTCCCATTCATTGATCTAAGTCCCCGTGTAAATGACCGTAGCCGTCTATAAGACTGCGCCGTCATTCACAAAACCCATCCATGCAGTGCTTTCTGTTTTTTTGTAGTAATACTACTCATACAGAAGACACCTGTGAATACTAAAATTACATCTGCGTTTTTTTTTTCAACAAAGGACCTTTTTCTCTTTTTTTAAACATACCAAGTTTATTGAGAGTTCAGCAGCAATAAAAAGTACAAACTGCAGGTGACACCCCGCAAAGAGTGCATAGAAATAACATACATCATTTAGCCAGAGGCAATCGTCACATCAGGATAAAATACAAACACTCATTACAGAGAGAGCTGAAAACTTATGAAGTAACTTAACAACAAACTTGGCATGTTAACTGTAGAGTAGCAGATTTCGGATAATATATAATTTTAACGAAGAACATTAAAACATTTCAGTGCAACATAGCGCCATTTACCCAGGGACAAGCAAAAAAGAACCTGTCTAGGTAGGAAAGTAGCAGAAAACATTTTGCTTGGCGGTATCCGATCTCAGAAAAATAAGTATAGATAGCTTATAAATGTAGAGGGTGATTTGGCATGTTCAGGTTTTAGTATATCTGGAATTAATCCACTCAAACCATATATTTTCGAATTTGGCAGAGGCATTTCTATGCTGGTACATGGCCCTGCGGTATGGTAGCACTATATTAACAGATTTAATCCAATTTGTGCAAGTGGGAACCATGGGTGTTATCCAGTTTTTAGTAAGCTGCTTACGAGCCAAGTGCAAACAACAAAGGACCTATTTTAACCTTAGTTTTACTTTTTAAATTAACCCCTGACCTCCCACACTCCCCAGTAGTAATCAATTATTATTATTTTTTTGCGGAAAAAAAAAAATTACAAATAAAAAAAAAATCTTAAATAGTTACCTTAGGGACTGAACTTTTTTTAATATGTATGTCAATAGGGTATATTACTATTACTTTATAAATTATGGGCTTGTAATCAGGGATGGATGCTAAACTGAAAAAAATGCACCTTTATTTCCAAATGAAATATTGGTGCCATACACTATACTAGGGAAAAATGGTAAACGCTGCAATAACCGCACAAATGGGCAAATAAAATAAGGGTAATAATGGGTTTTTAATTAAAGAAGCATGTATAATATTGATAAAACACTTTTAGAATAAAATAATTCTTAAGTACCCCCCCCCCCCCCCCTTAAAAAAAAGCCTAATTGGTTTGCGAAAGAAACAAGATATAGGATGTTTTGTTGTGATAAGTAGTAATGAAGTTATAGGCAAAGGAATGAATTTTTTAAGGAGAAAAACCTTTTGAGGTGAAGTGGTTACATTCACATAGAAAATGATGCTGGTAAAAAATATAAACAATTATTTCAAGCTACTCTTTGCATCACAAATGCGATAGCATATTTTCACCATAAATCTTAATCGTCAGCTGCATTTTCAAGCCATATCTATTATGGAAAATCTCTTAGAGGGGCTAAAAGGAAGTGAATGTTAACACATTGTTTTCATGGAAGTACAAACCTGAACTATGTTTCACTAGGGATCTAAGTAAAAGTTCTTTCAATATGGTATTAGTGCATAGCTTTTACAACACGCTTGAAAAGTCAATGAATTTCATGTTTAAAGAGTTTTTTTTTTTATAAAAAAAACAAATGTGTTGGGCTACAGTTAATTAGATAAAATTGGAAATAAGGGGAGTAGATTCTAGGTGAGTAGATACTTGGTGTAAATATTACCCAATCTGCTAGGCAAATCATTCTCCCTCTTGTATTTATTGGGGAAAATAAATAAAATAAAAACATTTCTACCAATGAGAGTTACAGACTACCCAGCAAGCTCATGGTGAACCAGAACTCCAGGAGTGTGTAAGGGGCTACACAGGACCAAAAAGCCCTCTTACTAAACAAAGGATAATTTGCAATTTCAGCAGCGGTGCATTGTGGGAGACATCCTATGCTCACCCCAACCTGAATTATTGCAAATACCTTCTGTTTTAAGAAGGTAAACTTTTGTTTAGCCCCTGAGGAAACTGTCGCAGTGAAACCGGTCGGGCGTGGCGGTCTGTTGGTTGGATGGCACACTGCGATAGTGATACGCTGTATTTCTACTTAGGTCCCTGTCAAAAGCTTATTTTCATGTTCTTCATCTACTTTTTCTGAATAACTTTGGTCTTCTTCTTAATGTGTTAATTGTTTTCTCAATCACAAACTTTGTAATATTCCATGCATCATGTCTGTTTTATTGATGGATTATCACCTATTCCATATTATCGGGTTATAGATTAAAAATAAATGTTATTCTATAAAACCAGTTATTTAGAGCACATATAGTAAGATAATTTGATGTGGCTGGATTTTTATTTCCAAAATGAAATATAAATTAAATTAAGAAGCAGTACACTTCCTGCTATTGCAATATAATAAAGTCATCAATAGGACATATAATCATTGGAAGGTATTCAATATATACAGTTATTACATTATTAATGTACCTAATCTTAACATCATGTTCTAGAGTTTTACAATTAGGTTTGCATGCCCAAGTCTATAAAATATGTGCATATGAACAGATGCATATTTCAAACAGGAAAAAAAAGAAGAAGTCACTATGATATTAATATTGGCAATAGTGTAGACTTTGCATGCCGTTTGCCAAGTTCTAACTACACAGTATTTTTTTTACAATATATTTTACTCAAGTTTAAGAAAATGATTAAATCGCAGGACTTTTTTTAGTGATATTATGTGCTTCCTATCAAAATGTGTCAAACTTAAAGAGGAACTCATGACTCCTAGAAAAGTCATTATGCAGCTTCCTTAGCTTTTTTTCTGACTAGGTTTCCTTAAAAAAAATACAACTAAATCTACAGAAGCCTTAAGGTATTTATATTTGCCTGGGATTCAAATACATTGGTGACCAGATTAATAATGCAAGATATGTAAATTATTGATTTTACTCCCATTTGAAGAAAGTCACATAACACCTCAAAATACACAGAATATGCTACTATACTGATAGTAAACAATGTACAGTGTGTAATTATTCCTATTTGCTATTAGTATTATTATTATTTACTGTATTTATATGGCACCAACATACTACACTACACCAGACAATAAATAAGGATTCATACAATGGTAACAAGGGGTGTCAGAAAGAGACGTAGCATAAGGTTATTCAATGTAGCACAATATTATAAAGGCAAACAGAATACAAGATGCATGATCATTCAATTTGGGAGCTGCTTACAGAGATACAGCAATTCAAGTCCGAGTTAGTTACTGGGAAGGGTGTCATTAGTGAAGTTGCATGATCAAGAAGGATACATGGGGGGGGGAGAGGCTGCCAAAGGCTTACAATCTAAAGAACAGGGGGAGGGTCCCACTAGGGCTGTGAAATAAGTGCTCAGCTGAGAGAGTTAAGGTGCAGTAGAGGCAGATAGACCATCTTACAGAGGTGTATTTGAGGGCTTGCTTGAAGGCGTTGAAGGAAGGGGAATGTCTGGGGGGAGTTCCATAGGGTGGGGGGAAACTCTTAAGAAGTCCTGCAAGTGTGCAAGGGAGTAAGAAAAAGAAAATAGTATATATCAGGTCAGGCCAGGTATATATCTGTGGAGTACTTCATTCTGTCTCTACAGCCTATACCACCTTTGTGTACATGTCATAAGAGATGGCCCGACTGGTTCGCCGGTGGACAGTTCCCAGCAAACATCAGCTGTTTAAGTCCGCGGTAGGTAGCGAACAGATAGGGTGGTTCGATCCACCCCCTATACCTCATCATTGGGCTAAACTTTGACCCCCTACATCACAGTAAGCAGACACATGGCCCCCAATCAGGCTGCACTCACCCACGGACCCCTGCCACCCCTATAAAAACGCAGCATCGCCGGCCATGTTCTCAGTCTGGTGCTGCTGCTGTAGTGAGTGGAAGGGAGAGACATTGCTGCAGGGACAGGGACAGTTAGCTAGGCGCTTCTGTTTGTTGCTGAAAGCACCCCAAAACAAAAGCCCTTTTGAGGGTTCATATTGTTCTATTTGGGTTTTTTGCATGTGTGAGACACTGGTCACACTGCATATAGTCCACAGTCAGTTGCTGGGCTTTGTAGTTCTACTATACTCTTCTAACTATTTCAAGCAAGCCAGCACACTGTCTATCATAAGCTGTGCTTAGCTTGCAACTGTATCTGTTATTAATATCTGTGTGGGTTACACTTACACTGCATACAGGACACAGTCAGTTGCTGGGCTTTGTAGTTCTACTATACTCTTCTATCTGTATTACAAGCAAGCCAGCACACTGTCTATCATAAGCTGTGATCATCTTGAAACTGTCTCTGTTATTGATATATGTGTGGGTTTCACTTACACTGTTATCTCCAGTTTGATGCAGATTTGATGCTGAATAGCAAGACAAAGTTTAACCATTTCAGTGATCTTCTGCTAAAAAAAATGCTAAAAACAAATCCTGGGATAGTAGCTTTCAAGCTGTGAGGAATCTTTTAGTGCAAAGTAGAAATGCTGAGTTTCAGACCACTTTAAGGCACATACACATGCACAATGTTTGTCGTCACCTCACATTGCACAGACAACAGTGATGTACAGCTTCCGGTGAGAAGATTAAAGGAATACTGTAGGGGGGTAGGGTGAAAATGAGTTGAACTTACTTGGGGCTTCTAATGGTCCCCCGCAGACATCCTGTGCCCGCGCAGCCACTCACCGATTCTCCATGCCCTGCCTCTGGTTCACTTCTGTAATTTCTGACTTTAAAGTCGGAAAACCACTATGGCTGCGTTGCCGCTTCCTCGCTCCCGTTGATGTCACCAGGAGCGTACTGCGTAGGCAGAGACCATACTGGGCCTGCACAATACACTCCTGGTGATGTCAGCAGGAGCGAGGGAGCAGCCGGGCAAGCACAGTGGTTTTCAGACTTTAAAGTCAGAAATTCCAGAAGTGAACTGGAGGCAGGGCCGGAGCATCGGTGAGTGGCTGCGTGGGCACAGGATGTCTGCGGGGGACCATTAGAAGCCCCGGGTAAGTTCAACTCTTTTTCCCCATACGCCCCTACAGTATTCCTTTAAGAAGGAGAACAATATGCTTGGGGTCACTATCATTTAAACGTGGAGGGTTTTGGATCTTTAAATGAGCTCAGGGTCACATGCTTGATTTTCCGCTAAGCCGGCCATGAACGGCCGGGTAGTATAGAGTCTATATGTACATCTGAACATTCCTATATTTTTCAGTACTTTAAAATAGAGCTGAAATCAGCAATTTGGGTAACAGATTGCCCAACATTAAAGGAATACTGTAGGGGGGTCGGGGGAAAATAAGTTGAACTTACCCGGGGCTTCTAATGGTCCCTCGCAGACATCCTGTGCCCGTGCAGCCACTCACCGATGCTCTGGCACCGCCTCCGGTTCACTTCTGTAATTTTAGACTTTAAAGTCGGAAAACCACTGCGCCTGCGTTGCCGTGTCCTTGCTCCCAGTGATGTCAATAGGAGCGTACTGCGCAGGCACAGACCATACTGGGTCAGCGCAGTATGCTCCTGGTGACATCAGCGGGAGAAAGGACACGGCAACGTAGGCGCAGTGGTTTTCAGACTTTAAAGTCTGAAATTCCAGAAGTGAACCGGAGGTGGGGCCGGAGCATCGGTGAGTGGCTGCGTGGGCACAGGATGTCTGCGGCGGACCATTAGAAGCCCCGGGTAAGTTCAACTCATTTTCCCTCAACCCCCCTACAGTATTCCTTTAAGTAAGTCAGACCCTTACTTATGATACTTTGACCTCAAAGAGTATTCAGATGGTACCAATACAGTTAGTTTCATCTGTTTAATTCAGGGAAAGTTCTAGTTTATGATATATTAAGGTGCTGTTATTGGTTTTACTAAAATAGTAATATAGTTGTTTTTTTTAAAACCTTTAAATCCTCTGCTTTTGAAAAATATATGTGTGTTTGGATACTGTTGGACAAAAGGGTTTATTGTAATGTAGCTGTGCTGGTTAACTGCTGAAATTTAGCTTACAGTGCTGTCAGATAGTAGTTTCTCAACACATTTTATGGCATTTGAAGGACTAAAAATCACAGTATTATGGATGGTCAATGAGATGCTAATTATCCCAAGTTAATGCAAGATTATGCAAACAGTGTAAGCAAATGAATGCAATTTAAAAATTGGACAAATCAAATTTGCCTTGGTGGGATTCAATTAGTCCATTTTCAAGCTGCATAAAGTTGGATACAACTTAGAATTATTTGCATCTAATTAACCATCTCTACAAAGTATGCATACATCGTATAAATATATTTACTGTATATAACTTTACACATGCGGGTATAACTTTTTATTTTTTTTTATTTTTTCAAAAGTTCATCTTAAAGCAAAACTACAGCCAAAGGAGGGAATATTATTATATTTAAACTAAAAATTAACACTTAATAAATTGCATCAATAAGTTCAATTACTTTTGAAATATTTCAATAACTATTGATCGAAAAGTATGCGTATATGTTTGTGTGCTTGCAGAAAACTGCACATATCTTTGTTTTGACTTTTGCACACTGAGTGATGACTAATTCTTGTTATTATTATTATTACACTGCTTTTTTTATTTATTGGGAAAAATACATTTGTTTGTGTTTGTTTAGAAAGGCAAAATTAGCGTAACATATTTGTGGGGATTCTTACTGTAAATCCTTGCCCTCGGAATGGCAACCCTGAGAAATCTCTAATAGGCAAAGGATGATGAGAAAAAGCCAATAAATGGAAAAAAAATAAATAGGACCACACACATGTACTACTGGATATGTATACAGTGTGTTTCTTATGTCATCAGCGCCACTTCACCCAGCTTTTCACAATCTTTCTATAAAAATGCTACATATGTGGTGAGCACTGACACAGCAGGAAGGATTTTCTATGGGATTTACCAGTATTACTGACATCTGTTCCCATTTGATAGTTCCTGGCTCACTGTTGATAGAGCACCACTCTACCCATTCCATGATTGTTTTTCTTTTATCACTGCCTGATATGAACTCTTACATGTAGATGATGGAGTGCTGCTCTCGTGAGTCACAAAGTTATTTAATGAACTGATGTTATCGCCTCTATTTTTGTATTGAATATTAAGGCATTGTGGAATGTAATATGAAGTTTCATTATCATGTACTCCCTTTCAAATAGTGTTAATAATCTAATAAAGTATTTTGCCAATTCAGACATCATATAGTTTTAGTGGAATGTTTTACATATTTTTTAATCAGAACTTAGGTCAAAAATATTATTTCAGTGTGAGATACAGTGTAAAAGTGTTACATTCTCCATTAGACATTTACTGCTGCTTCTGATCCTGTGGTAAAACTTCCTCTCACCTTTCGTGGGCTTACTTGTACTAGGCGTGTCTGTCTACATTGAAGTATGAAGAAAGGAAGCCCTCCAGGCTCCAAAACAATTGCCAGCTTTTTTTATTGTAGATTGCTGATGGATTAAACGCTTTGAGTTTCATGCAGTGGCATAGCTAAGGAACCCCGTGCAAGATTTACATTGCGCCCCAAGCACTCTATACAGAACAATTAATATGGCACACGAAAACCTGCCAAGGACATCCACAGTGTCAGAGGTGCAAGAAGGGGATGGGGAACAGTTTGTTAACGATTACTACTATTCATTGCATCTGTAGAAGTGATTATTACCATCACAGGACCAAAAAGAGCTAATACTGCACTTGAGGGAGGGTCCCTCGGGGCCCCTCTGGCTTAAGGGTCTGAAGGTGATCGCAACCTCTGCACCCCCCATTGCTACGCCACTGGCTTCAGGCTGAATAAGAATTTTGGTGTGCTGACCTGGCTCATTTATGCCTGTATGTACTAGGAAATAAGTAGAAATGGATAATTAGATGCATATAGTTAAAGTTTGCACACAAATGTAATGCAGCTTAAAAAAATTGGGCCAATCAAAAACATCAGGAGTCACATTTTATTAGCCCACTTCCAAACTGTGAACAATTTGCATGAAACGTACATGTACTATGGAATTATTTACATTTTATTGACCATCTCTAGAAATAAGAGTGCATTTTTGTAATAAGAACACATGCACAAATGGAAATGTGAAAAGGTATAATTTTTCACCAAGACCATCAAGTTGCCATTGGAAATAACCATTTACTTTCTGTAGTGTTGCCAGCAGCATGAAATGATGGGCATCTCACTAGTGGGGATGCAAAAAGCAAAACAAAATTGACAGAGATCGCATCGTTTTTCAAAACTAAAGCTGTTATGAATCATGCACTGGGGGACTTCCCATCCTGTCACTAGGCACAAACAATGGTTTAGTTAATGCTTCATGGCAGCAGTATTGTGGACTGGTAAGTGGTTCACCTAGCTCCTGTACCTCATTAAGTTAGTCCCCTTTCAGATGGGAGGCTGAACTTTGCGTTTGTTAAGCGTCCCATCTGCAGCCCACAATTGCCATTCAGGTACAATTTAAATGTTGCTAAATGGCAGTGGTTGTAACATCACGGGTGTCAAGCCCTGACAAGCGGTGGCATTACCCCGCAACAGAGAACCGCTACATGTCATGTCTGAGTATGGCTGAGGTTAACAGTCACAGAGAAATAATCTTATCATGTCTATCTTTGAAAAAGGTAGGCAAATGTTCCTTTGTGTAAAAACAGGTAGAAATAAGTTAATACATTGAGTGATTGTCTACTAAATCCTGATTAGCTATTTACATCTGCTCAGGACTTTAACCTCCCTGGCGGTATGATTATTTCCAGATTTTGGGGTCTTTTCAGCATGTTTCAAGCCCTAAAATCAGGAAAAAATCATGCCAACAGACAGCTAGCAGCAGCCCCTGCACTTACTCACCTCCCTCAGCTTCAGCACTGCAATTTTCGCTCCATCCTCCAGGTGTCGCTGTAACTCTGTAGTGAGATCACTGAGCCTCGGAGGACAGGAAGGAGAATGGCTACCTACGTCTGGATCCCCCAGGAGGTGAGTAAAAACACCCGCTGCGCATTACACTCTGCATTGAGCTCCCAGCGGAGTGTAACTCAGGCTCACCACCAGGGAGGTAAAGGGATGTGAGTCTGGACTCCTTAAAGGAGTTCTGTGGGGGATTGTGGAAGAAAAAAACGGACACTTACCTTGGGCTTCTATCAGCCCCGTGCAGCGGTACTGTCCCACGCCGTCCTCCTCCCATCTGCCGTTCTCCGCCACCGGCCCCGGTCTAAGCAGCATGGGATCCAACTGCGGCTGCGCTAGAGTGGCCGCGCACCCACTCGCTTCTGCCTGCGTCATCAGGAGCTTATTGCGCAGGCGCAGTACAAGGCTCCGTTGTACTGCGCCTGCGCATTAAGCCTCAGATGACGCGAGCAGAGGCACGGCAACGCGCATTATTCGTCTGTATGTCAGACGAATAATAGCCCGGTGCCGCCTGCGGGGAACGGCGGATGGAAGCAGGACATCGTGGGACATTACCGCTGCATGGGGCTCATAGAAGCCCAAGGTAAGTGGCAGTTTTTATCTTCAGAAACCCCCACAGAACCCCTTTAAGCTTGCTGCTGAATTGTATACATTTTGCTATGGAAAAAGGTGTACTTTAAGAAGAACGTATTCAGTTGTTATGCATGCAGTCAGATTTATTTTTCCTCTGATTCTGGGTTAGAATTAAGTAAGGGACCATATGATGACAAAAGCACTTTACACAAACCTGCATATTTACTCTATATTTCCACTATGCTTTAGTATTTCTTTTTATGGTTCACATTTTCCCATGATTATTCACTCCTGAACTTTCTAGCAGTACTTTATAACTAGCCATGATTGCACTTATACCTCTATGTCTCATGACCTTTCTAGGAATGTAAACAGATCCTAGCATGCATATGATATTGTGGTATTCTTTATAAGGTCAGATTTAGGCCACTTGGATGTCTGAAATACGGCATTTTACTTTTTATTACATTTATACATTTCATTTGTCTTGTGAGGAGAATCCGTAATACAATATGTATGTTAACACAGATGTCCATTTTATATGCCTACTAACAGACCAAGCTTGTACATAAAAATTAAATTAGCTCCATATATTGTAGGCTCTTCAATCAGTCAGAAGCATGGCAGTTTTGCTGTTACAAATATGACACATCATGATCACACCATTATTATGTTATTATATACTCTTAGGTCTCAAAGGAGAAGAATTGTTATCCATCTTAAAACCATCTAAGCCTTCAATAATAATAGTAGTTTAAAGTTCCCTTTCCCTATACATGTAAAAGTTTAAATTTAGACGTAGTTGACAATGAGAATTTGCATTCTATAACTGCTGAGCCTGCTGAAAAGTAAGTCGAGTGCAGAGGAGGACCAATTGAGTCTATTACAAACATCTGGGACCTGGTAGGGAGTAAGCTATGCCAAACTAAGGTCTATGTATTGTAAAGAATATAAGAGTAAAGAAAATAAGAATATATGGTACTTATTTATACTGTGATATGCAATTACCTTCAGCCCTGGAGGACCCATAAGGCGGGGTGAGGTAGGTTCCTCAGCCAGTGGATGTGGGGGGCAGCGCCACCTGGCCATGGGTGGAGGGGGCACCACTGAGCTGGAAGGGGTAGCAGCCAGGAAGAGGGAGCAGCAGGCAATTACTCACCTACTGAAGTACAGTGAGCGGCATTGCAGGAAGTGACACGATCGGTGGAATGCTCGGGCTAGCCATCAGGAGCTCTATCCAGAGTATAGCGCGCAGCGGGAGCTTTTACTCACCTCCCAGGGGATCCAGACATCAGTAGCCATTCTCCTTCCTGTCCTCCAAGGTTCTGAATCACTCTGGTGAGATAGTCGTCATTGATCTCACCACAGAGTTACAGCGCCACCTAGAGGATGAAGGTAGAATTGCAGCGCTGGATCCTAGGGAGATGAGTGAGTGAGAGAAGAGGCTGCTGCAGGCAATCTGGCGGCATGATTTTTTTTCCTGATTTTAGGGTCTGAAACGTTTAAAAAAAACAAAAACTAAAATCTGGAAATAATCATACCGCTAGGGAGGTTAAGGTTCACTTTCTTTGCATGTAATAAGCTTGAAATTTGCTTAAAATGTACTGTTTTGGCTAATAATTATGGAGTGATTTTGAGCAATAAATTAGAACATATGCCCTACCTTAAAAGGATAGTCAATTTAAAACAAAAACAGCAAATAACTTAAAGGGGAACTGAAGAGAGAGGTATATGGAGGCTGTCATGTTTATTTCCTTTTAGACAATACCAGTTGCCTGGCAGCCCTGCTGATCCTCTGCCTCTAATACTATTAGCCATAGCCCCTGAACAAGCATGCAGCAGATCAGGTGTTTCAGTGGTTCAGACTTATAAGTCTGATCTGACAAGACTAGCTGCATGCTTGTTTCTGGTTTTAATCAGATACTACTGCAGAGAAATAGACCAGCAGGGCTGCCAGGCAACTGGTATTGATTAAAAGGAAATAAACATGACAGCCTCCATATACCTCTCTCTTCAGTTCCCCTTTAAGAAACTACTAGAGAAGATAGAACTATAGACAGCAAACAAGCCAGAAAGGCACCAAAAGTCCATGGTAAAGAAAGGCATCTATCCAAGTTACAAGTGGCTATTTAATTGCAGTTTCCAGTTGCAGGATGCCATTATAAAAGAGATAAAGACACCATTGATGAGCAAAAATGCCAATATTATTTTTACATTTTCGCATTCATTTCTGTGAAAATAATGTTAAATTCAATTTTCAAGTGAAAATTTAATTGGAAATAAGTTTAGTTATTTTATTACATTTTACACGCTTCTTCATGAATTTTCATGGTAAAAATATCAAATTTTTTTTGTGTTTTCACTGTTAAAGTTTGGGTGGAAAAATATTGTTTTTCCCATGTTTTCATGTTTTTCAAGGCAAAATATTGTTTTTTTGCATTTTCACAAAATTCAAACAATTATTGCAAAAATTTTCTCAAAATTGAAAATAGCATTTTCAGTGCAAAAATAACTTTGGTAAAAATTCACAAGCAACACTGGACAGTTCACACAAACCTGTGAGAGGTCTTTAATACACGCTGTACTTGCAAAATGATACCAAACTTAAAGCCCACTACAGTCTTATAGATGAAGTGGAAATCCAAATTTCACTCACATATTTGCAGTTGTAAACACGGTCAGTGGTGGTGTCACCCTTTGTTCCTGAAAGATGCATCTATTACCATTGCACCCGTACAAAATATATTTCAAGGCACTGCATTGGTAAAAAAAATGTAGTCCCCTTAAAGAGAATCTGTATCCCAAAACATTCATGCAATCTCAAAGTCACTGCTGCGCCTGCTTAGTCCCAATCTCAAACAGAGACAAGACCCCTATGGGAGAAAGAAATAGAAATAGCGCACATAGTGCTCAATACTGCATAAATCTGCCACAGCTTCCACCTCGTGCTGCACTCCAGTGGGACGTGCCTTCACCAATAGGGATAGAGACAGGGTTCCCCCCTCTGTGAATCCACTCACCGGATAGCCACTTGATATATAGCATGTAGTTATACAGTGATCCACGCTCCTCCACTCGTTCTCCGTAAAAAAATTCCTTTATTAAAATCGATAAAAGGCAATCCAAGATACACCAGACATCAGAGCAGCCCTTGGCCGCGGATACAAGGCGCTCCGTCCTCCCTTGGTTAGCCCGTGCTTCCGGAATGTCTGCGTGCTGCCTGGCTCATGAAAATAAACATATCACCTTGTTGGGGGACATCTCCTTGTCCTCTCTGTATTATTTTCGCCGCTCCCCGCCACCAGTCTGCCCATAAAAAAACACTTTTATAAAGTGTTTTGTAAACAAAGAAAATGGCCGTCAAACCCGGAAGTACGTCACATGCAGTAATATGTGTGTGTACTGTATATATATATATATATATATATATATATATATATATATATATATATATATCTCAATCTTGTTGCTGTATACTACAAGTTTATATGATTCAGTTTTACATTCATTCAGTCTGCTTGTTCCTGCTGGGGATCTGTGCTGCTGAAGTGTGACAATCCTTATCTTGTGTAAACACAGCTGTTCCCTCCATTCTGGTATTATTAGGCTCTGCACTTGTCATAGCTTCTCTGCATGTGAAGCTTGTGACAGGCAGCTTCCTCCCCCAGCAGACACACAGACAGCCTCACAGAGCAGCTAAATCTGAGAGGATAGACGCTGTCTGTGATACATAATCACAGCGCACGGGAGTGAGCCTGGAGGGGGCCTGCATAATTTGTCCACATTACAACAGAGGCAGCCCCTTCCTCCCGAGTCTCGACAAGGGTTGACAAAGGAATTTGGATGACATACAAATAAGGATATTTCAGAGACGGTGAAACTACAGAAGCTGCAGTAACCCAGACCACATTAGAACAGGAATAGGAACTTATAGGATAGAAGAAATAAGGCTGATTTTATTGTTATAGAGTCTCTTCAAGCTCCCCAATGAGGAAGTGTGAGGAAAAACAAATAAAACGTTCCCTGCACTGTTGCTGGATATGGGCAACATAACTGCAATTGAATAACCATTTGCAGTTAAATGAATAATGGTCATGGACCATGCTGGCTGGTATAGCTCAGGGTGTGGAGCACCACATGGTCCAGGCTCTGAATTCTGGCTATACCACCCTGCGTAGGTGACAACAGGTTTAAGAGGCTTAGGAGGTGGGACTAAAATTTACTATTTATAATTCAAAGAATACCTATTTTTGCCAAGGATCCTTATACATCACTATTGCAGCTGTACAGCGGCCCGTAGCAAAGGTGTTGCAACTTTCCCTGGGGTTTCCACTGTGTACTGACCAACAGGAGACCCTTGCAGGAAATCCACTGCTGTTTCTAGTGATATATGTACATTTTCAATACCAATAAGTAGATACTAGTGATCGCTAACAACCATTCATGGACCAGTTTGCAAATTTTATAATGATAATTTGTGAAGTCAATGGTTGTAGTAAATATTTATGCTACATTATCAGGATGCTGTGGGTGCTCTAGGTGTTGGCATGGGTGTGAAATATGTGGGTGGGCATAGAGGACAGCAGGAGCCGGGCTAGACATACTAAGTATAGCTGAGCAAAAAGCATCTGTAAAAGTTCCTCCAGGGCTCCCCATAGGGACTTTTAAAGATAATTTTTTTTCTCAGTTATACTAAGTATAGCTACTGCGCGGGGAGTCGGGTGTGTGGCAGCGGGTGCGTGGAGATCTTAAGTCAAGGTATCTTTGCCGGATTATATCTGAGGATACAGTCATGGTTATCTGGGGTTCCCTTTCTTAAAGGGGCCTCCCAGATGCCATAATGAACCCCCACAGCAGCAGCTGCCACTCTTTTCATGCCCCGCTCTCCGTACACAACTGTAGTAGTCTGGGGCCTGTGAAAATTACCACTGACATTCATGTTTTAGTAAAGTGACAGACAAAGTCAGGGAAAGGCCATCGTCACAAAACATTTTCCAGCTAGAATATACTTTCCATTTAAGAATGTGTATAAAATATAGCACACAAGTTAGATAGCTTTTTTGAAGTCCAGCCAGGAGTTTGCTGCCATTGTCACTCAAAACAATCTCATTGAGCTACCTTGTCCACTTGACTCTGCTTGTAGTAGTTATCGCCCAATCTCCTTAATAAATCTAGATATTAAATCGTTGCTTGCCAACCTCTTCTATAAACTCTCGTGGTAGGTGACCAAGTGGGTTTTGTGCCTTGCAGAGAGGCTAGAATGAACACCACCCATACTCTTATTCTTATGGCATATGCCCAATCTCGGTTTTGATGCTGAGAAAGCATTTGATAGGGTAGATTTGAGATTTATTACAGTTACCCTGTTACAGGCAGGCTTTGGAGATATTTTTATCAACAAAGTGAAGGTCCTTTACCCCGACTCATCAGCTTGGATAAGAGTTAACAGGGTTCTATCAGAGCCTTTCCAAATCAGAAATGGAACCTGACAGGGTTGTCCCCTGTCCATCCTATGTTATTGTTATGGAACATCTAGCCAATGTTTTGAAGCAGAGTGATGCTATACATAGAGTACAGTAGAGGTGAGGGGTAGCAATCATAAGGTAGCTCTTTATGCTGATGACCTTTTCATCCAGCTTACCCAACCTATAATTTAATTTCCCCATATAATGAAAGAGTTTGAAGAATATGGCAAGCTTCGTAATTGTAAGGTCAACGTATCTAAGATGGAGGTACTTTCTCTCTCTTTGCCCGGTCAAGTCTGGTCCTTACTGGTTTAAACAACAGTTGAGGTTTAAACAACAGTTTACAGCCATAACATACTTGAGGGTTCAGATCCTTTCTAATCTTAGTAGTTTGTAATGGCTCAATTTGCCCGTGCTGGACAGCATCCAGTCCTTCTATAATGCATGGTCCTGCCTTCCTATATCTTTTTCAGCTTAGATAAATGCTCTGAAAATTGATATTCTACCTAAGCTGATTTATAGATTTTGTATTATTCCCATTTTAATTCCTGATCATTTTTTCTCCACCTTGCAGTCTGCCACTTGCCATTTCATAGGGACAATTGGTAGACCTATGATTAAGTTCTCTACTCTAATAACACCTTTTTCCGGTGAACTAGGGTGACGAAATTTTCCCTTATATCATAAGTTGGTGCCATTGAGCAGAGTGGTGGAATGTATTTTTCATCTGAGGAGGTGATGGAATTAAGCTGGCTCCAAGTATAATCTCCTTAACCCCTCTATTTGATAATCCTTTCTCCCCAGCAGGGATTTCACCACTTAGGAATTTCCAGTAGACCAGACGTGGCTGGCCTAGATTAAGGAACGATGTCCCCCCGTTTCTGGGTTCCATTGCTAATGAAAACTAGCTTGTTGCATTGCATCAGCTCTATGGTTTCCTGAAGACTTGCTCTATGAAGGAATATGAAGGAATACTCCAGACATCATCAAAACCTACCCATTTACTTTCTCAAGTTTATGCCCTGCTGAGAGACCCGGGCCCTCTGACTTACATAAGGTATTGGTAGTCGGCCTTAAACAGTCAGTTCTCTCTGGAGGGTTTGTCTAAGATGCTCTTGTTGACGCATTATCTTTCTAAGTGCAACTGCCTGCAGAAGAGGAATTCTTCTCTTCACCAACTTTTTGGAACTTTGCTGGAGATATCAAAAAGATATAGGGACCCCATTACACATATTGTGGCAATGTCCAATAGTTTACATTTTCTGAGAATCAATGTTTCAAGCATTCTGTACTATGAACTCTCCATAAGTAACTCTATTGTCCCTTTTGCCCAGCCATATCACCGGGGTTAAAAGAAATATTCACATACATGGTCTTTCTGCTGCTAGATCTATGATAGTCAGGTCTTGGAAATTGCCCCTTTGCTCCCTCTTTGAGAGAATGGCTGGAAGCAATGAATGAGCTAATGAGATTTAAAGCCCCATCTACACCATACATTTTTTTATTCGATTCAATTCGATTCAGTGATTCCATTCAATTCAATCTGACATGTCCGATCGGGATTTGATTTGATTCAATTTGCCATTGTAAAACAATGACGAACAATGTTGGATTGAATCAAATTGACTCAATGAATCAAATTGAATTGAATCAAACCAGACAAAAAATTGTATGGTGTAGATGGGGCTTAAGAGACTAACACAATCAGACAGTCAATCAGATGATGTATACACTTCTGTATGGCCCTGTTGTTAGGGACTCACCACACTTCCTCACTACACTTTAATTATGGCTAGCAGATTATATTGTTTCAGACCGTGATCGATTTTACCTGACTAGATTTCCCCCTGTAGTTTTCTTCCTTTTCATGTTTTTTGTTTCAATTTCTTTTGTCGTTGTCCTGCTCTATCCCCCCTTTCTCACTATTCCACTTTTCTATCCCTCTTCCTTATCCTGCCCCAATCCCCCACTTTCACTATCCCTATCTCTCCTTATCACAATTCCCCCCCTTTCTACCTAGGACCACAAAGTAATATGTGAATTCTGTATGTATGTTTTTATGCTCATCCTGTAAATCATATGATAATGGGCTTTCAATATATATATATATATATATATATATATATATATATATATATATATAGTTATTTGGGTTTAAAAAAGACATACGTCCATCAAGTTCAACCAGAGAACAAAGTACAACACCATCCTGCTCCCTCGCATATCCCTGTTGATCCAGAGGAAGGTGAAAAACTCTTACAAGGCATGGTCCAATTAGCCCCAAAAGGGAAAAAATTGCAAATGGCAATCAGATAAAATCCCTGGATCAACATCACTGGGCATTAACTAGTAATTGTAGCCATGGATATCTTTCAACGCAAGGAAAGCACCTAAGCCCCCTTTAAATGCAGGTATAGAATTTGCAGGTTTAAAACTACCTGTGGCAATGCATTCCACCACATCTTAACCACTTTGCCATATCTGGATGGATATATCCGTCCAGATAGGCACTGCTGCTGCAGCCGTGTGGTGCGCGCGATCGGGCGCGCGCCCGTGCGTGCTCCCGCTGCATCCTGCTGCCCCCCCGATCAGTGAATGGGAATATAATTCCCATTCACCGATCTAAGTCCCTGGCAGAAATACAGACGCTTTCTCATCAGAGAGCGCAGTATTTCTGCCCGTACAGAGTCTCCCCAGCCTCTTTATACTTCCTGGATGCGCGATCGTTCGCATCCAGGAATTTTTTGAATGTGGCCATCTTGTGGCCAAATAGTAAACTGCACCCACATACCTTTATTAAATAAAAAAATACATTATATTACATCTAAAATTAGCTATTTACCTCACAAACTAAAATTACCCAAATACATTTTTGTATTAAAAAAATAAAATAAAAAAATTACAATTAAAAAAAAAAAAACTACATAAATAGTTACCTAAGGGTCTGAACTTTTTAAATATACATGTCAAGAGAGTATCTTATTAAATTTTTTAAAATTATAAGCTTGTAAATAGTGATGGACGCAAATTGAAAAAATGCACCTTTATTTCTAAATAAAATATCGGTGCCATAAATTGTGATAGGGACGTAATTTAAATGGTGTAATAAGCGGAACAAATGTGCACATAAAATACATGGGTTTTAATTACTGTAGCATGTATTCATTTTAAACTATAATGGCCAAAAACTGAGAAATAATGAATTTTTTCCATTTCTATCTTAAGTTTCCTGTTAAGATGGATTTAAAAAAAAAATAATAATTCTTAGCAAAATGTACTACCCAAAGAAAGTCTAATTAGTGGTGAAAAAAACGAGATATAGATCAATTAATTTTGATAAGTAGCGATAAAGTTATTAGCGAATGAATGGGAGGTGAACATTGCTCGGATGCATAAGATTTTCGAAGCTGTAGGCTGAAGTGGTTAATCACTCTTACTGTAAAGAACACTTTCCTAATAGTTACATAGTTAATATATATATATATATATATATATATATATATATATATATATATATATATATATATATATATATATATATATGTATATATATCATTATCATTCTCTATCCAAATTGCTTTACATTTTGGTTTGTTCTTAATAATAATAGTATTTGTATAGCGCCTTTCTCCTGTCGGACTCAAAGCGCGTGCGAGGCAGCCACAAGAGCGTAGCAGTGTTAAGGAGACTTGCCCAAGAAACTCCTTACTGAAATAGGTGCTGGCTTACTGAACAGGCAGAGCTGAGATTTGAACCCAGGTCTCCTGTGTCAGAGGCAGAGCCCTTAACCATTATACTATCCAGCCACTGATAGTGTTTAAACTTATTTAAACTTAATTTTAAAATTATGACCTGAGATCCTGATACAATAGCTCTTAAGATGCATTCACACAACAGATTTGTTTTGCCTAAATTAAAACTATTGTTCATGATAATTTTGGATGACAATGGACTCTATTCACAAAGCATTACCGCATTCGGTAATGCTCAAAACAGCTGATTCTACCCATCACCTTCCCAAGTTACAATTCACTAAACCTGCTACCGCACACAAAATCACAGTTCCCGACTAAAGAGGTAAATTAACGATTTGTGTGCTAATCACCTCAGAAAATGTCAATTCACAAAGATTCCCGCACTTCATTTACCGGTCGGTAATTTTCTCCAGCCCACAGCAGCCGATAACCTGCTCTCCCCATGCTGTCTCTGTGCGGTAGAAGAGCTCCCCCTGGTGGCTGCAGCACATCTAAATAGAAGATGTAGTCACACAAACACAGCTCCCTGCCTGCTGCCCTGCTGGAAGGCTGGTAAGTGACACTTACCGACCAGGGCTTAGTGAATTGAGGCATGTTTGTTCTGTAAACTACCGAACTTCTGCCTCATGCGGGAAAAGTTTTGTGAATTTGGGAAAAAAAAAGTGTAAAATACCACATGAGGTATTTTACATCCAAAATTTTTTTTTTTACCACACTGCTTATTGTGAATAGAGCCCAATCCAGTATATCTACAGGTATCCCATGTCTGCAGCCACATCCTTGGCAATCTGACATCGCGGACAATACTTTTTCACCTTGTTCATCCTCCCCCCACTTCCTTGTATAGGGAAAAAAATTGCCAAAACCATCATATTTCCTTAACATTGTAATCGTGACCACTCAAAAATTGTGAGAACCGTGTTTGCCGATAATCGGGAATCGCTGGCCATCCGCGACAGTGAGATCACTGCTGCATACTTTGTATTGCACTAGCAATCACAGACAATTCGGTGATTAGCTGTAAACACACACTAATCGCCCGAGTGTGAATGCGTCCTAATCCTGCATATGTAGTTTTATTACCTCTCCCTTGTGACTGATGATAAAAAAATAAATAAATAATAATTGGCTTATAAGTGCAGGTGGACAAAGGATTACCGGTATGTAGGCTGCATAAACCTCCCCCAAATTACCCAGTTCTGGACTCCGCACTGGTATACTGGCTAGATGATGACATGACATCATTACAGGGCAGGTGGAAATGTAGCACTGCCCGAAACTGCAGATGGTAAAGAGACCAACGGGGCTCAGAAAGAGATTAATTTTACCAACAGATATTAAGGAAAGGTACAGCTGCCACTAACCAAGATTTACAGTTACAGTACTTTTACATTTTTATGAGTTCAGGTCCACTTTTAGGTGGTACCCATCATGGGAGGAAAAGCTCCAATCTACCCACCCCCACGAAACCCCACACATCCCTCGGTTTCCTCCCATCACGCCCCGGCGGTCAGCCGAGCCCCTCCAAAGTTTTACTGACTGGACCAGTCAGAAGCTACAAACAAACAACAAACAAACACAGAACACTTATATCGTGCTTTTCTCCTGGCAGACTCAAAGCACCAGAGCTGCAGCCACTAGGACGCGCTCTATAGGTAGTAGCAGTGTTAGGGAGACTTGCCTAAGGTCTCCTACTGAATAGGTGCTGGCTTACTGAACAGGCAGAGCCGAGATTCGAACCCTGGTCTCCTGAGTCAGAGCCCTTAACCAGTACACCATCCAGCCGCACGCGCTCCTGTGGCCAGGGGCATTCTGTGCATATGCAGAATGCTCCCAGCCAGGGGAGCGCGAGCAAGGACTTGCATGGCCTGGACAGTGCATGTGCAGTTGTTCACAATGGGCAATCTTTCGGAGGGCTAAAACTAATCAACAGAGCGCAACATGAGCGCAACATTAATGAATGTATGTAAAAAAAAAAATTAAAGAGATTTAACCAAAAATTGTAGATATATCATAGATCTTTAGATTGAAACCATTTCTTTACAAAGCACTCACTGAAATGTCCAAACTGCTTACAAAATAGATGGAAATGATCGGTTGTGAATACCTGAACACAAATTCATTCTATTGGCAGGTGTTTTGGTAGAATAGCCAAATGAGTCATATTTGGCATCTGTTTATGTTAGATGACTTGTTGAGCTACCTTAGCGGACATCACTGAAAAGCAATGCTGGAGCTGAGTATCATTTTGGAAAGACAGTGTGTGTAGCCAAAATAGTTTCCATTATTTCTATATTATGCTAAGGACAGCCATTTGTCATTTCAATTTTAATAAGTACTTAGGGAAGAGTTCCATTTTTTACCCGTGCTAAATATATTGGTGGAAAAGGAAAATTAACTATTAAAAGCACCATGGTTACTGGATGTAGGTGATAGATAAACTCAGAAGCAGCTGAGTGGTTGCTCCGATGCGTTTACTGAACTTTTCACATATGTATTTCCTAAGCTGATCTATATATCCTAGAGGCCAGCAAGATACAGGTGCCCCAGTATAGGTATTCAGCTATAGGTGGTGCCCCGGTATAGGTAGTCTGGCAAAGCGGCCCCCAGTATAGGTAGCCTGGTATGGGTGGTGCACCAGTATAGGTTAGCCAGGTACAGGTGCCTCCAGTATAGGTAGCAAGCTATAGGCACCTCACTATAAGTAGCCAAGTATAGATTGTGCCCCAGTATAGGTAGCCAGGTACAGGTGGTGCCCTCAATAAAGGTAGCCAGGTATAGGTGGTGCCCCAGTATAGGTAGCTAAGTATAGGTGGTTCCAGCCCCTGTATAGGTAGCCAGGTATAGGTGGTGGCCCAATATAGGCAGCCTGTAGCCAGATATAGGTGGTGCCCCAGTATAGAAAGTCTGCTGTAGACAAGACAAGACAAATAACATTTATATTGCGTTTTTCTCCTTGCGGACTCAAAGCGCCAGAGCAGAGCAGCAGCCACTAGGGCGCGCTCTATTGGCAGTAGCAGTGTAAGGGAGACTTGCCAAAGGTCTCCTACTGAATTAGTGCTGGCTTACTGAACAGGCAGAGCCGAGATTCGAACCCTGGTCTCCTGTGTCAGAGGCAGAGCCCTTAACCAGTACACCATCAGCCAACTGCTGTAGCGGGCTCACTCATCTGCTCCCCATGTTCAAGCGCTGATGTCACTCTTCTCTTATTGCTGGAACGCGGTGTGCTGGTTAGTGAACCACAGGCCTGCAGCCAGTACATGCGGCCCTTCCAGTGCTTTGGGGGGGGGGGCAGGGCCCCCAGAAGCCCTGGGCCCCTCACTGCAGTGTCAGTTGTCCCCCCCTGATGGCTGCCCTGTCTGTGGTGACTCTGTAACATGTTGCAGTTAGGTAATGGCAGAGGGTGGAGGTGTGTGAACATGGCACAGAGAAGAGGTGTGTAGGCATAAAAGAAGGTGGAGGTGTGTTTGCATGGCAGAAGTGAAGAGAGGTTGGCATGGCAGAAGGTGGAAGTATGTTCACATGGCAGAAGGTGGAAATATGTTGGCATTGCAGAAGGGGGAAGTATGTTTGGATGGCAGAAGGTAGAAGTGTATTGGCATGGTATTGGCATGGCAGAAAGTGGAGGTTTTTTCAGGGCAGAAGGTGGAGGTGTATTTTCATGGCAGAAGGTGGAGGTGTGTTTTCATGGCAGAAGGTGGAGGTGTGTTGTCATGAAAGGAGGTTGAGGTGTGTTGGAATGGCAGAAAGTTGAGGTGTATTGGCATGGCAGAAGGTGGAAATGTTTTGGCATGGCGGAAGGTGGAGGTGTGTTGTCATGTCAGGAGTTTGAGGTGTGTTGGAATACAGAAAGTTGAGGTGTGTTGCAGGGATGGTCGTAGTCAGCCAACTTCGCTACGCTGGAAATACGCGTAGTTTTACGCAATTACGCTTCGCCAAACTACGGCTTCCAAAACAAAAATTCGCTCCGTATGCATTTCGTAGAATACGCGTTAAAATACGCAATTACGCGTAGTGCGAAGCGTAGTGTATGCGGATACTTATGCCCGTATGCAGAAAATTGTACGCATTAATTTCTTTAGAAATGCATATACTGGGAACCCTTCTATGCGTACATTCCCCTTTCCAATGCGTAAATTTGTATGCATACAATCGCATGCGGAAAATTAGACGCGAGTAACGCATTCGTAGTTCACTACGCAATACACATGTTAACTACGCATAGTGGGCATAAGCTACGCGTAGCGGTACTTCGCTACGCGTAAATTCGTAAGCGCAGGTTTGAAACTTCGCCTATGAATTACGATGCGTAGATGCGAACTACGATGCGTAAATTCGCACTGGCGTAGTTTCTGCTCATCCCTGGTGTATTGGCCTGACATATATTGGAAATGTTTTGGCATGGCAGAAGGTGGAAGAGCTCTGTTACGGCAGAATTGGAGGTGTATTTGTCATGGATGAAGGTGGAGATGTGTTGGAATGGCAGAAGGTGGCTGTGTGTTGGCATGGCAGAGGTTACATTCTAACAATACTGACTGAAGACTGATGACTGAAGTAAGCAAGCCGAAAACTCTTATTCTTTTAAGTTAGCCAATAAGTGGTTTCATACGGATTAAAATCTTTTTGCTTTTACTAATGTTTTAGGTGGCTATCCCAAATCACTTTTGTTTTTCAAAAACTGCACATAGCTGAAACCCAATGCCCAAACTGTTAAGCACTGGAAAATCTTTGCCAAAAACATAAGGATGCTTTGGACTCACTCCTTTCATCTTTAGACCAGCCTGTTGGCACTGAATGTAGCAGGTGTTTTGACTGACTCATAGACAAGCACCAGAGCTTAGTCTATTTTATTGAAAATCTCATTTTCGTTGGATTTCAGTAGCCTACTGAACTTTTGTGGAGTTTTTTAAGACAATGGAAGTGTATTTTTTTTTATTGTAGCCTTATTTTTTATTCCCCATGTTTGTCACAAGTTTGCTTTAGAAATAATAATCAACAGAAAGCTGATAGGAGTTGCTTTCCTTTTTGCTTTTATATAAAGAGGACTTATTGACTATGAACATTTAGGCATCATTAGTTAAAGAATAAATGTTTCTGAATGATTGCTTGATGTTTAGAACACTAATCACCTTTTTCCAGTGTTCAGTTTGGTTATTACCTTATTTATTATGGGGCTCATTAAAGCTTGCACTGTTTAAATATACACTGTATAATTTGTGCAGCACTGTTATAAGCAGCATGTGTCAAACATCACTATATGGTTTATTCCAATGTACCCCTTGTTTCTGAAATAAGGCTAGTTTTCTTCTGCTTGTGTTTACATCCTTATTCCATTATTCCTTGGCATTTTAAATAACTGCTATGGTAATGTCTAAATATGTAAAAAATATCCATCTATAATTGCCAAGAACTAATCAAAAACAAGAACAAAAAAAAAAATAGGTGGTACATCTTTTCCAACGTTGTTTTCTTAGTAAAACTTGGAGACTTCGGCTGGCAGATGTTAAACTTTGAAAATGGTTGGATGGTTAATATCCACGTAAAGATATCTGGCATTTTTCTGTTTGAATCATCTTAAAATGAGAATGCCTTTTTGTTATACACAAAACACTGTAGCTTCATGACCACAGACTTTATGCTGCAAAATCTTCCACTAATCAGTTCTGAACAATGAAATAAACTGGGGAAAAAAAGATATAAAAATCTTTTTTTCTAGTGATTCGAACATATACTCTTTGCCAGCGTCGGAACATCTGTCTGCAGGTCCGTATGGGTTTATGAAGTCATTTGTACTTAATATAAATTTGAAGTGCATCTCCACTTTTCCAATGTAAAAAAAATTTCATTAAGTCATCTCTGCACAGTGTTATATTGTAACAAACTGTATCACACAGACATAGCGCCAGTGTTTTTTCAGGTCAAACTGCAAAATAGCTCTCAATGTTTCATTGTAAAAGTTGCCTTCTTTTGCTTACAGGGAAGACTAAAATGAGCATAATGGTAATTATTTCATATGCAATACATGCACAACAGAAATTCCTGCAGAAGTTCAGGCTCCCTCCTGTAGAATGAATGTGTTATTGCATTATACCCAGAGAAACTGTTGGGGTTCAAAACAATGCAAGAAGCACTACCTTTTTTCTTTGTACAGACTTATGAATAAATGAGACAAACAGACAACAGAATTCTGGGTATTATTTTTTTTCAAAATATTTTATTTACGTTTTCAAAAAATATAACACCCCAGTGAGCACTATTTCCAATGAACATCAGCTTTGTACATAAAAGTATAAGCAACACAGAGTCCCACCCCACCCTTCCCCCCATGTTGACCAAACAGAACACTTAATAAAGCTCACTGGAGTCTCTCTACCAGATTGAACAAAGTACCAGTATTGGCACAGTCCTTTCAGCATTATAGGGATACTAGGAATAGGATCACTCTAGGGCCCAAAAAGAACTATCCTTATCAACCAACATAACATCCCAAGCTATTTAAGTTCCAGAACCCCAAGTGATCCCCCTATCTATTCCAAGCAGTACTAGGAAGGTAATACAAAGTTCCCCATCAGGACTTTGATTTCTGCGGGTGAAAAAGTCTGCACGTCAAAACTTTTTGCAGGATTTAAAGAAGCCTTTCGTGCATTTTTCATATGTAACTTTTCAAATGAGAAAATATATAAAATGTCTTGCTTAAGTTGTGATATGGTTGGGTGAATACAGTATTAGAAATCCAGTTATGAAAGAACATTCTCCTCACCGCAGCACAAATAACATGAAACAGAGCAGATGGTTTAGTCCTTTGATCTTCTTCTTGTTTGTCATGGAAGATGAAAATGCACAACTGTACAGCTTTGCTAACATTCTTATTACACATATCATTCGCATAAGCAATGACTTCATCTATTTCTGGGTATTCTTAATATCAAGCAGTATACTGTTGCCATTGTTTCCAGCTATTTTCCTAAACAGATAAATCAAAATTATTTTTCATTTCATTAGGGGTGTAGCAATTGCCATTCTAGCAGATACAGGTCTCAGGAGCAGTTTGGGGTTACATTTGTCCCCAGCTTGCCACCTGTGGCAGTCAAACACTTGTCCATAAATTGAGCAGAGGAGCAGTATCGGATGAAGAGTTTACAGGGAAGCCATGTTGGGAATGTAATCATTCTTTCAACATCAGACTAAAAGAATGTGGAGTTCTCCCCTGCAGGAACTGACACCACTGGTCACAAGATCCTGCAGGAAAGGTATTGACACATCTAACAATAACTAGTTTGATGACATACTTTCCAATACATTTTCCCTAAAGGATCTGCATCTTTACATCTGCTGATTGGAAACTACACTTCTCTGCCTCCACTCATGTTTTGTGTTGTATGGGATTGTATGTTACTGTTTACATTGGTGTCCACTAGGAAGGGTGATATTGCTATGTATATGATATAATGTGCACTATGGTATGGGGCCCTATCAACATTTTGCTGTTGGGTCTCATAATTTGAAGTAGTGCCTCAAACTGCCAATCAGTTATATACTGACTTGTATAGAGATAATATACATTCACATCTTAAGAATAAAATGCCTTTTAAAGTTATTATTATTATAGTATTTATGTGAGGCATGCTTGCTCCTGTTAAAACGCAGCTATCCCGTGGCAGAACTAGGGGTCTTTACCACCCAAATCCCCTATGCAAAATCCACAACTTTCTTGGTCGTGGATTTTGCTTCCCAGGGAGGCAGAGCTTTTGGCTGTAGATCTGCCTCCATGCTCGTCAATCAGCTGTGGACGCGTGGAGAGGCAGAGCTGCAGCTGAAAGCTCTGCCTCTCACGGAAGCACTCCCTGAAGTGTGCCCCAGGGGATTTGGGGGTAAAGACCCCTCAGTCTGCTGCGGGATAGTCGCCCAGTCTTTTTACCTCTGTTCCACAGACTTCGACTTGGTTATCTGTGAAGGGCTCATATAGGTGTGCTGTTGCAACTTGACGTTATTGCTCTGTGCATGGCCAGACCCGCACCATCCGATCATGTACCACGGGGATTTCTTTTACTATGAAACATTTCATCAATTGTGGGACAAAAAATGTGATCTATTTGGTGACGTGTTTGGCATGCTCACTGCAGTATGTGGGTTGCACCACCAGACCCCTTAGGGCTAGGATTTCAGAGCATTTCTTGGGGGCCGGGTGGTCTACCACACACATATCTAATGTGGCTAAACACCTCAGAAGTGTTCATGGAGGTGACATGTCCTCTTTCTCCTTCCAGGGCATAGAGAGGGTATTTTTGCCTAAGAGAGGAGGGGATTTTCAAGCCCTAATTAAGAAGAGAGAGGCGTTCTGGATCTTTCGCTTGGAGACAAGAGCCCCACGAGGTTTAAATGCGAGATGGGACTTGGAACTCATTACATCTTAGTTGTTTATCCTTTGGGTTTGATTCCCCTAATGTTTTTGGGACATTACCATTATTATTGTGTATCCCCAGTGTATCTTTCATGTCTTACCTTCAGATCAATTTTTGCATATCATTACTTATATACATTATGTATGTTCTGATTGCAGTATTTGGGTACTTCTAGCAAACCAATCTTTTATGCAGTGTTCTCCTCTGAGGTAATTAAGACCTTTTTCTCTTTTATATTTCATTGTTTCTTAAATTGCATTTTATTTTAGCATTTGTAACATGAGGAAGGGATGGAGGTTGTATTTTGCTCGGCTCCACCCTTTAGTAGGTGGATCTGGGCCAACCACTCCCCTTACCATGTCTTTTAAAACTTGTGTTGATTTTGCCATAATCATGCTATGATTAAGGACCATTGTAGGTCCGAAACATGTTAGCTTTATGTTAGTGTTTCTGTGGCGTTTCTGGGACAAGTCCCTAATAAATAGTTGGAGTGACTTTGAAGCGGACCAAACCTTCTTTTGTTCTACCTTGACCTTGGGTTGGCTACCCAGGTCCAGCTCGGTTACCATCACAAGTGTAGCGGTATCCCACTTTTTTCCTTTGAATTGCACACCTGATACCAGCTCCTTGAACTAGTGGACTGATATACCCTTTGATACTGCCACAGTGCTCATTTGTTTTTATGGCTTCCAAGGAACAACGAAGCCTGAGGAGTAACACCACAGTTACCCCATTTCTGGGTAATGACATGGACAAATACCTGATCAAACCCAGGCGGGAGCATATCGCCAAACTTGCCAGACGCCAGCATGGAGGACATCAGGACCACCTATCTGAGGCTGGATTACCTGTTTCCCAGTCGGGGAGAGACCGTCTTCCGGAATCGGCGAATAGCGCTGGCACAGTGGCGATTACAGCGTCATCTAAAATCAAGCCAGGCGGCGAGAGGAAGGAGGAGCGGAGATGCGAGCTGGAAGTGATGTGTCTACCACTTCCGGATCATCCTGGGAACGTCAGCCGGTGCCGCTCTCTGGAACTGCCTGCGCCCATGCCTATGTCACACCATTTGGATCTTGGTGCGCGTCCGAGGGGCTCCACGGCTGTGCAGCTTGCATCTAGGCACTGCCAACCGGCAAAATCCGATGAGACATCCCGTCCTCACTGCCGGGATCTCGTAAGGAGCCTTATGGAGGACCTTGACAGAGGGATACAGGCTTCAAGAGAGGTAAAACGCCTGTCTCTTCATTTTCCTATCACCGCCACAGATTTGGTCCAAACCTCCAGGGATCACTTCCCCCCCCCCCCCCCCTTCACAGGGATCCCATGACATGCAGCAAGATTCCCATCAACCCCACACTTGTTGCCCCCATACCTTTGACTTCCCCACCAGGGCCAGAAGTTCTTACTGAGAACATGGAGGACGATAACAATCATGTCATGGAGCATATTGAACTTAACCCACTTGAGATGGCAATTGATGAAATATATAGACAGAAACAGTTACCCCAGAAATATGAGGGACACATAATTTCAAGGAGGGATTTGAATTCAGATGCTGAGAGATATGACAAGTTTGCAGTTGTTTTCTCTAAATTGAACAATCCATGTGATATACAACCTGATGTGGGCCTTAGGACTGCTTTTGTTCAGCTAGAGGATCTTATGGGGAAAGAGAATAGGGTTTGGTGGGACTTGTCGACCTTAAAACAATACGTAGCGGAGGAAATCATTCCGCGAAGACTTCGAATTAAGAAGATCCCGACCACCATATACTCGGATGAATTCGTGTTGGAGTGGAATTCTGTCCTCACTGATTGTTCCCTCAACCTGATGAGATTGATCATTAAAAATGAAGAGAGCAAACTAGTAGAAATAAGGCTTAAAATCACAGATCTCCAATCTCAAATGTGTAAATTCAATACATTGCAACTATATGATGATCTACATGCTAAAATGTGTCGTAATATAGCTCAATTAGAAGCGCTTATTACAGAAACCAAAAGGGTTAAGTATTTGCGGGACACTGAGGACTATAAGCGCAAGGTAGTTTATGAATGGGGCAGATGGGAGGGCACTCCTAAAGCCCCAGGCGGAATTTCTCGCAGATCTCGCTCTAGAAATAGGAGGAAGGTTCGTTTTTCAGATAAAACTGACAATGTACCTAAAGTTCCCGGTGACACTAACCCAGTCTCTAGAACCAGCACTAGTCCTCAGTCGCCTTCCAATAACCGCCACCTTCCTATGCCACAGGCTCCTCTAGATGGACCCCCTCACTTGATTCAGTCCAGCTCAGCAAAAAACGGGACAGGTCCATCCTCCTATTACAGGAGAAACAAAAGATACCCGAGGAGGGGAAGAAAAGGAGGAGGACAAGGAGAGCGGGAGTGAAGCATAGGCACACAGGTACTTTAGCCCCAAATAGCACAGCTAGTCACAATGTAGTTAATTTGTCTGATGTCATCTTGTCAGAGGCTGATGTAAATTTATTGTCTAAAGGTTTGTCATATGCCCCCACACATCATTTTGAGGTATTTGACACTCTGCTAGATGTGAACAGGTTCATTAGGTCTATTCTTCTGAAGAAGCATTTTAACCAAGTTGAGAGCTCCATTGAGATGGGAAAGGCTCTTCCTCCTGAGGTGGCTTTCTCCGACATTGGGTCCTTCCAAGATACCAAGGCCAGGTGGACATTAGATTCCCTGATGGCAGATGGTTCGGGACTGGTCTCCATGTCGGAGGTACGGCCGCCCGGGATCAAGAACCCTGATTTTTATCCCCTCACAGCTAGAAGCTCTCCAGTGGAAATTTTTCAGGATCTAATTGAAAAAGAACTTGTTAAAATAGCCAGTACACATCATAGAGGACAGCGGAACAATCTGACTAAAAACGAACAGATGGCCCTGAGGGATCTGCGAGCTAACGATAACATCGTTGTTCGCAACGCAGACAAGGGGGGGGCAGTTGTCATCTTAAATAAGTCAGATTATCAAACCGAGGCTTTGAGACAGCTCCACGATGAGACAACATATAGGTGTCTCTCAGCTGACCCCACCCCTGTTTTTCAGGCCCAGCTTTTTGGTCTTTTGAATTATGGTGAAAGTTTGGGAGTTTTAAATTATAAACTTGTTGAATATTTGGGAATCAAGCATCCCACTGTTCCCATCTTTCACCATCTCCCCAAGATCCATAAGCCGGGCGCTCCCCCAGAGGGGAGGCCGATAGTTGCGGGCATTGGCTCCCTGGGGGAGCGCCTAAGTGATTGGGTCGATTCTGTACTGCAGCCTCTTGTCAAGAGGTTACTGGGGTATATTAAAGATACGAAACACCTTCTGTCGAGTCTGGATGGGGTAGAGTGGGAGGCCAGTTATAGCTGGATAGCTATTGATGTGAAGTCTTTGTATTCCTGTATCCCCCATCATTTGGCTCTTACACCTTTTTTGTCACTACCTACAGTTCTGAATATACCAAGGTTGTTCAGCCTATAAAGAAATATCTCCCGGGTTTTAGAGGGAGACGACGCTTTGCGTCCTCTCCTTCAGAATGGTATCAAATTTGGCAGTCGCCAGGCTCCAACTTTGGGCAGTCTCCTGTCGCCCAGTCTTTTTACCTCTGTTCCACAGACTTCAACTTGGTTATCTGTGAAGGGCTCATATAGGTGTGCTGTTGCAACTTGACGTTATTGCTCTGTGCATGGCCAGACCCGCACCATCCGATCATGTACCACGGGAATTTCTTTTACTATGAAACATTTCATCAATTGTGGGACAAAAAATGTGATCTATTTGGTGACGTGTTTGGCATGCTCACTGCAGTATGTGGGTTGCACCACCAGACCCCTTAGGCCTAGGATTTCAGAGCATTTCTTGGGGGCCGGGTGGTCTACCACACACATATCTAATATGGCTAAACACTTCAGAAGTGTTCATGGAGGTGACATGTCCTCTTTCTCCTTCCAGGGCATACAGAGGGTATTTTTGTCTAAGAGAGGAGGGGATTTTCAAGCCCTAATTAAGAAGAGAGAGGCGTTCTGGATCTTTCGCTTGGAGACAAGAGCCCCACGAGGTTTAAATGCGAGATGGGACTTGGCACTCATTACATCTTAGTTGTTTATCCTTTGGGTTTGATTCCCCTAATGTTTTTGGGACATTACCATTATTATTGTGTATCCCCAGTGTATCTTTCATGTCTTACCTTCAGATCAATTTTTGCATATCATTACTTATATACATTATGTATGTTCTGATTGCAGTATTTGGGTACTTCTAGCAAACCAATCTTTTATGCAGTGTTCTCCTCTGAGGTAATTAAGACCTTTTTCTCTTTTATATTTCGTTGTTTCTTAAATTGCATTTTATTTTAACATTTGTAACATGAGGAGGGGATGGAGGTTGTATTTTGCTCGGCTCTACCCTTTAGTAGGTGGATCTGGGCCAACCACTCCCCTTACCATGTCTTTTAAAACTTGTGATGATTTTGCCATAATCATGCTATGATTAAGGACCATTGTAGGTCCGAAACATGTTAGCTGAGTGTTTCTGTGGCGTTTCCGGGACAAGTCCCTAATAAATAGTTGGAGTGACTTTGAAGCGGACCAAACCTTCTTTTGTTCTGCTGTGGGATAGCGGCGATTTAACAGGGGCAAACATGCCTCATATAAATAAAAGGTAAAAAGCCATTTTTAAACTGGCTTCAGTGTCTCTTTAAGCCACCAGAAAGCAAGAAAATAAATTCTGACAGTACTTTTTCACCTACTTTTTGACACTTTTTCAATTCCAGAGTGCTGAAAACGTATTTTAAATATAAGATGAAAAGTGATCTCATAGCTGAAAACATTGTGCTTTAACCTAGGCAGGTTTAATTTACAGCAGAACTGTAGATAGAAAATAAACACATTGTTTCACTTACCTGGGGCCTCCCCAAGCCCCCAACAGCCATCCTGTCCCGCGACGCTTCTCGACGCGCCTCCGTTCAGCCGCCGCTAGCTACTTTTGGTTTCACTGCCAGGCCACTGCGCCTGCATGGCTCTGGCCATGCATATCCTTTCTTCGTGTTCCCCCGGTATTGCAGAGGGGAACGTGAAGAAAGGATACGCTTGGCAGGGCTGTGCTGGCCTCGACTTACAAGTCGAGGTACAGGATGGAGCGGCGGCGGGAGAACGGAGGCTCGGGCAGGACCGGCGCGGGACAGGACAGCTGCTGGGGGCTTGGGGATGCCCCAGGTAAGTGGAACAATGTGTTTATTTTATATCTACAGTTCAGCTTTAACCACTTCCGGATTCTCGGAGCGTATATACACGCCCCTGAATCCTGAAGTGTATTCCATGGAAACGCATGTCAGTTCCCGGAGGGTGTCTCCGTGAACACCCTGCGAGCCGATCGGCGGCTCGCAGGGTAAATGTAAACACACGGGGAAGACCTTCCCCGGTGTTTACATGTATACGGCGCTGCTGCGCAGCAGCGCCGTAGAGGAGATCGGTGATCCCCGGCCTCTGATTGGCCGGGGATCACCGGCATCTGATAGGCTAAAGCCTATCCCATCAGGCGCAGGACGGAAATCCGTCCTGCGCCGCTCACAGGGGGAGGGAGAGGGAGGGAAGGGGAAGGAGGCCAGGAAGCGCTGCGGAGGGGGGCTTTGAAGAGCCCCCCCCCCGCAAGCGCAAGCAGCCGGCGGCGATCAGACCCCCCCAGCAGGACATCCCCCTAGTGGGGAAAAAAGGGGGGAAGTCTGATCGGCCTGGCTGCTAGCTGATCGGTGCTGCGGGCTGGAGAGCCCACGCAGCACCGATCAGCACAAAATAGCGTGGTAGGGAAGTGGTTAAAGTAAACCAGAGCTCAAAGCATAGTACGAATCGATACTTACTCGGGGCTTCCTCCAGCTCCATAACCACGTGTAAGTCCCTCGCCATCCTACCGCGGTCTGCCGTTCAGCTGCAATCAGCCTTGGTAATTGGTTCAGTCGCATTAGTCGGGGTCTTCTGTGCATGCGCGGGAGGTCATGCACATGTGCAGAAGAACAGTTGCCGGGGCTGATAGTGGCTGAACAACAAACCGCAGGAGGATAGCAAGGGACTCGCACGTGGTTATGGGACTGGAGGAATCCCCGGGTAAGTATTGATTCTTACTATGCTTTGAGCTCTGGTACACTTTAAAGTTGAATGAAGGTCAGATTAATAACACATTCCAGTTTTGGAGACTATTATTTACTATTAGACTATTATTTAAAACAACATTATTGTGAAGATTTTGGCCCTAATTCAATACCCTTTTTGTCCTATGTTTTCTCCTAAGTTCTGTTTTTATGCTAGGTACACACAATGAGATTTTCTGGCAGACTTACTATCAGATCGATTATTTCCAACATGTCTGATCTCATTTCAGATCAGTTTTGCGTAGAAGTGAATGGAAAATCGATTGAAAATCGATCGGAAATCAGGTTGGAAATAATTGGTCATTAAATCTGTCAGAAAATCTCATTATGTGTACCAAGCATTTCACCTTATCAATACAATTCTTTTTAAGTCACTCGCCAGCAAGGAAATACTTTTTATAGTACTTTTTCATCTACTTTTTGGTACTTTTTTAATTGCAGACTCCTGGGAGAAAAAGTTAATGGAATAAGGGTCAATATTGTCTCTAGAAATTATCATTTTCATTTTTTTATGAAGAGGTTAAGGTGTAAACACAGGCAACCTGGGGACGATGGGTCTGGCTTATTAAAGCTACAATGGGTGGCAATTCCTAGTGACGCAATAAAAATACAGATCACGCTATTTATTTTTTAAATAAAAAAAAACCTATGGACAGCTGCATGTGGATTCACAATGTCATATCACAAATTTATTAATCGGGCTCCAGTCAAGCCCCAGAATATGACTGAAGTGGTTACCAACAAATAGCATGCAACGATGCTTTATAACCATCAAACTAGAATAAGGTACAAGAGATGCTAAGGATGCTATGTGGAATGCTTTGCCACAGGAAGTAGTTATGGGAAATTCTATACCTGCATTTAAAGGCGGCTTAGATGCTTTCCTTGAGTTGAAAGACATCCATGGCTACAGTTGCTAGGTAATGCCCAGTGATGTTGATCCAGGGATTTTATCCGATTGCCATCTGGAGTCGGGAAGGATTTTTTTCCCTTTTGGGGCTAATTGAACCATGCCTTGTAAGGGTTTTTTGCCTTCCTCTGGATCAACAGGGATATGTGAGGGAGCAGGCTGGTGTTGTACTTTGTTCTCTGGTTTAACTCGATGGACATATGTCTTTTTTCAACCCAAATAACTATGTAACTATGTAAAACAAAATAATAAATTAATCATAAGAGGCTTTGGAGGATAATTTGATCATACAAAATCTGGATGTTAAACTAATAGACTTTTATTTACAACTCATTTTATTGCACAATGCAAGAATAAGCAAATCTGCTAGAAACAGATTTGTAAAAGTGTTTGCAAAACTACGCCATGTTCACAAAGCTCTATGGATCTGAAGGCAAATAGACAAGATAACTGTACATTTATTTTGTGTTTTTCTCCTGACAGACTCAAAGCAAAAGAGCTACAGCCACTAGGGCGTGCTCAGTAGGCAGCAGCAGTTTAAGGGAGTCTTGCCCAAGGTCTCTTTGCTGAAGAGGTGCTGGTTTACTGAACAGGAAGAGCTGAGATTCAACCCTTGTTCTCCTGTGTCAGAGGCAGAGCCCTCAACCGATACGCACTTCCATCTTTTTTCTTTGTGAAGATACTTCTGTGTGAAGCAGAATTAAGTGTAAATGTGCACAATACCAACCTTCACGATATCAGTAACACACAATTAGGTATAAATGTGTGCAATATTAACCTTCATAGGCCCAATATGTGCAAATGATCATTAGGAGATGCAAAAACCATAGGAATCCAAAAAGAGCTCACTCAGCACTGGGCAGAAAAATAGACCAGATAATTTAATACTGTTGCTACCCAATAGCAGATGGTTTGAAAAAATGCTTTTGTAGGACTATTTGGTTCCCCCGGTGTTCTCCAATGCTTTCCATTTAAAGAGAGCCCTAGTAAAAAATTATATAACAGCTAGAAGAGTTACTTTTTTATTTTGACTAATCTAGTACTTTGCATTTGATTCTAGGTTGCATTAGCAGATTAGGTTTATCCACTTACATACTGTATGTTAGTAGATGTACAGTTCATCACCTTGATACAACATGTTCTCCAGTTACTGTATCACCAGCTTTTCAAAAAAGATGCTTTCTGTAAAATGTTCAATGTGTTAGTCAGTTGATGAGCCACAACTAATGTGAAAAAGAGATACTATTCGTGGACTGGAATATTTATCAGCAAACCTCCGTGAAGTTCAAAGAAGTGATGGGACATTTCACATTCCATTTGCTAGATGGGTCCAAAGGGGATTTTGAGAGCCTTAAACATGCAGCATATGGACAAAGTTTACTTGTTTTCCTTAGAATTATGTCATAAAAATAAAGAAAGGTTCTATTTATTTTATATAACATGCATAATTTTATTTTGAATACATTTAGTACACACTCAGTAACATGTAATAATGTACTCGCTGCTTAAAATGTTCATATATTTATGCTTACATGTGGTTAGATATTTTGTTTCAAAACTAAAGTCTGAGCAATGATGCAAAATATTGTCACTGCCATTATTTACATTAAAAAAATGACTCTCGGTTAGGTCCATACTTCCCACTTAGTGCATTCTGAAGTGCTGATAGATCGGTACTGAAATGTTCAGCAGTGAAGAAATACAATTTACAAAATGTAGAAATACAACTTGAGAGAAGCAGATTTTGCATACAAGGATCAACACCACATTGGGGAAGATTGACTATCTGTCTGTAAAATGTTACTTTGCGTTTTATGCAAAGTAGTAATGAGCAATGCACAACTAGCACAACTTAAGTAATATACACAAATCACACGTACAGTAAATGTAGTATGTAGTAAAGGAAAGGTCTGTGTTAGACATGGAGGGGGAAACCGCTTAACCAACTCCCAAGGCTTAGGCCCCGTTCACACTTGCGTTTTGCCATGCAAACGGACCGGATCCTGATCGGATCCTGATCGGATCAGGACCTGATCCGGATCGGAACCGTACGGTTCCGATCCGGATCCGGTCCGTTTGCATCAGGCATGCATCAGGCTGCCATCCGGATCTGTGGGCAAAAAATAGCGAAATTTTAAGAAAAAATGTTGGGGTCAGCAGAAGGTGCACCTGGTGCACCTGTAGAATCAGGTTCCTCCGCTGTAGGCCTCACCTCCACCTCCGACATTCTGCCAAACAGCTCCAGCACGTCTGTCACTGCTGCTCCACTCCAGACATGATGCTTGGCCCATGTGTCCCCATCCGAAATGGCCGCTTGGATACGCATAGGAAGTGGGGTAGAATGTCAGGTTTTTGTAGGCAGTGTGTTCTGTGCCTTCCGTTCCCCATTGGTTTCTGTGTTCCGGATGGTGCTGTCAGGCTCAGGTCCGGCTCCGGTCCAGGTGCGTGGGCCGGAGATCCGGACCCAAAAAATAGCGCATGTTGGAAAAGAGTCCGGAGTCCGGATCCGATCCGGTTCCGGTACGTACGGAATGGACGCGTGTGAACATCCGCATAGACTTTACATTGCTATGCGGAACGTACGTTCCGTTTGTACAGTATGCGGTCCGGATCAGATCCGGAAAATCCGGATAGCGAACGCTAATGTGAACTGGGCCTAAGGGCTTGTTCACACTATAAGCATTTTTGTTTTCTTTAAGTGCTGGCGATTTTTTCAAAATCGCTTTAAAAGCACTTGAACAATGTTGATTTGTGTGAGTGTTCTCGCATGAACGATAAGCTTTCTCTCCAAGCGCAAACGCGGGTCCTGCACCATTTCCTGAGCGTTTGTGCTTTAATGCAAGGTATAGGGAAATTGCAAAGTGCTTGAAAAAGCGATTAAAAAAAAATTACTTTGTAATTATTCAGTTCCAGGGCAAAGAGTTCACTTTCTGATTGTTGTCAGGAAGTGAAGAAAAAACCACCAAACAAAAGCACTTAGAAAAGCGCTTAACAAATGAAAGCTCTGAAAACACAGGGAAAAGCGCTTACCAAAGCGCTGAACGCTTGCAATTGCGCTGGTGATTTATAATGTGAACAAGGCCTTACAGCTACTGCTGGATAAGCTTATTTAGCTACTACTCAGTTGTCAAAAGTGCTGCACCACACTGATAGTGCATGTGTATGCAGTGGTGCTCATCCGGATTCCGGATATCCGAACTACCCAGATAATCCGAACTTTTTCAGCTATCCGACCTCGGATCCGGATTCCGGATATCTGGGCAAATCCGAATAGCACTACGCAGATCCGCAATCCGGATATCTGGTCGGATATCTGTCAGATATCCAAATCCGGAGACTGTAACCATGGAGATGACGTCCATAACATCATTGAGCCAATCAGATGGCTCCCAGCAGAAGCCCTAGCAACCAATCACAGAGGGGAACTCTGCCCCCCCCCCCCTCTGTATTTAAGCGGCGGCCATGATGGAAAAAAATCGTCCTTGCTTTGTGACTGTTCACTGAGAGACATCTCCAGTGTGTTTGGCTAAAGCAAGTGCTTTTTACTGTGTGAAACCCAGCGTTTTTGCACATTAACACCTGTACTATACCACTGTTTCATTGCTGTTTAGTTAGCTAGCTTGTATTTTGATTTTAGTTAGTGTGTGTGACAGGCTGCGCTGCAGCAGCTCTGCTAGTAGGTGTCTGTGTCTGTGTGTGCTGTTTGTGCACACAGGCCAGGCCTGTGCTATTAGCCTTAGTTACAGTATAGTTTAGGAAATAGGATTACTGTATTATTGTGTAGTTATTCACTACTGCAGTGCTAGTTGTTAGAGTAGCACTGTCTGTGTTAGCTTACTACTATAAATTACTGCGTTTCTGCTGTGCTACTGACTCTGAGTGTCAGTGTGTGTGAGATAGACCGTTAGTGTGCACACTGTGTTCTACTCTGCTGTCTGTCACTCCATGCAGATTCATTAAAGTCCAACACCGATTTCACCGATTTCAATTAAGTGCAAGTACTCCACATCCATCTGGTGAAATCATCACACAAACTTGCACTATGTCTGCTGGCACTGGCAGCTAGGGGAAGGGCAGCAAGGCCAAGAAGAGAGGGAACATTGCTGGCACCGTCACCGCCAGCAGTTCTGCCATGCCAATGTCCATTCCACCGCTAGCCACTGGCCGTGGACGCACTGGGCGCCCAGCTGTTAGGGGGAGTCACGCTGCAGAAGTGCAGCAGCATGTAGCGGCCATTTTTCAGCAGGGCTGGTGCTGCAAATTGGAGGCAAAAGATGCCAAGCCTGTGATGCAGCTGATGGTGGATGAGCAGACCACCACCAGCCAGTGTTACCAACCTCGGAAATAAATTTTTACTGACAAAGCACAAAAAAATTACTGACAGAACAGTTTTTTTTACTGACATCTAATATTTCTGAAATTAAATGAAAGATATCACACAGGCGCCCTTACGTGCAATACACCGGCAACCACGTGGGGCGCGAATGAGGAAGAAGAGTGCAGTGGCGGACACCGGGCAGGTGAAGTATTAATGCACGGCATCTGGGGGGGACTTTGATCAGAATCAGAATCAGAATCAGAATCAGAAATCTTTTAATCGCCACGCACGACTGGGTCGTGCACGGAATTGGGTTTGGCACATACAATTGCTCAGAGAGAGATTGAGAGTAGTATCAACATAGGAAATTTGCATAGTATCAACAAAGAGAAGAAAAACAAAACAAAACGTAGTCATACAATCATACATTATAAGGCATAGTCATACAAAAACACACAGTATACTCAGTGGTACATATTAGTAGTTAGATGTGCAGCGGTATAGCGGTAGTCTGCAGGGTGCAGTTTAAACAGATTTAAACTAGACAGTCCTTCAGTCAGCAGCTGTAGCATTTGGGGGGGGGGGGTGGCATTAGAGATGAAGGGAGTTCAGAAGGTTGATGGCAGAGGGGAAAAAGGAGTCTCTATGCCTCGAAGTTCTGGTGTAAATGGCACGAAACCTTTATACTTGGGGGATACGACCGGGGGTTTCTGTCACTTTTGTTCTCGATTGTCACAGCCCTTACCGCTGCACACCCGATCGAGCATGCCAACCTGGGATTTTCCAGCATGTCCGATTGTTACATGCGATCGATACATGCAACCGATTTTGGCCCGAAATTGGTTTGATTGTCAACTAGACATGCTCTTGATGGCACTGATTTTTATATCAATAATAATTTTCTTATCTGATGGTTGATTGGCCGCCAAGTCTACAGATGTATGGCCACCTTTAGCTAGAGCAGTGTACATTCCAGAGTGATACGTGAACTGTTAAGCAGTAAGTGCTGTGATCTTCTAAGAAAGAGACTTTTTTTTACTGACACAACAAATTTTTTCATGGACTTTACTGACAGCCCAGATTTGTTGACTTTTTTACTGACTGTCAGTAAATTTACTGACGGTTGGCAACACTGCCACCAGCTCCACAACAGAGAGCTCCACCCCCACCACCACTCCTGTTCGCAGGAGCAGCAGCAGCCACCCAGCAGTGCATGGGGACTTGTCGGCCATCATGTCGACCCCAGCGGGCACCTACCCTCAGTCAGCGCGCTCTTTAGTCCAGAGACAGCAAGCGCAATGAGGGCTGTTACCAATGAGTTTGAGGAGGATATTCTGGGCGCAATGGGGTATGTGGAGGAGTCACGGATGGTGACGGTGATTGTTGGGGGAGGGTCCTTGCCTGATGTGTCAGCAGAAGAGGAGTTTGGGGGGTCAGCAACATCCCAGCAGTTGTTTGAGGAGGGGGAGTATGATGCTGATAATAATGATGATGACGAGATGAAGGACCAAGACTACCATTCACAGGAGGGGGATGTTAGCTCTGAGTCTGAGGAGGAGGATAAGTCTGTGGGTCTAGCATGGAGGATCAGCATCGCTGGCATTGGCAGGAGCAGCAGTGGGCGTGGAATGCAGGGCCCACAGCCTGCTGCGTTATCTTCTGCTGCTACCACCAGCCGCACCACTCAACCCCAGGCCCCAACCACCGCAGGCCCAACCACCGCAGGGAGAAAAGAAGCAGCAGCAGCAGCAGCGGCGTAAGGGAAAATTTCTATCTCCAATCTGGCAGTTTTTTGACCTGCCCTCAGTGGACAGCGAGTTTGGTACTTGCAACGGGTCCAGATGAAGCTGAGCAGAGGTTGTAACCCCTCTATCTACGGCACCTCCAGCTTCATCAATCATCTGGCCAAAAAGCATTATGTTGAGCATGAGGAGTTCAAGAGGCTGAAGGATGCTGGCGCTGGCAGTGCTCCGGCCAAAAGCACCACCAGAACCCCCTTTGCCACTCCTGCTGACACTGAGACCTGTTCAGACAGCCAGTCCTCAGCGGTCTCCCTGCTCCCTCCTCCTCATCCCGTTCAAGCAAAAAATGCCACCAGACCCTGCTGAGCAAGTCATTTGTTTTCAGGGCTCAGCCTCCTGGCAGCCGTCGCATCCGCCAGCTGAATGGCCTGCTTGCACCGGCCATGTCCTCCCAGCTCCTCCCGTACTCCTTTGTTCAGGAGGGGAGTGACATGCGTTCGCTCCTGCAGTGTGCAGCGCCAGATTGGCCTATCCCCAACCGGCACTAATTTGCATGCACGGCCATCCCAGCACTGCACCGCTTCGCGATGGCGAATGTGCAAAGTGGCCTAGACCATGCGGTGGGGGAGCGGGTCCATGTGACCATGGACTCATGGTCAAGCTGGTTTGGGACAGGCCGCTACCTGTCCTTTACCGCTCATTGGGTCAGTTTGGTGGAAGGGGGTGAGGAGGGGACAGCACCATCATCAAGCCAGTGGGTGGTGCCACCCCGCAGCAGGGTCAGGGGAAGTGCAGCAAGTTCCTCTGATCCGGTTCAACCCTCTGGCAAACCCACCGCCAAACACCCCCGCCTCAGCAGCAGTGTAAAGGCCCGCCACTGGCAAGGGCTGCTGAAGATGGTCAGTCTGATTAAGCACAGACTGCCGGCAGACGATGTCCTGGCCAAACTCCGAGAGCAGGAGAGGAGTTGACTGACCCCCAGAGGCCTGAGAGTCAGAGAGGTGGTGTCCGACAATGGGGCCAACCTGGTTGCTGCCATCCGCCGGGGAGACCTCACCCACATCCCCTGTCTGGCCCACGTCCTGAACCTGGTGGTGCCGAAATTTTTGAGCACCTACCAGGGGATGGACACACTTTTGAAAGCGGCTAAGAAAACGATGGGTCATTTTCACTGCTCGGGTGGTGTCACAGCATCCCTGGAAGCCGTGCAGCTGGAGCTGAACCTCCCACGGCACCGTCTCATCATAGACGTTCCAACTCGGTGGAATTCCACCCTGGCCATGTTGGAACGTCAGGTTGAACAGAGGCAGGCTGTCAACCAATACCTGGCCAAAGCCCCCGCCGACACAACTGTGTTCGGGACCGGCACCACCCACCTCCCAGACATCATCCTCAGTGCTGAGTGGGACAAAATGCAGCTCATGTGCTTGGTGCTGGCACCCTTCTTGGAGGCCACCAACATGGTCAGCCGGGACTTGCAGCGGTCCTTGGCTCATCGCTTGTAGGAAGCCTTCCCCCAGACTTCCACCCCCTCTGCTTTCACAGTCCAGCCAGCACAGCAGCAAGTGCCTGCGTCCATCAGCAGCAGGTGCCCATCAAACCTGCTGTCGCTCACAAAGGCACTGTACACCACGCGGTTACAGCTGCCAACTGAGAAGGTGCCTGCGGCAGCGTCTGGCTCTCAAACCCAGAACCAGCGCCTGACCCAGATGATGGCTGACTATATGGGGTCCTACAGCGGGCTTGACACCGACACCCCTGTGGACCCCTTGGATTACTGGGTCAAGCACCTGGATATTTGGAACGAGCTGGCGCAGTACGCCCTGGAAGTCCTTGCTTGCCCCCCTTCTAGCGCGCTGTCCGAGAGGTGCTTCAGTGCAGCCGGTGGCGTGGTCACCGAGAAACGCTCTCATCTGTCCACTCAGTCTGTGGACAGACTGACATTTCTGCAAAATAAACCAGGCTTGGGTGGTTGGTGAATTCCAGGCCCCAAGAGGGGGAAATGAAGTGGCTGGAAATCACTATGCCTGCCTTACCACCCTTTACCACCACAACCTTCAGGCTCCATCTTAAGTAATAAGCCTGGTTCAAAAAATTTTTACAATCATTGTACCAACACACTAGGTGCCATGGTCTATCTAAACACAATTGCTGTGTAATTTTTTGGGAGGTGTCTGGGCTGATAACTGTGCTGTCCGAGTTGTGGGGAGGCCCCAACTGTGGCAGTATGACTGCTTCCTGAACCTCTCTTTTGTAATGTTTTAATTTTGCCATGGTACCAACACTAGGTGCCATGGTGAACTATCTAAAGACAATTGCTGTGTAATTTTTTTTGGAGGTGTCTGGGGTGATAACTGTGCTGTCTGAGTTGTGGGGAGGCCTCAACTGTGGCAGTACAACCGCTTCTTGGAACCTCTCCTTTGTAATGTTTTAATTGTGCCGTGGTACCAACACTAGGTGCCATGGTGGAATATCTATGCTGCCTGCCACACGTTACACTTCTTCTCCTCCTCCTGTCTCCTGCTGCCTGTGCTGCTCCCACCGCCAGGGTGCATCTACCCACTCCACATGCTGCTGCTGCCTGTGGTACCCACCACCACCAGGGTCCACACAAAACTATACCTTCTGCTGCCACTACCAGCTATTACGCCACTGCAATAGCTGCATCTACCCACTCCTCCTGCTGCCTGTGGTACCCACCACCACCACCAGGGTCCACACAAAACTATATCTTCTGCTGCCACTACCAGCTATTACGCCACTGCAATAGCTGCATCTACCCACTCCTCCTGCTGCTGCTGCCTGTGGTACCCACCACCACTAGGGTCCACACAAAACTTTATCTTCTGCTGCCACTACCAGCTATTACGCCATTACGATAGCTGCATCTACCCACTCCTCCTGCTGCCTGTGGTACCCACCACCACCAGGGTCCACAACAAACTATATCTTCTGCTGCCACTACCAGCTATTACACCACTACAAGAGCTGCATCTACCCACTCCTCCTGCTGCTGCTGCCTGTGGTACCCACCACCACCAGGGTCAACACAGAACTATATCTTCTGCTGCCACTACCAGCTATTACATCACTACAATAGCTGCATCTACCCACTCCTCCTGCTGCTCCCGCCTGTGGTACCCACCACCACCAGGGTGCACACAGAACTATATCTTCTGCTGCCACTGCCAGTCTGCCACTGCCACCAGCTATTACGCCACTACAATAGCCTTTCACTGCCACCAGCTATTAACGCCACTATAATAGCTGCATCTACCTACTACTCCTGCTGCTCCTGTCTGTGGTACCCACCACACCCCCAGGGTCCACACAGAACTATATCTTCTGCTTCTAATGCCAGTCTGCCACTGACACTAACTATTACGCCACTACAAAAGCCTGCCACTGCCACCAGCTATTACGCCACTACAATGGCTGCATCTACCTACTACTCCTGCTGCTTCTGTCTGTGGTACCCACCACACCACCAGGGTCCACACAGAACTATCTCTTCTGCTGCCAGTCTGCCACTGCCACCAGCTATTGCGCCACTACAATAGCGTGCCACTGCCACCAGCTATTACGCCACTACAATAGCTTACATTTTTTGAGATGTCTGAGCTGAAAACTGTGATGTCCCAGTTGTGCGGTTGGACTTTGAACACAATGGGCCTGATTCACAAAGCGGTGCTAACAGTTAGCACCGTGGTGAAAAGCCCTTTATCACGCCTAAACTCTGTTTAGGCATGATAAGTTTAGGTGTGATAAGTTTAGGTGTGATAAGTTTTTAGGTGTGATAAGTTTAAGTACCAACTGGGCTAGCACCGCAGTGCACAGCTGATCAAAAGTTTTGCGCTAGCAAAGTCTGGTGCACTTTGCATAGAGTTTAATGGCGCTGCTTTGCGTGCGGGACTTTGCGTGCGATCTATTCTTATCTAAACTTAGCATGCCTAAACTTATCATGCCTAAACTTATCATGCCTAAACTGAGTTTAGGCATGATAAAAATGGTTATCACGCCTAAAGTTTTTAACTGGGTTATCACCGCTTTGTGAATCGAGCCCAATGGGCCTGATTCACAAAGCGGTGCTAACAGTTAGCACGCTGGTGAAAAGCCCTTTATCATGCCTAAACTCAGTTTAGGCATGATAAGTTTAGGTGTGATAAGTTTAGGTGTGATAAGTTTAGGTGTGATAAGTTTAGGCATGATAACTTTAGGCATGATAACTTTAGGCATGATAAGTTTTAACGCCAACTGGGTTAGCACCGCAGTGCACAGCTGATCAAAAGTTTTGCGCTAGCAAAGTCTGGTGCACTTTGCATAAAGTTTAATGGTGCTGCTTTGTGTGCGGGACTTTGCAAGCGATCTAAACTTATCTAAACTTATCACGCCTAAACTTATCACACCTAAACTTATCACACCTAAACTTATCACGCCTAAACTGGCTTTTCACCAGCGTGGTGCAATGGTTATCATGCCTAAAGTCTCTAACTGGGTTAGCACCGCTTTGTGAATCGAGCCCCTTGTGGGCTGCATGACCGCTGTCTGGAACCTAGTCCTGATGTTAATTTATAGCCATTTTTTTTTGGGGGGGAGGGGATTTTAAGTCCCCACATAATCAATTAGTGTTTCCCCTTAAAAAAAAACATGATGTTACATGCTTCATTTACCCTAAAAAAACGTTTTGGGAGCAATTTAAAGGCTACTTCTGGTTTTCTATCCAGATATCTGAATCTGCCCGGATATCACGGATAATGCGTTCGGTTATCAGTGTGTACGCGGATACCAAAAAAGTCGGATTCGGATATCCGATTCGGATACGGATATCTGGGTATCCGGATCCGAATCAATTCGGATTTTAAAAAGAGGTATCTGAGCACCCCTGTGTGTATCCACCTTTAAGCAGAAGGGAATCCAAACAACTAAAAACATATTTGTTCTAATTCAGTGACAACATGTTTACAACAAAATGGAGTAATGTTTCCCACAAGTGTATCAACATTTCTTAGAATATGGTAATCATCAATTGCAGATTTCATAACTGCAAAAGAATATGTAAAATAAAAATTTCTGAAATTATGACGTACAGCAACATTTTTGGATACAAAATGGCAAATAAGAAGTTTATTTGCTTGTGTGAAAGGCTACATTTTCTACCAAAGTACCCTAGTTTTAAAACACTGACCATACATTTTGCCGATTATTCTGCTGATCCATCAGTAGTCCTAAACAAAAAATACATTAAAGTGTAGCTCTGGACTTCTGAATAAAAATGAAAAATTAACAAAGCTTGCGTCCTTCTTGGCACCTTTGACGACATGCCCGTTGTTATATACAGAAGAGCTGGCAGCAACTAACAGCCACAGTTTCCAGTACACTGTCACCTGTAGAAATCTTTTCTTCAGGTTGCTATCTGTTTCACTCCCACACAGAGTGAATGGGAGAGAAGTCATAGCACCAGTCTTGCAGCTGTGATTGTCTATCAGCGACTTTGGATCCAGGTAATGGGGCCTGATAGTCTTGAGAGTACCACAGAGGCGATAAATATGTTTCCCTCCGTTGCACACTTTACTTTTTTAAATGCAATTTGAATTTAAATATCCTCCTGCCTTTAGCTTTATGTATAATTTATATCAGTAGCTACTAACGCATAGCAAGGTAGTGTATTGTGTAAACACGGTAATTGGATCTTTGTATAAAACTATTGCCCCATTCTATGATTCACTATTCCCCCATAGCTGAGCATTTTCAATCACTGTAAGGGGTGAGGGGTGTCTGAATATCTCAGTTCCCAACTGCTTGATTAATTAGTCAGGAAGTGACATGTGCACATTTCAGTTTTCACTTTTAGGAGTAGCAGGCATATGTGAGCCAAATGTGATCAGCAGGGCAACACAACATTCTGCCTTCTTGTCTGACAGGTTATTCATCTATTTACAAAGTTCTTCTAGAAGTATTATTTCAGTTGCTTCGTTATTAAAGGCAAACTCTTCCTATATGCTTTCTCTGAGTTTATTCATAACACGATTTGCAGCATGAAACTGCTTAGCTTAAAAAAAGGGAAATGAAGTGGTTTTCACTTCAAATCTCCAGTTCAGGTTAAGTTATTTGCTAACTTACTTGCAAAATATAATTTCTGGACCTTTCATTATGTGTTCTTTAGTTCATAACCTCAAATATTACTGCGTTTTCTCCTGGAATAAAAATTAATACATGTCTTTAGTAATGGATTTCTGAAAGCACTGTTAGATACTGTATGTGTCTCTTTTGTGTTGTTGGGACGCAGGGACGACATGGGTGGGCATGTATTTTTAAATTTGTCCGCTATTAATCTTTTTTGGCCTCTCTTTGACATTTTTTTGATATCCCCATGTGTCATGCCAATGTTTTTGCGAATGGAGAATCTTTCACGCATTTGAGCAGGTATTTACGCGTCTTTTTCCGCATGTATGTTTTCTATGCTTTATTTTATATTTGTGGTCCCTTATGAGGCTTTACGCGTACGTTTTTACGCGTGTGTACATACTTGTACGCATGCTGTAATGCGTATTTCTTTACGCGTATATTGACGATTTACGCATGCGTCTATGCGTACGTCATGAGGTCATCATGATGTTCCAGGAAGTGTTTTTGGCATGGCACATGGGGAAGGAGCTGCAGTTCCCCATCAGGTCCTCTACAGTATGTCAGTTAGAGGGAGGAGGTAAGAATATTTTCAAATTCTTAAGACAGAGTGTGATTGGTCCTGTGGTATAGTGGGTGTAACTTTATAGGCTGCCTCGCAGTTCCCCATCAGGTCCTCCATGTTCTCTCTGCGTCCCGATTGGTTGAAGACTTGTATATATAAGAGTGGTAAATGTGTTGTATTTCAGAGAGAGCCTGATACAGCTTGAGGAAGGACCTTGTCCGAAACAGCGTCTGTCGCTGTTATGGCTATCTCTTTGTCTTTTTAAAACAATAAAAGAGCTATAGATCACTGACGTGGTGCTGTGGACTTCTCGTGTTGAGCACTTTAAGATATAAAGGGGTTGATTCACAAAGTTTTTCTCCCCATAGTTATTCTTCAACTCAACTATGGCTTCAATTCACTAAGGGCTCTTTCACATTAGACAACGCGTGCAGGAGCTGTTTCCTGCGTTAAAAGACTGCGTCGTCATCAGGATGTTGTGGTGTGACGCTGAGTAGTGGCGGTAGTAATTAATTAACCCGATGGGAAAACGCTGATTCCCGACGATAAAATGCTCCAGGGTGCATCGTACCGTAAGGCATCGAAACGCAGCATCAGGTGTGAAAGGTAAATTGAAAGTCTATGGACTTTCATTTTACCTTGGTTAATGCAAAGTTTCGACTTTGCGTTGAAACGCAGAAAAAGGGCTCGAGTTGGAAAGAGCCCTAAGCCTTACCACATGCGGTAAAGCAAAACAGCTGATTTTACTGAACATTTTGTGAAATTTTAATTCACAAAGGCTGTCACCACATGGAAAATTAAAATGACCAACTGATTAGGTTTTACACTACATTTGAGTCCAATTTACGATTTTGATGAGATTCTGCATGCAATTCTGATTCTGATTTTTGATGCACTTAAAGCGGAGCTGTCAGCCATATTATCTCAGAACCACCACCCCCTACACACATATATAAGTAGATAAATACTTGCTCTACTTACATAACATATGTATTGCACTGTCCACTTTTTGATTTTAGTTTTATATAGCAAAAAAAGAGAAAATACTTCTTAGGATTTTCCATCTTGTCTGTGTCTATCTTGAAGCCAATCTGGAAATCATTTCCATCCTTACTCTGTCTGTGTATCCTAGCCCAAGCCCCCCCCCCTCCCGCCAGTCTGCAGACATTCTCACCCAGCAGTAGAAAGTGCATTGAGAAATATTGGCCAATCAGAGAGGAACAGAGGTGTGGGAGGGGAAAACAGGAGGGAAAGAGGCTTCAGCCAATCAAGCTGCATTAGTTAAGTCTGAGCGTAAAGTAAAGAAGTAAAAAAAGAAAACCCAGCATTCCCTGCAACTTCCTTTGTGCAGCAGATGTACCAAATAAGAGCCAGAGAAACTAGGGAATGATGTTTTATGGAGAAATAAAATAAGAGTTATTTTTAACTTTTAGATTGCCTGGTTAGCATCCTTATTACTTGTTTACCAGATAAAAATAAATAATTGATTTTTTTTTATGTCTGACAGTTACTCTTTAAAAAAAAGTCCTGTATGCTGTGTTTTTTTTTCTGTGTTTTCCTTCTTGTGTTGCTAGCATCTGAAGAAAATTAGAATCGGAAATCAGAATTGTGATTGGCAGTGTAAAAGAAGCCTTAGTAGTAAATAACTCATAAAATAAAAGTTTAGAGCATGCGGTAAAATAAGTGACCTGTTTATGATTTAACCTCCAGCCTGGAGCTGTCAGTGAGATATTAAACATACATTTGGAAGGAAAAAGAAGGGAGGAAACAAAGCAGAGTAAAGGTGTAAAGTTATTAACCCCTTCAGGACTGGCTGCCTACCCCCCCCTTAAGGAGCAGGCATTTAACATGCAGGTGGGGCGTGTTTGGGAGGGGTCAGGCAGCCGGATCCCTACTGTGGGCACGAAGGTATGGTCCTCCCTGGGTGGCCAGATGTCCCCCGTATTTCTAGCAGCCTTTACTCACCTCCCAGGCTCCAGCGATGAGCAGCTGTAGATATGTCCGCTCTCACTGGCTTCCCAGCTCATACTGACACCAAGTTCCGGGTCGCGGCTTGATGACATCATCAGGCCAGGACCCGGCACTTAGCGCCAATACAGCAGGGGTGCCGGCCAGAGCGGAGGGGAGCGCCGATCGTCGGGGGAACGGCAGGAAGGTGAGTGGATCCTCTTCTTTCCCCCTACCACTGCAGCTCTGTAAGTGATCACTTTGATCCACCAGTGATCATAGTTATCACGTGATCAGCAGCCATATGCGATGGCTGCTGATCACTGAGGGGAGATGTCAGCTGTCATATGACAGCTAAATTTTTCCTCTCCGATGCATACAATCGCGTCGGGATGGTTGGTTAGCATGGACATTGAATCAACGTCCAGTCAGGGGGGCAGCACAACCTGCTGGACGTAGATTCAAACTACGTCGGTCCCCAAAAGGTTAAACTATTCAGGGAAATAAGAAAGTTAATAATAAAAACAAACCTACTAATTTTGCAATATTAAAAAACTGTAGTAAATAAAAATGTTTAATAAAATATGAATGATTTTGATGATACACAGTTTTAGCACCTTGGACTTGCACTTTACTTTACTTTAATCTGAGTGAGTTAGCAATTAAAAAAACTTAATCTAGTCTGCAATTAATTTATCTGGTCTGCAATTAATCTGGTCTGCAGAACACAGCCAGTCAACCAATGAAAATACACAGTCTGGATCTGTATGCGCAGGATGATCCAAATTCACTATCACCCCTATGCTAGAAGAAGACCTTCAATCTTATATTGTAATGTAACAGAAGGGACAGCACGGGCAGCTAGTCTCCAGTCCCCATCTTACCACTAATGTACCTGTGACTTCAATTTAGGCATGCTCATTCAGATTTCACGGAATTGAAATTTCCGCATTTATGATTAGAAAACCAAATTTCCAAGAGGCAAACGGAATTCAGAAATTAGATTTCTGTGAAAATACTGCATTAATGCAATTCGGTAATTTCAGCCTAATCACAGAACTTGGAAGCATTGGACCAATCAGAGAATGCAGAGAAAACTCAGAAGTATTTGGCCAAGCAGAGAATGCAAAAAATGACCAAAAAAACCACTACTCGGAAATCCAAACTCGGAAATCAGAAGCTGACCGGAAATCCGCTGAATTGATAAACGGCATTGGCAGAAATCGGAATTTCTGTGGAATCCGAAATCAGAATTTCTGACCATCCCTACTTAAATTACCCATAGGTTTGAAGCTTGTAACATTTTACGGGATAATGCACTTTGCAGGTCACATAAGTAGAGAAATTCGGTTCAGCCCGTGCATACATCGGTACTGCAAATCCGGACACACACTGTGTAAAAATACTGTGTAATTGGCTTACTGGCTTTGTTTGGCAGACCACATTAATAGCAGGTGCTGCTGGATGAATTAGTAATGCTTTTCCATGTGTGTTTCTGCACTTAATTCGGGTAGCAGTGAAGGTGGTTTCTCTGGTGGTGAGGGCACTAGTAGGGCTGGCCACTCTACCCCCATGGTGTAGCATGCAGTTGGGGGTCCTGAGCAGTGGCAGAGGTCCCCTTCCCTCCCATTGCTCACCTGTGTTTAACCACTTAACCCCCCGCGGTACGAATTTCTCCGTCCCTTTTTCCCCCCTAAAAAAACAGGGACGGAGAAATCCGTACCTTCCGCGCTACCGCCGCTGTCCGCGCTTCTATTAGAAGCAGCGCGATCATTGTGATCTTCTCAGCCTCCTACTGCTTCCTGTAAGCGTCCTTCCGGACGCGTACAGGTCGCATATAAACAAACACACTGTGGCCATCTTGTGGCCAAATAGTAAAACTACACCCTAAAGCATTTTACATATACAAACACATTACATTTACACAATAAATTAACTCATTACCTCCCACACTCCCCAATTATTATTTTTTTGTAATTAAAAAAAAATACAATAAAAAAAACATAAATAGTTACCTTAGGGACTGAACTTTTTAAATATTTATGTCAAGAGGGTATACCACTGTTACTTTATAAACTGCGGGCTTGTAATTAGGGATGGATGCAAAACTGAACAAAATGTACCTTTATTTCCAAATAAAATATTGGCACCAAACATTGTGATAGGGACATCATTTAAACAGTTTTATAACCGGGACAAATGGGCAAATACATTTCATGAGTTTTAATTACAATAGCATGCATTATTTAAAAACTATAATGGTCGAAAACTGAAAAATAATAATTTTTTCCCACATTTTTTTCCTATTTTCCCATTAAAACACATTTAGAATAAAATAATTCTTGGCATAATGTCCCACCTAAAGAAAGCCTAATTGGTGGCGAAAAAAACAAGATATAGTTCATTTCATTGTGATAAGTAATAATAAAGTTATAGACGAATGAATGGAAGGAGCGCTGAAAGGTGAAAATTGCTCTGGTGTTCAAGGGGTAAAACCCCTCAGTGGTGAAGTGGTTAAAGGGGACTCACAGATTTTTTGTTGTTGTTGTTGTCCCTGAGACTTAGGTACATAGAATGATGTGTAAATTCCTGCGCTGCTAAGCACTCAATGGCAGTAGAAAATGCTCCCAGGTGCTGCTCCAAACGCTGGGTGGCGCCAACAATCTGTGCAAAATGGAGAGAAGAAACAGGAGTGCCTCTCTGGTGCATTAACGTTTTAATATGAAAACAAGCGCATTAAAATTACACTTACAGTGTGTAAGAGAAGATAAGGCGTATCACAAAGCCTGCCGACAGCTCCTCTCCTAGCTCTCTCGCTTGGCCAGAGCGAGAAGCGCGATGGTACGGTGTGGAGCAGGGTCTGGTGGGCGGGGCCTCGCTACGCTGAAGCCGTCTTCTCTCCATTTTGCACTTAGGTACATAGGCAGAGGTGGGGATTTTTGGCTTCTTACCTATTTAGAAGAAAGCCATAAAATAGGCATTTTAGTAAAGAAAAGGAAACCTTTTTTTAAATCAGTGTTCTTTTTATTTTCTGGATTCCGGCCGGTATCACCACTACCTAATGCAGTGTTCCTGACATGGCCACCATCTCCTCCACTTCCTGGTGCACATAGACTACAATCATAAGAAGGGAGCCCCAGCAAAATAATATTAATTATCTTGCCATGGAGCTCCTGATTATCTCCCTTATTTGGATCAAAGAGATTCTTCCATTGCTCAGATCAGCTGACCGTTGGGAAGTCCAGGTGGCAAATTCAAATATGCTTTTTGCCTGGATTCCCTTACTGTACTATTGTGATATAATAGCAACAACAGCAAAGGCATCTTTGAATTTGCTATGGGGGTTTGAAATTGGTTTATTCCACATGGACTGACCAATGTAATTCCCTTGTGCTGAGTGATTAATAAAGCTGAAGTAAATGTACCGGTATATGATTTTTGTTAAAGAAAACTAAGTAGTATTTGTGTCAGCAGTGTAGCAGCTTTGTTAATGTCAGCATCAGATGAGAATAAAGTTAGTTTGTAAGCATTCTAGAAAGTACAGAAAATGACTATGTTTGTTTCCAAATTAAACTTAATGTGAAGCAAAATAAACAGTTATTTTTCACAAGATCCAGTAAATACAGCAAACATAATTATAACAAAAGTAAACAAACTTTACCTGTCTCTGGGGAATGGAACCCACCAGAAATTACTGTATATGAGACAAAGCTGTATAAGTTAACAAGCCCTGTTGCCCTGCTCTGTTTTGCCCTTTTGATTCTTAAAGGGCATAAATGCTAATTCATGCACATAAATGTGTTCTAAAAAACTGAAAAAAAAAACCTTCCTTACCTAGCCACTGGGTCTCTTCACCTTCATCTGAAAGAGAAACATCTGATTGAGGCGCTGCTGTCTCCAGGAAGTCCAGATACTCTGGTACCTGATGTGTACACAGCAGTCTATGATCCTATTGATAGCTTTAGCTGTCCACTAAGTGCACCTAAGTGCACCTAAACCTATTTTTCAGCAGGCTAAAGCAACTTTCTACTGCTGAACATTTTTTGCCATGGCCCTGGTTGTATCTGGGGGCCGTGGTGTTAGGAAAAGGGTTCCATAGGCAAGTTTAGGGGGGATTACTGATGCTCTGAATCCCCTCTCAGACTGGGGTTGGTGCATTGTCTAGGGACTTGCACAAGTTAAGACACCAGAATGTCTTTCCTGCAGCTCACAGCACCAGGATTTTACCAATATTCTATTACAGTGGCAGTCTCTGGCACTATTTTTTGCCTGCACCATTTTTACAGATGTGGATAAAAATTTAGAGGAGGTATTAAAAAGAACTGGAAACTACGCTCACCTAAAGGATTATTAGGAACACCTGTTCAATTTCTTAATAATTCTGTTATCTAATCAAACCAATCACATGGCAGTTGCTTCAATGCATTTAGGGGTGTGGTCCTGGTCAAGACAAATCCTGAACTCCAAACGGAATGTCAGAATGGGAAAGAGAGGTGATTCAAGCAATTTTGAGCCTGGCATGGTTGTTGGTGCCAGACGGGCCAGCCTGAGTGTTTCACAATCTGCTCAATTACTGGGGTTTTCATGCACAACCATTTCTAGGGTTTACAAAGAATGGTGTGAAAAGGGAAAAACATCCAGTATGTGGCAGTCCTGTGGGTGAAATACCTTGTTGATGCTAGAGGTCAGAGGAGAATGGCCGAATGATTCAAGCTGATAGAAGAGCAACATTGACTGAAATCACCACTCATTACAACCGAGGTATGCAGCAAAGCATTTTTGAAGCCACAACATGCATAACCTTGAGTTGGATGGGCTACAACAGCAGAAGACCCCACCAGGTACCACTCATCTCCACTACAAATAGGAAAAAGAGGCTACAATTTGCACAAGCTCACCAAAATTGGACGTTAAAGACTGGAAAAATGTTGCCTGGTCTGATGAGTCTCGATAGAGTCAGAATTTGGCGCAAACAGAATGAGAACATGGATCCATCATGCCTTGTTGTTGTTGGTGGTGTAATGGTGGGGGTGTTGGTGTAATGGTGTGGGGGATGTTTTCTTGGCACACTTTAGGCCCCTTAGTGCCAACTGGGCATCATTTAAATGCCATGGGCTACCTGAGAATTGTTTCTGACCATGTCTATCCCTTCATGACCGCCATGTACCCATCCTCTGATGGCTACTTCCAGCAGGATAATGCACCATGTCACAAAGCTTGAATCATTTCAAATTGGTTTCTTGAACATGACAATGACAATGAGTTCACTGTACTAAAATGGCCCCACAGACACCAGATATCAACCCAATAGAGCATCCTTGGGATGTGATGGAACGGGAGCTTCGTGCCCTGGATGTGCATCCACAAATCTCCATCAACTAACTGCAAGATGCTATTCTGTCAATATGGGACAACATTTCTAAAGAATGCTTTCAGCACCTTGTTGAATCAATGCCACATAGAATTAAGGCAGTTCTGAAGGCGAAAGGGGGTCAAACACCGTATTAGTACAGTCTTCCTAATAATCCTTTAGGTGAGTGTAAAATAGCTGAATGTTTTAATATATTCAACATTAAAGGGGCACCCTTTTAGGGAATTATTTATAAAGAATAAAAGCTATGCTGAGAATCCCCCATGAAGTGAAGGAGTAGTCTAAAACCTAAAAACAGGGAACACCAAGAGCCCCAATAGTGTAATTCGTACTGGACAAGGTGGCAATAAGTTTGTATTGCTAAATACTCACAAGTCAGGGTCACCAGCAGGCAACCACTGTAAATGCAGGTGGGGAGATTGTCCTGACCCCACTCAGGATTAAGAAGTCGCTCTCTGTAGACAGGAAGAAGGGGTAGCAACCCTCCACCAAGGGTGGGCTCAAAATTGTATACAATGAACAGAGGCGCCAAAAGTATAAGATTAGATTAAATGAGCTTAAAAACCAACTTAAATGGCAAAATTGAAGGAGGAAGTGGTGGTCTTACCTTCCTCAAGCAGACACGACAACGACTGCGATTCAGACAGTCAAACACATTTATTAGGAACTCCAAAAAGAAATGCAACGTGTTTCGCAGGTTCAACCCCGCTTCATCAGGCAATATAGGGAGGAGTATCAAGCAATCTGCACAAGGATTCAAATTAAGCGCCTCTGTCAAATTAATTTGAATCCTTGTGCAGATTGTTTGATACTTCCTCCTTCAATTTTGCCATTTAAGTTGGTTTTTAAGCTCATTAGTCCAAAACCTGTCACTTCTGTCAGATTTCTACTGCTTACTGTAAGTGACAGCAGCATAGGAGAAAAGTAATTTATGGCCCACTAGCTGGTCGCCCCGGCGTTGCCCGGGTATGTAATTGGCTAGTGTTAGCTCTGCCCACTTTTTCTAATCCTAACACACAATTACTCAAGGATGACCTAGTTTGGGAGCTTTGCGGTCTTTGGCATCAACAATTGACATTGAAATGAAATAAATCTCCTTTGAAAATCAATAGGTGAATTTTGATTAGCTTTTGTAGGTTCCACCCACTTTTCTGAATAGTAATCCCAGTCACCAACTGTGCAAAGTTTAAGAACTTTGCCATTGACAGTGTAAGAAAAACAAAAGTTTGCTTTCTTAAAACAGAAAGAATATGCGATAATTCAGGTAGGAGTGAGCTTAAAATGTCTCCCAGTGCACCACTTTGAATATATGCAAATTAACCATTGTTACCCTTAAAAGCTAGACACACCTCCAGAACTGCTGGAATGCAATGATGTGTCATTTTGTTAATTTGTACAGAGTCATAATAATCCACCATGCACACAGACTGTTTTAGATTGTTTGATCCTCATCAGTGCATGGCATGGTTTAATTTGGCTCTATGCAGTAGGGCTTGTAACACCGAGAGGTACAGACTAACCAGCAAGCTCATGGTGACCCAGAACTCATTGAAGTGTATAAGGGACTACAATGGTCCTAAAAGCCCCCTTACTAAGATGTTAAGAAAAACAAAAGTTTACTTTCTTAAAACAGAAAGAATTTTGCGATAATTCGGTTTGGAGTGAGCTTGAGATGTCTCCCAGGGCATCACTGCTGAATATATGCAAATTAACCATTGTGCCCTTAGAAGCTAAACACACCTCCAGTGTAACAGTGTAAGAATGGCTGCAGTTTACATTTTCCAGTGAAATTTGTATTTGTCTTCACCCCCTTTTTTGTTATGGGAATAAAAAGTATCCTATTTTTTATTCCAGGTAATGTACTATGTGTGGGCCAAATTTCAGTTTACATTCTAGCAGTGAAATTTGTATTTTTCTCCACCCACTGATGTCCTAATGTTTCCCGGGTATGTATTTGGCTGCTGTTGGCTGTGGCTACTTTTTCTAATAACGCTAACACACAATTGTCAATAGTCAATGACCACGTTTGTGAGAATTGTGATCTTTGGCATGAATAATTTTCATTGAAATTAAACACATCTGATTCGCTGTTTGTGGCCCCACCCCTTTTCTAAATATGTAATCCCAGTCACCCAATGATCAACTGTACCAGGTTTGAGGCTTGTGCCATTAACAGTGCAAAAATGGCAGCAATTAAATATTTGCCTTGAAAATCAATAGGTGAATTGTGATTGTTTTTTGTAGGCTCCACCCACTTTTCTGAATATCAATCCCAGTCACCCAGTGACCAACTGTGTTTTAGAACCCTACAAAAAATTAGTGTAAGAAGGGCTGCAGTTTACATTTTCCCAGTGAAATTTGTGTTCGTCTCCACCCACTGATGACTTGGCATTGCCCAGGTATGTATTTGGCTGGTGTTGGCTCCGCCGACTTTTTCTAACCCTAACACAAAATTACTTAATGACCAAGTTTGTGAGCTTTGCGGTCTTTGGCATCAATAATTTGCATTGAAATAAAATAAATCTGATTGGCTGTGGCTCCACCCCTTTTCTGAATTTAAACCCCAATCACCCAATGGCCAACTGTACCAGGTACAGGTGATTAACAGTGCAAGAATGGCATCAATTAAATAATCCCCTTAAAGATTAGTAGGTGGATTTTGATTGGCTTTTGTAGGCTCCACCCACTTTTCTGAATATTATCTCAGTCACCCAGTGACCAACTGTGCAAAGTTTGAGAACCCTACCATTGATAGTGTAAGAATTGCTGCAGTTTACATTTTCTCAGGGAAATTTGTATTTGTCTGCACCTACTGATGTCCCGGCATTGCCCGATTATGTATTTGGCTGGTGATGGCTGAGCCCACTTTTCCTAACCCTAACACACAATTACTCAATTACTCAATGACCATGTTTGTGAGCTTTGCAGTCTTTGGCATCAATAACCTGCATTAAAATGAAACAAATCAGATTGGTAGTTTAGAGCTCCACCCCCTTATATAAATTTAAACCCCAGTCACGCAATGATCAACTGTACCAGGTTTGAGTCTTGTGCCATTAACAGTGCAAGAATGGCAGCAATGAAATATTCCCCTGAAAAATCAATAGGTAATTTTTGATTGTTTTTGTAGGCTCCACCCACTTTTATGAATATTAATCCCAGTCACCCAGTAACCAACTGTGCAAAGTTTGAGAACCCTACCATTAACAGTGTAAGAATGGCTGCTGTTTACATTTTCCCAGTAAAATTTGTATTTGTCTCCACCCACTTATGACCCTGCGTTGCTCGCATATGTATTTGGCTGGTGTTGGCTGTGCCCACTTTCCTAACCCTAACACACAATTAATCAATTACTCAATTACCAAGTTTGTGAGCTTTGCGGTGTTTGGCAACAATAATTTGCATTGGAATGAAACAAATCTGATTGTCTATTTGTGGCTCCACCCCCTTTCTGAAATTGAACCCCAGTCACCCAATGATCAACTATACCAGGTTTGAGGCTTGTGCCATTAACAGTGCAAGAATGGCAGTTTTGAGGCTTGTGCCATTAACAGTGCAAGAATGGCAGAAATATTCCCCTTGAAAATCGACCAACTGTGCAAAGTTTGAGAACCCTACCATTAACAGTGTAAGAAAAACAAAAGTTTGCTTTCTTAACACAGAAAGAATTTGTGATAATTCAGGTTGGAGTGAGCTTGAGATGTCTCCCAGTGCATCACTGCTGAATATATGCAAATTATCCTTTATTACCCTTAGAAGCTAAACACACCTCCAGAACCGCTGAAATGCAATGATGCGTCAGCTTGTTAATTTGTGCAGAGCCATAATAAACCAACATGCATACAGCCTGTTTTGGATTGTTTGATCTCATCAGTGCATGGCATAGATTAATTTGACGCTATGCAGTAGGGCTTGTAACACCGAGAGGTACAGACTAACCAGCAAGCTCATGGTGACCCAGAACTCATTAGAGTGTGTAAGGGACTACAATGGTCCTAAAAGCCCCCTTACTAAGATGTTAAGAAAAACAAAAGTTTGCTTTCTTAAAACAGAAAGAATTTGTGATAATTCAGGTTGGAGTGAGCTTGAGATGTCTCCCAGGGCATCACTGCTGAATATATGCAAATTAACCAGTCTACCCTTAGAAGCTAAACACACCTCCAGTGTAACAGTGTAAGAATGTCTGCAGTTTACATTTTCCAGTGAAATTTGTATTTGTCTCTTTTTGGTTATGGGAATAAAAAGTATCCTATACTTTATTCCAGGTAATGTACTATGTGTGTGCCAAATTTCATTCAAATCCGTTCAGCCGTTTTTGCGTGATTGAGTAACAAACATCCAAACATCCAAACATCCAAACATTCAAACATCCGAACTTTCCCATTTATTATATTAGTAGGATTTTACTCTGGAAAAAAAGCGTACTTCTTATTTGTCTATGTTTGCACATATTTAAAATTATACAATTTTTTGCCATAGTGCCCCTCTAACATTAAGTTATGTCCTTGACATAGATCAAGGTTACCTGAAATAAATAATGTCTATAAAACCAATAAAAAAAAACATGAAAGGCATTTCTTTATTCTAAAACTTTTTTCATGCCTTTCAAAGAATACAAACTACAGTTTATGATAGAATTAGAAACATTTTTAGGGAAAGAATGGAATTCACAAGTCTTGTACAAAGCAGAAGAAGCAAACGTCTCTTCTTCTATTTGTGTCAAGCATAAGGAAATATCCTTCCGAGTCCCAAATACCTTTGAGATTGTATTATAAGCCCTATAAACATAACCGCATGTACCCAGCTTCATTAGCTAATGAGAGAAATTGAAGAATGTGGAAACATTCTGCATATTTTCAGGACATGCAAAAGTCTGGGAAGCTTTTAAAATTATTATTTTAGAGTCCAACTAAACTCTGGCATAAAGATTTTACTAAGGTGTGCCCTGTGAACTTTGTATATTAGAGAAGGTCTTACGGTACATTCGTACTAAGTGCATTGCATAATTGCTGTACTACTATGTTAAAATGTGAGTAAAAAAAAAAAAGCATGAGTTACTTCATAGCATAATTAATGGCTATGGAACACATGCATCTTAAAACCATCTTATCCAGAATTTCACTGTAGACAGTGCACTAGGATAAAGAGATCTATTACAATTCATGGTAGTAAACATGCCTATATTATTGAATGAGCAATGTGATCACATGTGGTAATGTTACTTTATTGTGCAACCCAACTTGCATGGGGATTAACTCACCAACTGCTGGTAAAGTGTAGTGTATGCTTTTCTAGAAACGTGCACATTGCCTATATAACATGAGTTGCCTTGTGTGAGAAATGCATACCATGCCGCGTGTGTATACATCAGTAAAACTGCCACTGTACAGTCAGTAGCATAGCAATAGGGGTTGCAGAGGTTGTGAGGTTGGCAGGTTTTGGTGCGACGTATCAATTGTTATGTATAGAGTGCTTGCAAAACTTGCATCGGAGCCCACAACTCCTTAGCTATGCCACTGTGTACAGTAGATAGTATGGTTAAACTTGGCACTGTGAAATGTATATAATGAAAAGCAAGAAATAAAACAATTGTTCAAACCAAACAGTTCTACTGTCTCTGAAGAGATGATGCTTTAAAGGTAGCAGTGGGATATGTAAAAGCAGGCTGATGGTGGCTGTCTCTGGCGGTGCTGCCACTATTGCACGGTCCACTGTGTATCTCCACTCTCTGGCTGAGCGGTGCAGGAAATAGCGTCAGACGTCTCAATAGCTTCTTCCCTGCGTTCCAAGCAGCTGTCAGCTGAGCTTTCTAAACACGGGGAGAGGAGAAGGACAAGCCAATAGTGAAGACTGAGCCTGGTGTTAGAAACACTGCACTACAAACTGCACTTACTGAAAAATAACTTGTTTATTGGCATGTAGAAAGTACTTTGATAACTCTCAACCCAGGTTTTGGCAGGAACGCCTTCATCAGGGGATTAGGGGATGTATTTCTGGAAAAGGACAAAAAGGCCTTGACCTTGGGAAGCTGGAACCCAAGGGGGTAGCTGTTGAGCATGGAAGAGGAGTTATTGCATATAGAATAGGAGGATGCAAATGGAAAAAAGAGACCACAAATGGTGAGCAATTCATGTAAGAGACACTGTTGTCCAAAGGAACTGTACATAAAAGACATATGATATTGTACATGGATAGTACAAATGGAAATGAGGGCTGAATATGGAATGAAGGGGTGCTGCTGTTTATGGAAGAGGAGGAATAAGAAAGCTGGTCTAGGGGCACAAAACGCATAGGACAAGACAAATAACATTTAACTTGTGCTTTTCTCCTCGTGGATTCAAAGCGTTTGAGGTACAGCCACTAGGGTGCGCTCAGTAGGCAGTAGCAGTGTAGGTCTAGCCCAAGGACTCCTTGCTGAATAGATGCTGGCTTACTGAACAGGAAGAGCCAAGATTTGTACCTAGGTCATCTGTGTCAGAGGCAGAGCCCTTAAACATTACACTGCATATAGTGTATATCCAAAAATAAATCCAGCGGTGCATACTACTAGGCTGTGTTGTTTTTTCTTTCTCGTTGTAAGGGATAAAATTCCAGGGCTCTGAATGACTTTCTCTCCAGTCAGACTTGGGCAGCATTATGCTTCTCACTAATAACTAATTACAGGCTATAAAACTCTTGCAGGGCAGGGAGTTAATTCTGAGTAATAGGAATGGGGAAAAAAGGGTCAATGGTTTGAGATGTGGGTTGTAAAACATCTAGAATTGTCATCATTCAACTGAAACAATAAAAAAATGTAAGCTTTTAAATACAAAATTAGACTGGAATTTCAAGAAAATCCTATTAATTAGTAGAGCTACAAATATACCTGTTAACCTAACCTAAGCAGTTTACTTTCAATTCAGGTGTGCTTTAAAGTGACACTTAACCCAGAAAAAAAAAATGAGTTTTACTCACCTGGGGCTTCTACCAGCCCCCCGTAGCAGTCCAGTGCCCTCGCAGCCACTCACTAATCCTCTGGTCCCCCGCTGCCAGCTAGTTACGTTTTTGCCGACAGGCCCGACAGGACTGGCCACGCGTAGCTTTCTCCGCATTCCTGACTGTAATTAGCACTATTGCGGGCCGCAACGCGTACAACAATATGCGTTGCCACATGTCTATGCGTAGGTAATGCGGCAATGCGTATCTTTGTACACGTTGCGGTCTGCAATAGCGCTAATTACAGTCGGAATGCCGAGAAAGCTATGCGTGGCCAGTCCTGTCGGGCCTGTCGGCAAAAACGAAACTAGCTGGCAGCGGGGGACCAGAGGATTAGTGAGTGGCTGCGAGGGCACAGGACTGCTGCAGGGGGCTGGTAGAAGCCCCAGGTGAGTAAAACTCATTTTTTTCTGGCTTAAGTGTCCCTTTAAGCTACTTTCTTCATCCAATTTTGGTAAGGTCTTGGACATATGCATTTTTGCTCCTTTTAGAGTTTGATCCCTACTGTGTAATAAGTTTTTCCACTAAGCTGACAGCAAGGCTTAGCGCTCTCTTACTTGGCAACAGAAATATAGATACCCATGTGTGCTCTGTGGAAGGCAGTGTTGTTTGAAAAACAAACTAAATTGTTTGTTCTTTTATTGCGGTGCTATGAACATGTGCATTATAGACCCCTGAATGTTTAGTTTCAGCAGCTGATGCATATTACATGCTTGGGCAAATTTACTTTACAGTATTTTATCCTCTTTACAATGAGACTATTACTAACACATGTAGAATGTTTGTGCCATTAAATGAGTCTGGCATTACTTTTACCCAGTCAGTAGTGCTAATTTTGTGTCCATTATAAATACAAACAGATATTTTACATGTAACTAAAAGTTGCTTCTCTTTCCGATAACAAAGAAGGATTGTGCAATGTAATTCTAACAGCCTTTAATCTGACCTACAGGCTAAGTGTGGTATTTAAAAAAAATGCCAGGATCAGCAAATTGCTACTTTTGCTGAAAGGCAGAGACAATGCACAAAGAGGCAGCACCAGATATGATCATCATCTTTATAACTTACCACAATTAGGATTGTATTCAAGTCATATTGCCTGACCTAGAGGGACTCTGTATGCTTCTCCCAAACAAGCAGTATTAATAAAGATTAACTCCAGATAAATGTGAAAAAGCACCATTAAATTAACCTTACTGAACAGGACAACTTTCTTCCAGGCTAGGTACAACTCACCTGTTTCAGATTCTGAAGGCAATGTCCTCCTGAATTTTAGTCGCCAATTACCACATAGAGTTGAGGGTTTCAAGGATCACTACTCCACCCTCTCCCTATGAGTCCAAGCTACAGTTTTCACATTTGTGCGAAGACCAGAGTATCATTTAGAAGGGTACCTAGCTTTCCACTACTGGAACTATGGGCAATAAAAGGTGTCAGGCAACATTCCTTAGAAGTACTTAAAGGGAACTGGAGATGGTCCTTTAAAGACAAAATATACATACCTGGGGCTTCCTCCAGCCCCCTCTGGCCTGATCGCTCCCATGCCATCTTCTACTGACTCCCTGTTAGTCCGCAGTTGGCCTTAGAAAGTCCTCCAGTCCAGGAGCTGCATGTGCATGTGCAGCTGGACCGTGCACATGCTGCCACAGCATTCACGTTGCCGGGAGCATTCTGCGCCTGCACAGTACTACTTCACAGGCGCAGAACGCGAGATGGGGGAGCGCGTCTGGCAGGACTGCGCTTGCACCGACTGGCCCCAACTGGAGGATTTTCCGGGGGCCAGTTGTGGGCGAAGGAGTATGCAACTAAAGATGAAAAGGGAACAATAAGACTAGGGTGGGCTGAAGGAAACCCCATGTATGTATACATTTTTAAAGTATAAACAGGATGAAAAGGCACCCAGAAAGTGATAAAATGTATTAAAACAACAAAATAAATATCGTTTGAGGTGGCTTGCCTCAATGGAGACAAATTCATATAAAAATGAACTTTAATAGCACTGGCGATGCGTTTCGTGGGTCCCTGCCCACTTCCTCAGGCCAAATCCAGTGCCTCACTGTGTTAAAGGGAACCATAGATGAACAGCAAAAAGATTTTATTTATACCTGGGGCTTCCTCCAACCCCATACGCTCTGATCTATCCCACGCCGTCATCCTCCTCTGCCCGCAGCTACGAGAACCGGCTCCTCGCTGTTCCGTCAGTCGGAGCCAGTCTAAGCGTAAGGGAAGTGCGCTGTTTGCGCATCTCTGCAGCAGCTGCTGGAGAGATACGTAGAGGGCGCACTTCTTCAGCGTAGCTGGCTCCGATGACGTCAGTGACGGGAGCAGGTTCTCGTAGATGCGGGCAGCGGAGGATGGCGGCGTGGGATCGATCAGAGCGTATGGGGCTGGAGGAAGCCCCAGGTATGTATAAAGGCTTTTTCATTTTCCCGTCTAGGTTCATCTCTGGTTCCCTTTAAGAGCCAAGGTTTGAACCACCTCAAACTCTATTTTATTGTATTGTTTTTAATTAATGTTATCATTTTCTGGGCGCCTTTCCATCCTGTTGTGCATTGTATACCCCCCCCCCCCCCCCCGTCCCAGCTCAGGGTAGGGGATACCCTTGGACCCTGTTTACGGACCCCTAGGGCCTTTTTTTCTCGAAAAGTGCGACCATCTCTGGCTAGCCTGGATTACCAAGTGGAGTTGGGTTTATTGCTCTCAACCTGCCTGCAGTGGTTGGTTGCCCCTTTGCAACCTACCTTTGTAAGTACCCTCTGTTTATATTTTTTTTGCTTCTTCTATCATTTGTGACATACTGAACCATTTGGGCTCTGTGTTTTTTCATTCCAGGGTGACTGTTCACCCTCCACTTTGTCTACATTTTTAAAGTGGCCCCAACTCAGGTACACTTTAATTTTTTTTTAAAAAGGAAGATTTTGTAGAAAACCAGCCATGCTGTTAGGCTCATCATACCCAAGTTTCTTGTTCTCATCAATTCAATCAATTTGTTCTGGGATCTGTTGCCTCCCACATTTTTCTGCACATCATGATTCCTGATTAGCTCCATAATAATGTAAAGGAAGTTAAGCATGTGGATACATTCCCCTATTCATTTACTAGGTATCTTATAGTCTTACCTTCAAACCCCTCAAATTTTATATATATATAAAACATTGTACTGAACATCTGCAATATCTGGAAATGTTTGTTTGTAAATAGTATGCACACATACATATACTGTATAATTTGTGATAAGTGGAACAAAAGAAAGGGAAATAAGAGCAGAGCCCTTTGTCGCAGGGCCCCTAGTGGCCGGAACGCAGAATGCCCTCCAATCGGTTTCAGCGCACAGACCATGCAAGCTGTGGTCGCAATCAGTGCGCAGAAACTGCTGAAATTTTGGCAGCAGACCGACTAGAAGGGAGCCTGTGAGTTACGGTAATTACAAATTACACACTATTTCAGGGTATAACTGCCACCACCTCTGTTATCATGGGACAGAGGCACCCACTGACTGGCTGAGCCTAGACCTGTAAAGAAAAACGGTTAAACACACTCTATTCTGTCTAGCTAGTGACAATAGTAGCATCCCTTCAGAGACCCGGGTACAGTTTCTGTGTGTGGCTAAATAATAGGGTAGCTGGACAAACAATTGACGATAGCGTCGGTTTATTGAAATGCAATATAAATAATTAATATACAGAAAATTATTAAAATCAACAATTATGGAAACAGTAATAGCCAGTATGAAAAAATAAAAAGGGATAAAATACTTAATTTGTGGAAATATGTCCTTTCTGGGAAACTTGTAAATTACCTGGTTTCAGTTCAAGAGCAAAATTCCTTTGTTCAGTTCAGACAAGTTGGCCGCCAGCCACATGGTCCTCAGGCTGGCTTGATCAGGTGATGGTACACAGGGGAGGACTGAATTGCCCGGGCAGCTCATTTATTTTTAATGGAGCTGCGTTCAGAGGCGGGCTTCCAGAGTCGGCCCCCGGGCCGGACTACGGTAATCACATCTGGGCAGGGCCTTCCACAAGCCCCATAACCCTGACATTTCCTCTAGGCTGACCTACGCGGCCGACACACAAATAATAATTACATATTATCGATCCCCAGAACCTACCGATTAATATGATACCTTGGATGTGGGTGTTAGGGCGTATGGTTCCCGAGGGGTCCATAACTCCTTAACCGAATGAGGTATGATTATGATTTGTATGCCACGACGTTGGTCAAATTTTAGCGAATCCGAATACACTACTCCCACCTCTGGGTGACACTCGGTTTTCCTTTAATAAGCAGAAATCATAAATCACATGCATCCTATCCCTTTTGAACCATGGAGACGCTTTGTCTGGAGAGCAGGAGGAAGCCCCATTTGCTAGTCAATTCACATTGAGGTGTGAGCTGTGAGCTCATCCTGTCTTTTCCAAAGGCAGGACACTTATCTGAAGTTCTGCCACAGTGCAGCATCCTGTGTCCCCAGGTAATTAAAAGTAAACAGTAGCCTCTTGGACACAAGCATTGTTCCTGTTCATTAGCAAATCAAAAGAGCCATCCTGCAGTTAAGCTAATGCTACCTCTCTGCTGAGAAAAGAGAGAGCCCAGATTGACTGCAGATGCTCCTACACAACCAATTTATTTATTTATTTATTTATTGTATTTATAAAGCGCCAACATATTACGCAGCGCTGGACAATAAATAGGGATACATACAATATTTAGGGGTGACATACAGCAACATGACAATACCTGAATACAAGAAAGACCAGATCATGCAGCACAGTATGAGTACAAGGTAATGCTTAGTCAGTCACTGGAGGGGAGCATAGAGATTAGGCAAGTTAGGTTCACTCAGATGCCTAGCCTAGACGGTCCTTTGGGTTCACAGTAATGGAGGTGCATGATCAGGTTGGACACAAAAGGAGGAGGACCCTGCCCAATGGCTTACAATCTAAAGGGAGAGGTGGGGACACGAGAGGTAGGAGACCAGAGTTCAGCTGTGGGTTTAGAGCACTTGTGAGGGGTAGTAGGCCAGAGTGAAAAGGTGAGTTTTGAGGGCTTTCTTGAAGATATTGAAGGAGGGGGCTGCCCTAATGGGTGGAGGTAGGGAGTTCCATAGTGTTGGAGCAGCTCTTGAGAAGTCCTGGAGGCGTGCATGGGACTGGGTGATGCGGGGGGCGGTTAGGCGAAGTTCATTGGAAGAGCGGAGTGAGCGGCTAGGTGTGTACCTCTGAGTAAGATCGGAAATGTAGGTTGGACAGGTTTTGTGGACAGATTTGTAGGTCAGGGGGCGTGGCTTGGCGCTGGGGGCGTGGCTTGGCGCTCAACCGTGATGGCCGCTTGAACCAGAGCTCCTGATCCACACCCGCCTTCAGCTGATATTCTAGCGTGATATAACCACTCCACGATGAGCCAAAGATCCACCAGGAAACAACAAAACAACGGAGCAGAGACCAAGTCTTCAAACACCCTAATCGGCAAGACAGTCCCCGAGATATTCAAACCGCAGAAACAGGGAACGCAGACTCCCAAGATGGCGCCGACTGCAGAACGGGCTGCCTCCCAACCTTCTTCCCCGGAATCAGATCCACGCTCAGGTACCCAAAAGACGGGCTCCCCATGTCAATCCCCGTCTCTTGCAACCCTCGCAGACATGAAAGCCATGGCCGAGGACATCAAACACTCCTTTCAGACAGCCATAGCGGACGTAAGAGCGGACATGGCGTCTTTTCACTCCAGGCTTAAGGCTCTAGAGACGGCAGAAACTAAGAGAGATACACAGATCGCGGCGATACAAAAGTCTTCCAAGCAACATGACGTGAGACTTACCGAGCATGCAAGGCACCTAGAGGACCTCGATAACCGTGGCAGGCGCTGCAACATCCGGGTTAAGGGTCTCCCAGAGACTGTCGGATCAGACCAGATTACGCAGGCCTTGGCGGCCATCTTTAATAACCTATTACAGCGCCCGGCAGACACACAAATCTCCTTCGTCCGAGCTCACAGAGCCCTTAAACCCAGAGGCTCCGACCCGGACCAAATCAGAGATGTGATATGCTGCCTGGAATCATTTAAACTCAAAGAGGACATAATGCGGATGGCTAGAACACAGGACGAAATCAAGTTTAATGATAATACGATCCAACTGTTCCAGGACCTCTCATTAATCACCCTCACCAAGCAAAGAGTTCTGAAGCCACTACTACAGGCTATACGAACGAAAGGCCTCACTTATAGATGGCGCTTCCCGTTCGCACTCACAGTAACTACAAACGGGAAACTCTTCTCTCTACGATCGTATGATGGACTCTCGGATTTCTGCACTGATCTAGACTTGGACCAAATTGATGTTCCAAACTGGGATTTCGTATCACCAAACGCAAGATTGGATTCTCTTCCCACTAAACAGACCCGGGGCGACACTATGAGCTCCCGTACACGTCACAGATCCAATAGCGAAGACAGCAACAGAGAAAACAAGAAGAAATCCTCTCCCAACCCGGCAGATTCGGACTCATCTGGAGAAGAGTGATGGTGAAGTATAAGCAGACTAACTGTTGTTTTTTACTCCCCTCTTTCTACGTGCTCGATAACCCCTACATTGCCTATGTCAATGAGACTGAACTTGCTTCTTTAAGCGGATTAAGACTCCCCTTCCTCGATTTCCACCAACACGCCTGGATTGCACTTTGAACCTATGGTGTCCCCCCGAAGATTTGCCTCTCTCATCCTCACTAGGTGGCATTAGCCACCCTCTACATCCCGGAACATATTCACAGCTCTGGTTTCATTTACGGTCACAAGGCAAATCTATCCTGTGATGATACTCATTAAGATATGCTATGCCACTACCTAAACTTTGGTATTTCCTTGTAGTTTATACTGTTGGTTGCATGATATATGCTGTTTTTGATATATTACTGTTTTTCCAGATAGATAAGAATCGCTATACATACTGCTAAGATACTAATGGTGTTCATAACTCTTGTCTGTGTCAGTGCTGCGGGAGGGGTGTTGATGGGGGAGGAGGAGGGGGGGGAGAGAAGCAAAACTTGTCTGAGCTACCTAGGGGACAGCTGACTCTTAGACCCTATATGTCAAATTGTGGGGGTGGCTTGGCGTGGACCTGCTGGACCCCCGTCTCGGCGGATCCGCGGGAAGCCCCTCCATATATTCCTTACCCTAAACTTTTAATTGGATCCTGGACTCGCTGTCACCCTACATGATCCAACTGTTGGGAGGAAAGGCTATAAATATAATGATCTATAATACATTTAGAGGGCCAAAAACTACACTTTAGGCTACACAATTTCATACTAGACATTCGACTAGTCACTTAAAGGTTAAGTTGGTTATACACTAATTTCTGTTACTCAATGGCGGGTGTTGGACCGCAACCCCACTGGCTAAATATATTCTTATACACTCTCTCTCTGCAAGCTATCCGGCTCTTCGGAGATAGAATTGATTGCAATATCAGGACTAGCAATCAGGTTGGTCGTTGTCCTATCCCCACACAGTGTTTCTTTCGTAAACACTGACCTCAGATCCCACAACAGTGTTAGGTGTGACTTTATAAGCCTCACCTACGTAGGGAATTTTCTCTCTTATTATACGAACTTTTGGAGTTCACTACAGATCTGACCAATCACCCTGATCGAGACTACCCACCCGGGGAGATCCCACGACACAAACGTACAGAATACTGATCTGGACATCCATCTATACCCCGAATCCCACCTATGTCTAATTTAATATTGACAAACTTCTTCCTATACATATTACTTCGACACATTTCTACCTATCTACCTACTTGGCCCCTTAAAGGAGAGACTATCCTTGAGGTACACGACAAAATGTCTGACGCGACAAACACAAACCAAAGTCAGCTAACGTGGAAATTCCTATCTCTTAATGTTAATGGATTAAATACTCCACACAAAAGGACGTTGGTTTTTGACTTTCTTAAAAAAGAAAAAACTCAATTTGCATTTCTGCAAGAGACCCACTTCAGAGAGTTCCATACACCGAAATACTTTGGTAAGGAATATCCGACTGCATACCATGCCACCGCACCCTCCTCCAAAACAAAAGGTGTTTCCATATTCATCCACAGAACTATTCCTTTTGAGGCAGAAGAAACTCTCAGTGACCCTGAAGGGAGATTCCTGTTTGTAAGGGGGAAAGCAAACAATAGACTCTTCACACTAGCTTCCATCTATGCCCCAAACAGGCAGCAGCCTTCATTCATCGCCACCACCTTACACAAACTATCACTCTTCTCCTCGGGCATACTCATTATGGGAGGGGACTTCAACATCCCACTTCATCCCCTAACAGACTGCTCCAATGGAACTTCCACACTATCTTATAGAGCATTGAAATCTATTAAAACCAGTCTACAAAAACTGACACTCATGGATCCCTGGCGGATACAACATCCGAAAGAAAAAGATTTTACTTTCTTCTCGCCCCTACACCAGAAATATTCACGCATTGATTACTTTTTCATAGCGCAAAGAGATCTGACACTGGTCTCCAATGCAACGATAGGAAACAAGACCATTTCAGATCACTCTCCCATCTCCCTAACATTGACATTTCCAGAAAGAATAACTAAAACATGGTGTTGGAGACTAAATCCATATCTACTTGCTGACAAATCTAGACTGGCTAAAATCTCGTCAAATCTAGAAACCTTTTTCACCGATCAAACTAACTCTGACACTTCTAAATTGACAATCTGGGAAGCACACAAACCTGTCATAAGAGGCCAATTAATACAACTGGGAGCTAAATTAAAAAGAGAGAAAGAGGAGGGTATCATTAAACTATCCAACGAGATTAATAAACTAGAAAAAACACATAAACTCACGCTGGCCTCCCAAACCCTAGCAGAGCTTACTAATTGCAGATCCAACCTAGCTAAACTCCTATCTGTAGAAGCTAAAAGAAAAGTAATGGCTAGCAAGAAAATATTTTACGAAATGGGAAACAAGAGTGGGAAATATCTAGCGAGGTCCCTGAGACAAAAAACGCTTCAATCCCACATATCCTCCATTATTGACAGCAAAAAGCAACCCTTCTATAGATCGGAGGATATAGTAGAGGAATTCCGTACTTTCTATCACTCCTTATATAACCTCCAAAGCACTCACCCAGACAAAAGACCTCATCCCAAAAGATCAGCCAAAATAATAGACTATCTTACAACACACTCCACACCACTTCCCCTATCTGAAGATGATCTTAAACAACTGGAAGCTCCTATCACTACAGATGAATTCCTCACTGCAGTCAGATCATTAAAACCAGGTAAGGCTCCAGGGCCAGACGGGTTTACTGCCCAATACTACAAGGCCTTTGCTCCCATTTTGGCACCTGCCTTCACAGAAGCCTTCAACTCACTGGCTCCTTCGGCTACCCCATCCCCCCAATTCCTCGAGGCACACATCACTGTGATCCCTAAGCCTGGGAAGGATGCCAAGTCTTGCTCAAACTACAGACCGATCTCCTTGCTGAATGTGGACGCCAAGCTGCTGGCAAAAATTTTGTCGCTTAGACTGCTACCTTTCATTGCAGACTATATTAAACCAGACCAAACAGGCTTTGTTCCTGGGCGAGAAGCTAAGGACAACGTGATGAGGGCAGTGGGAGTGATAGCCCTAGCTAGAAAACGTGCTATCAAAACCTTCTTCCTATCAACAGACGCTGAAAAGGCGTTTGACAGGGTGGCCTGGGATTTTTCCCAGGCCGCCCTGTCCCGCCTGGGACTAGGCCCTAAAATCAGGAACTGGATAGACTTACTATACTCGAACCCCTCGGCAAGAGTAAAAGCTAACGGCCTACTCTCATCCCCATTCACCATCTCCAACGGCACCAGGCAGGGATGCCCCCTGTCGCCCTTGATATATATCATCACCCTAGAACCCTTTTTAAACGCAATAAGAGCTGACCCCTCTATCAAAGGTATACAGACAGGCCACACAAACCATGTAGTTGCAGCATTTGCTGACGACTTACTCTTCTTCCTGCAAAACCCCCTCGTCTCCCTCCCTAATCTGATGAAACAATTCGAGGAATTTGGTTACCTCTCCAACCTCAAAATAAACTTTCACAAATCTAGAGCACTTAATATATCACTAGACCTCAAAATGGTAGAACATTGCCAAACCCAATTCGCTTTCTCCTGGTCTAAAATATCCCTCAAATACCTAGGTGTTGAAATTCCCCAGAATCTGCAGGAGATTTTCAACATTAACTACACTCCATTGGGGGCAAACATAACAGCGGAACTCAACACTTGGGGTCTTAAGAAACATCTTCTGTGGTTTGGTAGAATAGCCTCAGTCAAAATGACCCTGCTCCCTAAATTTCTATACTTGAGCCAATGTGTACCAATTGCGCTCCCTAAACCATTTGTTAAGAAGATACAAACTGAGATCACCAAATTTATCTGGGGACATAAACCACCTCGTATTAAACATGCAACCCTTATTCTCCCCAAGGAACTGGGTGGAATGGGCCTACCAGATCTACAAACATACCACCTGGCATCACAACTCTGCAGAGTTATTGAATGGTCTAATCCAAATACTACTAAACTATGGGTTCATTTAGAACAAGATCTCTTAAGAGCCCCATCTGCAACTTTGGGATGGGCAGATACCCAACCCAAAACAGAAAAACAAATCGATCACCCTTTAGTAGAGGCGTCCATCCTAGCAATGAGAAGAGCACTCCCAAAGAGGGGCTTGGCGTCCTTCCCTGGAAAACTCACCCCACTCACGAACAATCCCAACTTCACTCCATCTCAAAACATACCATTCCTACATAACTGGCCCAACACTGACTGTCCTAGAACTCTTGAATTTTTTTCTGGAGGAACAATTAAAACTAGAGAGGAAATGAATTGCATGAGACCTGATATTCAGTTATCCTACTGGCAATACTTACAAATCCGCCACTTCCTCCAATCCTTGAATAGCAAATTAGATTGGTCCAAACAGCTATCCCACTTTGAACGGTTGGTGCTCACTACAGGCCCTCACCGCCACATGGTCTCCCAACTATACCAAATACTGCTTATGGAACCTCAACCTCAGAGATGTAGATTTAGGGAGGAATGGGAGCGAGATCTAGGAGGCGAATTCACTGAAGAGCAATGGCAGAAAATCCTTGCTATGAATCATAAGGGATCCATGAGTGTCAACACCCAAGAAACAGGGTACAAACTGGTAACCAGATGGTATAGAACCCCCAAAAGACTACATAAGATGTTTCCTAATACTTCTCCCTGCTGCTGGAGATGTGGATCTCCCGATGGCTCAATTTTACACATTTTCTGGTCTTGCCATATGATCCAGAACTTCTGGTTGCAGGTTAATAACCTAATCGGGAAAATCACCACTGCTAAACTGCCTATGACTCCTGGAACCTTTCTTCTACATGACACCACAGACTCGATCAAAACATATAAAAAATCCTTATCTCTTCACCTCATTAACGCAGCCAGATCTCTGATCCCGGCTTTCTGGAAAAAAACTGAAGTCCCCTCCATTAGGGACTGGATTAGGAAAGTTGAGTCGGTGGAGTCATTGGAGGAACTGGTTGCCATTTCACATGACAAAATGGAACGACACATGTTCGTGTGGTCTCTTTGGGTTAAATTTCAATGTTCTGACACATACAAGGCTATAATGACTTAATATCTGTTCAGAACGCCACTAAGACACCCCCAATACATGGGAATTCGGGAGATAGATAAAAAGCTCTCCTAAGATGTATTTCTTCCTAAGTAGGTCCCGAAAGATATGCTCCCCCGGGGTGACAAAATTCACAAACATAGCCACGCTTAATTTGTGAACTTCAAACTTTCAACTTTCTACTAAAACATAATGTTGTCTCCCACACCTTATGCTAAATTCAAACTCAATAAATCCAATATTGATCAACGACCTCATCTTTCCTACAATAAGCCTTTGGAATTTTTCATGTGACAACATTGTGCTGATGTTAATGTTAATATTATCATTGCTATATGTATCCTGCTAATAAGATGCATGTGATATTCAACAGATGTAGCTCCTGTTTCCACTTATATCTTATGTCATCATCTTTGATATGCATCTTCTTGTTATATTACTTGAACTTTAATAAAAATTTAATAGTGAAAAAAAAAAAAAAAAGATTTGTAGGTCAGACACAGTATCTTGAATCTGATTCTGGACTGGATAGGAAGCCAGTGGAGGGATTTAAGGAGGGGACCCGCCATGGTGGAGCGATGGGAGCAGTGGATAATTCTGGCTGCCGCATTTATGATGGACTGCAGTGGGGCTGTTCGGGTCATAGAGAGACCAGACAGCAGGGCATTGCAGTAGTCAAGGCGGGAAATTATGAGGGCATGGATGAGGAGTTTGGTGGTGGCAGAGGTCAGGAAAGGGCGAATCTTACAGATGTTACGAAGGTGGAAGTTGCAGGACTTTGTGAGGTTTTGGATGTGGGGATCCAGATTCTATCGATCTTAATTGCAATCGATGCAGAGAATCGATTGCGATCACATGTTCTTCACGGACGGTTCAAGGATGCGTTTGCGGCCACGCAACCGTCCGTCACACCCTTCCCTCCAATGTCCAAAAAATGTCTTAAGATGCCACTTCATCTAGTGATGATGGGCAGATTCGACCAAGAGACAGATGTCTCTCTGATTTCAGCATGACACCTCTTGGGCATTTGCCTTTTGATGCCACATCTGCTGCCTCCACTGCTGCCCTCAGTGCAAATGAGAGCCCCTCCCCCCGTGCATGCATTTATACTTTACCTGTCCACTGTTGCCCATCATTATGCCCATCCATCTGCTTCTTCCTCCGTTTGCGCTCACATGCAGTTTGTGTATAGCAGGTGGTGCATGCGTGACATCACACACACACCACTTGCTATACACCAGCATCATGTGAGTGCAAATGAAGGAAGAGGAAGATGGATGGGCACTATGGCGGGCAACAGTGGACAGGTATAGTATAAATACATGCATGGGGGGCTCATTTACACTAAGGAGGACAGCACTGGGGATTCCATTGCATTCGCTTTTTGTCCCAATATCACACCGTTACCGCCACGCACCTAATAGAACACCCTGGCCTGAGATTTTCCAGCATGTCCGATAGATACATGTAACCAATTTCATTGCAAAATTGATCACATCGTCAATTGGGCATGCTTTTTGCAGCAACGATGTTCCCCCAATTCAATAATAATTATCAAATCACATGGTCAATCGGCTGCCAAGTGGAGTGATGCATGTGCACCTTTAGGGCCAATTTGAACCAAATAGGTTCTTTAGCACTTATTCTTTGCTGCTGCCTGGGCTCTGCATTGAAATACACTTTACAGTTCACAAAACACATGCCCTTGGTTCACTAAATGTCGGTAAAATTACCATCACACAGGGAAATTATGGTAATTGACTGGACATTTTTACAGTAGGGTAGCGCTCTTTGTGAAATTTACTGTCACAAAAGTGGCCAAAAAGTGATGGAAAAGATGTTTCAAGGGGTCCAAAACCTGGAGGGGGGCATGGCGGAGTGGGATACAATCCAAAAGTCACGGGGAAAATTAGGGATTTGACGCACAGCGGGTTTTAAGGGCAGAAATCAAATTGCATTGCTAATTTGGAGGCATAAGGTGCTTTAAAACATCTGGCATGTGTATACATCAATCAGGTAGTGTAATTAGTGTACTGCTTCACACTGACAGATCAAACTCACTGTATAATGCACTGCAAACAGCTGTTTGTGTAGTGATGGCCGTGCTAGACTGGTGCGCACCATGGCGCGAGTGCAGGCAATGGCGGTTTTCTAGCCCATACGGTCGCCGGGCTGAGGTAGCTCAATGACAGAACAACAGTGACTGTCCAGCTGATCGAATTTGGTCTGTCCACAATGAAGCAATGACCTTATTATCTTGGTTGTGCCCCCCAACACACTCATATAGCCGGTCAATGCTTCATTGTGATACGCAAGCCCCTTCACCGTGGCAAGTTAACGATCACGAAGGGGAATGAACACATGTACATGCCTTTTGTTTTGTTGTTGCAGCCACAGTGCAGCCAGAAAAATTAGGCATGCCTAATTTCCGGTACATGCACCAGAAAAAATTATTATTGCTTTTGTTAGCGGCCGCTGCTAGCAGCGGCATTAAAATTTCAGGAATCCACCAGGAGTCCTGGACCCTGTTGGTGGTGGCGGAGAAAGCAGTCAAGCGGCCTGTAGGCAGAGATGCTGTGTGGGGACCGACTTAGTCTTGGGGCAGGCAGTCACACGGCGTGCAGGCAGAGATGTTGTGTGTAGGGACTGGCTTAGTCTTCGGGCAGGCAGTAGCCCCCCTGGATCCATGCCTCATTCATTTTGATAAAGGTAAGGTACTGAACACTTTTTTGACCTAGGCGACCTCTCTTCTCACTGACAATGCCTCCAGCTGCGCTGAAGGTCCTTTCTGACACAACGCTTGAAGCAGGGCAAGCCAGAAGTTGGATGGCAAATTGTGACAGCTCTTGCCACAGGTCAAGCCTGCGCATCTAGCAGTCCAGGGGTTCATCGCTGCTCAGAGTGTCTACATCCGCAGTTAAGGCCACGTAGTCGGCTACCTTCCGGTCAAGGCATTGGTGGAGGGTAGATCCAGTAGGGTTAAGGTGAGACGGTGCACTAAAGAATGTCTGCATGTCCAACATCACCATGAGATCGCTAGAGCGCCCTGTCCTTGCCTGCGTGGACATGGGAGTGGATCAATATTACAGTGGCACCTTTATTCCGTTGTGTTGTGACATCACTCTTAACCACTTAACCACTTGCCGACCGCACACTTATACCATGCGTCGGCAAATTGGCAGCTGCAGGACCAGCGACGCAGTATTGCGTCGCCAGCTGCAGGCTGATTAATCAGGAAGCAGCCGCTCGCGCGAACGGCTGCTTCCTGTCAATTCACGGCGGGGGGCTCCGTGAATGTAAATAATCCGCTTTGTTTACATTGTACGGCGCTGCTGCGCAGCAGCGCCGTAAGGCAGATCGGCGATCCCCGGCCAATCAGCGCCGGGGATCGCCGCCATGTGACAGGGGACAGCCTGTCACTGGCTGCACAGGACAGATAGCGTCCTGTGCAGCCCGGTTCACCAGGGGGGGCCAGGTAGGAGAGGGAGGGGGAGGATTTCGCCGCGGAGGGGGGCTTTGAGGTGCCCCCCCCCCGCAACACCCGGCAGGCAGGAGCAATCAGACCCCCCCAGCACATCATCCCCCTAGTGGGGAGAAAAGGGAGGCGATCTGGTCGCTCTGCCTGCACCCTGATCTGTGCCCACCCAGCACAGATCAGCTAAAACAGCGCTGGTAGTTAAGGGGGGATAAAGGGTGGGTCCTCAAGTAGTTAAACGCATTGTAAAGCATACTTGCCAGCTTGTGGTGCAAGTGCTGCCTCCTTTCTGCCTTCTGTTGATTTGGTAACATCTCCGCCACTTTGTGCTTATACCGAGGGTCTATTAGCGTTGCCACCCAGTACAGGTCATTCCCCTCGAGTTTTTTTTTATACGGAGGTCCCTCAACAGGCTGGACAGCATGAAAAATGCCATCTGCACAAAGTTGGATGCATATGTACTATCCATCTCCTCTTGCTCTTCCTCATTGATGTCAGGAAAGTTCTCCTCCTCCCCCCAGCCATAAACAATATCACGGGAAAGGTGAGCAGCACAAGCCCCCTGCAACGCCTGCTGCGGTTGTTCTTCCCCCTCCTCCTTAAAAAAACACCTTCCTCATCTGACTCCTCTTCCCCACATGACTCTTCCTCCACCTCCACCCCTCCTTTGTGCTCCCGCAGGTGTTAAGGAAACATCTGGTTACATAGTTACATAGTTATTTGGGTTGAAAAAAGAAATACGTCAATTGAGTTCAACCAGAGAACAAATGTACAACACCAGCCTGCTTCCTCACATATCCCTGTTGATTCAGAGGAAGGCGAAAAACCCTTACAAGGCATGGTCCAATTAGCCCCAAAAGGGAAAAAATTCCTTCCCGACTCCAGATGGCAATCAGATAAAATCCCTGGATCAACATCACTGGGCATTACCTAGTAATTGTAGCCACGGATGTCTTTCAATGCAAGGAAAGCATCTAAGCCCCCTTTAAATGCAGGTATAGAATTTGTCATAACTACTTCCTGTGGCAATGCATTCCACATCTTAATCACTCTTACTGTTAAGAACCCTTTCCTAAATAAATGGCTAAAACGTTTTTCCTCCATGCGCAGATCATGTCCTCTAGTCCAGTGATTCCCAACCTTTTCCGGCCCGGGGAACACTTTCTGACCATATTTTTCTCCGGGGAACGGTGGGGGCGCGCGGGTGTTTGCGCGACCTAGTGGACAGTGCCGTGTGTAGCAGGCTATGGGGGGGGGGGGGGGCTGGGGTGCGGCTGCATAGCTAGCATAGTTGCCCCAGTATAGGGAGTTTAGTTGCCCCAGTATGGTTAGTATAGTTACCCCAGTATAGTGCCCCAGTATAGCTAGTATAGTGCCCCAGTATAGCTAGTATAGTCCCAGTATGGATAGGTAGTGCCCCAGTATAGGTAGGTAGTGCCCCAGTATAGCCAGTAAAGTGCCCAGTATAGCTAGTATAGTGCCCAGATAGCTAGTATGGTACCCAGTATAGCTAGTATAGTGCCCAGCATACCTAGCATAGTGCCCAGCATAGCTAGCATAGGTAGGTAGTGCCCAGTATAGCTAGTATAGTTGCCCCCAGTGTAGCTAGTTTAGTTGCCCCCAGTATAGCTAGTTTAGTTGCCCCCAGTAAAGCTAGTTTAGTTGCCCCCAGTAAAGCTAGTTTAGTTGCCTCCAGTAAAGCTAGTTTAGTTGCCCCCAGTAAAGCTAGTTTAGTTGCCCCCAGTACAGCTAGTTTAGTTGCCCCCAGTATAGCTAGTACAGTTCCCCCCAGTATAGATGCCCAGGAGGGGGGGAAGCAGCGCTAGAAGGAGGAGCAGTGGAGGCAGCGGTGGGGAGGGGGGAAATATCCCCCCCCCCTCCCTCACCTGGGACCCCTCCTTCTGCCTCTCTCCCCCTCCATTTAGCGGTGGCAAGTGCAGGGCGGCTCGGTGGCGGGGAGACATGCGCAGACTTACCACTTCTGCGTTCCAAGCGCCGGCAGCGTCATGTCGTCAGATCTCCGCCTTCAATGCCGCTCACTGCTCTTCCGCTAATCAGGAAGCACAGTGGGCGGCATTGAAGGCGGAGATCTGACGACATGACGCTGCCGGCGCTTGGAACGCAGAAGTGGTAAGTCTGCGCATGTCTCCCCGCCGCCGAGCCGCCCTGCACTTGCCACCGCTAAATGGAGGGGGAGAGAGGCAGAAGGAGGGGTCCCAGGTGAGGGAGGGGGGGGATATTTCCCCCCTCCCCACCGCTGCCTCCACTGCCCCTCCTTCAAGCGCTGCTTCCCCCCTCCAGCGTACTGGACGGCACACCTGGCACCATGCCGCGGCACACCAGTGTGCCGCGGCACAGCGGTTGGGAATCACTGCTCTAGTCCTTCGAGAAGGCCTAGGGACAAAAAGCTCATCCACAAAGCTTTTATATTGCCCTCTGATGTATTTATACATGTTAATTAGATCCCCTCTAAGGCGTCTTTTCTCTAGACTAAATAAACCCAGTTTATCTAACCTTTCTTGGTAAATGAGACCTTCCATCCCATGTATCAATTTTGTTGCTCGTCTCTGCACCTGCTCTAAAACTGCAATATCTTTCCTGTAATGTGGTGGCCAGAACTGAATTCCATATTCCAGATGTGGCCTTACTAGAGAGTTAAACAGGGGCAATATTGTGCTAGCATCTCAAGTTTTTATTTCCCTTTTAATGCATCCCAAAATGTTATAAGCTTTAGCTGCAGTGGCTTGGCATTGAATACGATTATTTAACTTATTGTTGATGAGTACTCCTAAGTCCTTCTCCAAGTTTGATGTCCCCAACTGTATTCCATTTATTTTGTATGGTGCTAGACCATTGGTACAACCAAAATGCATGACTTTACATTTTTTACATTGAATTTCATCTGCTTTTATCTGCTTCATTTGGTTCTGCTGATGATTGTTCCCACTCTTCCGCCTCTTCCTGTTCACGCTCCTCCACAGCTTGATCCACCACTCTACACATGGCACGCTCCAGGAAGAAAGCATATGGGATCAAGCTGCTGATGGCGCCTTCACTGCGACTCACCAGGTTTGTCACCTCCTCAAACGGCCGCATGAGCCTGCAGGCATTTTGCATGAGTGTCCAGTACTTCGTCCAGAACAACCCCATCTCCCCAGAGCATGACCTTTCACTGTAGTTGTATAGATACTCATTGACAACTCTCTCCTGTTGTAGCAGGCAGTCAAACATCAGGAGCATTGGATTCCAGTGAGTCAGGCTATCGCAAATCAAGCGCCTCACTGGCAAGTTGTTTCTCTGCTGAATATCAGCCAAGCGTGCCATGGCCGTGTAGGACCTCCTGAAATGCCCACACACATTTCTGGACTGCTTCAGGACCTCCTGTAAGCCTGGTACTTACACACAAATCTTTGAATTATTAGATTCAGCACATGTGCCATGCACTGTACATGTGTCAACTTTCCAAAACTCAAAGCCGAAATGAGATTGCTGCCGTTGTCACACACCACGTTGCCGACCTCCAGTTGGTGTGGGGTCAGCCACTGATCCACCTGTTTGTTCAGAACAGCCAGGAGAGCTGCTTCAGTGTGACTCTCTGTTTTGAGGCAAGACATGTCCAAGATGGTGTGACACCGTTGTACCTGGCATGCAGCATAGGCACTGGGGAGCTGGGGGTGTGTAGCTGGAGAGGAGATCGCAACACCAGTAGAGTAGCACTGCCACACAGCCAAGGAGGAGGAGGACGACGACAGTGAAGAGGATGTAGCAGGAGGAGTAGGAGGGGAAGGAGGGGAGGTGGCAGCAGAAGCCGTGGAGGTGTCACAACTAGGTCCGCTGCACAGCCACCTACTCCCTGCTTGCCGCCAGCGGTCACCAGGTTGACCCAATGTGCTGTATAAATAATGTACCTGCCCTGACCGTGCTTTGCAGACCAGGCATCCGTGGTCAGATGGACCCTTGACCCAACACTGTGTGCCAGAGATGACACCACTTGCCTTTCAACTTCATGGTACAGTTTGGGTATTGCCTTTTTTGAGAAATAATTGCAGCCTGGTATCTTCCACTGCAGTGTCCCAATCGCCACAAATTTTTGGAAGGCCTCAGAGTCCACCAGCTGGTATGGTAACAGCTGGTGAGCTTACAGTTCCGCCAAGCCAGCTGTCAGACACCGGGCAAGGGGGTGACTGGCAGACATTGGCTTCTTCCACTAAAAGATTTCCTTCATGGACACCTGCTGTGGGCAGAGGAGCAGGAACCGCTCAAGGTGAGAGGCGGAGTGGAGGAGTGTGGCTGTGAAGGTGCAAGGGAGAAAGCGGCTGAAGATACTGCACTTGAAGGAGGAAGATGGAGGGTGGCTTTGCTTTTGTGTACTGCTTTTCCTCAGGTGGTCTTCCCATTGCAGTTTGTGCTTTTTCATCATGTGCCTTCATAAGGCAGTTGCCCCTATGTGGGTCTTGATCTTTCCACGGCTCAATTTTTGGTGGCAGAGAGTACAGATGGCATTGCTCTCATCTGAGGTAGACACACAAACAAATTTCTAAACCGCTGAGCCCTGGGATGATGGCACTTTTGTGGTGGCGCCAGCAGCTGACATTGAAGGGCATGTTGGCTGGCTGTCCATAGGTGGCGATACATGCCATCGGACACTGCCATGAGCTGTTTCTGAAGACGAGCTCCCCCTGCTTCTTTCAGCAACTCATCTCCTCCTACTCCTCTCTGACTCCCCCTCTGAACTGTCCCCCTGGTCATCATGTCTATTAGGATCCCACGTGACATCCATGGCAGTATCATCATCATCATCATCATCATCATCATCATCATCATCATCATCATCCTCCACAGCTACACTTGTATCAGACACCTTATAAACTGCACCATAAGCAGGTACTTCATCATCTTCACACCTTACGTCCATAGTGACGCCTAACTCAGACATATAAGGTGGTGTAACTTGCTTAGCGCCTTCATCTTGTTGTAACAATAATGGCCGTGAATCCATTAATTCCCCACCAAATAACTCCTGTGAAGTGTCAAATGGAGTGGATGTGGTGCTTGTAGTAGCGCTGGTGGCTGCGGAAGATGAGGCGTTCTGTGTTAAAAAGTCAACTATGTCCTGAAAATCTTGGGAGTTGATGGCACGTGCCTTTTGAACACTGTACTTTGGTCCAGGGCCGCACAAAATCACGTCAGCACGACCTCAAACAGACCTGCTAGGTAGCCTGCCTCTGCTTGTTGTTTTGTCCATATTGGGGGAAAGGTGAAAGGTATGCACTGACTTGACTAACACAATGTGCAGTCACACAGGTGCAGTGAAAAGGTATGCACTGACTGCTGGTATATATTACAATATGCGGTCACACAGGTGCAGTGAAAAGTATGCAGTGACTGCTGGTAGAACAATGTGCAGCCACACAGGTGCAGTCAAAGGTATGCACTGACTGCTGGTAGAACAATGTGCAGTCGCATAGGTGCAGTGAAAAGGTATACAGTGACTGCTGGTATAACAATGTGCGGTCACACAGGTGCAGCAAAATGTATACACTGACTGCTGGTTGTAATAAATCACCTTTAGATCCGGCACCAGCAATTAATCAGAGCTGCAACTCACAGCGACAGCATGCAGGAGATAGAGCGGAGACAGCCTTCTTCACCTTTCAAAGGTGTTTATTAAGCATCTTGTGTTACAGTTTGATTTCTTCAAAGTATAAATAGTCTTTCCTATGTCCTATGTACATCACATATATTTACAGCATACATACAGGAAGCTAGTATTCTAACTAGGAAGCATAGAGAGCCGGATAGCTGGAAAGTAGAGTACAGTCCCCTTTTCCCTCCGTGCTCCCTCTTTATATGAACCAGAAAGAGTTAAATGTGACCTCATCTGAACCATCTATGATTGGTTCCGATCCCTTGTGATGTCAGGATACACACCTACTCAATTAATATTCTATAAGATATTTTGCCCTAGATACAAAGAATTTCCATCCTACTAATATAATAGATGGGAAAGTTCGGATGTTTGGATGTTTGGATGTTTGTTACTCGATCACGCAAAAACGGCTGAACGGATTTAAATGAAATTTGGCACACAAATAGTACATTACCTGGAATAAAGTATAGCATACTTTTTATTCCCATAACCAAAAAGAGACAAATACAAATTTCACTGGAAAATGTAAACTGCAGACATTCTTACACTGTTACACTGGAGGTGTGTTTAGCTTCTAAGGGTAGAATGGTTAATTTGCATATATTCAGCAGTGATGCACTGGGAGACATCTCAAGCTCACTCCAACCTGAATTATCACAAATTCTTTCTGTTTTAAGAGAGCAAACTTGTGTTTTTTTTTAACATCTTAGTAAGGGGGCTTTTAAAACCATTGTAGTCCCTTACACACTCTAATGAGTTCAGGGTCACCATGAGCTTGCTGGTTAGTCTGTACCTCTCGGTGTTAGAAGCCCTACTCAGGGCCGTATCTATTAAGAGGCACCCGTGGGCCGGTGCCATGGGCGGGTCCTCGGGGGGCGCGGCCACCTATAGTTCAATAATTTTTTTTCTTTTCTTTTTTTATTTTTTTATTCATAAAATTAATTTTTATTTTTTTTTAGGTGGGCGGGGGGAGCAGCGGAGAGCGCACCTACAGATGACGAGGGGAGCTCTCACCCCCGCCCTCCAGCACAGTGGCAGCGGCCGGCCAGGAGTCAGGACATGATCCTGAACTCTGCATGCCGCCTCCTGGTCTAGAGACATCACTAGATCAGGAGGCGGCATGCAGAGTTCAGGATCATGTCTGCCACTCTGCTGGAGGGCGGGAGCGAGTGGGGAGAAGCGCGAAGGACGCGCTGGCAACTGCAGCCCAGCTACCCAGCCAGGAGCCAGCTCGCCCAGCCAGGTAGGTACCCAGCCAGCCCGCTGCCCAGCCAGGTACCCAGCCAGCCCGCATGCCCAGCCAGGTACCCAGCCAGCCTGCTGCCCAGCCAGGTACCCAGTCAGCCCGCATGCCCAGCCAGCCCGCATGCCCAGCCAGGTACCCAGCCAGCCCGCATGCCCAGCCAGGTACCCAGCCAGCCTGCATGTCCAGCCAGGTACCCAGCCAGCCCGCTGCCCAGCCAGGTACCAGCCAGCCCGCTGCCCAGCCAGGTACCCAGCCAGCCCGCTGCCCAGCCAGGTACCCAGCCAGCCTGCATGCCCAGCCAGGTACCCAGACAGCCCGCTGCCCGGCCGGGTACCCAGCCAGCATGCCCAGCCAGGTACCCAGCCAGCCCGCATGCCCAGCCAGGTACCCAGCCAGCCCGCTGCCCAGCCAGGTACCCAGCCAGCCCGGTACCCAGCCAGGTACCCAGCCAGCCTGCATGCCCAGCCAGGTACCCAGCCAGCCCGGTGCCCAGCCAGCTACCCAGCCAGCCCGCATGCCCAGCCAGGTACCCAGCCAGCCCGCATGCCCAGCCAGGTACCCAGCCAGCCCGCATGCCCAGCCAGGTACCCAGCCAGCCCGGTACCCAACTAGGTACCCAGCCAGCCCGCATGCCCAGCCAGGTACCCAGCCAGCCCGCATGCCCAGCCAGGTACCCAGCCAGCCCGCATGCCCAGCCAGGTACCCCGCCAGCCCGCTGCCCAGCCAGGTACCCAGCCAGCCCGGTACCCAGCCAGCCTGAATGCCCAGCCAGGTACCCAGCCAGCCTGCATGCCCAGCCAGGTACCCAGCCAGCCTGCATGCCCAGCCAGGTACCCAGCCAGCCTGCATGCCCAGCCAGGTACCCAGCCAGCCTGCATGCCCAGCCAGGTACCCAGCCAGCCTGCATGCCCAGCCAGGTACCCAGCCAGCCCGCATGCCCAGCCAGGTACCCAGCCAGCCCGCATGCCCAGCCAGCTCACATGCCCAGCCAGGTACCCAGCCAGCCCACTGCCTGCATGCCCAGCCAGGTACCCAGCCAGCCCACTGCCTGCATGCCCAGCCAGGTACCCAGCCAGCCCGCATGCCCAGCCAGGTACCCAGCCAGCCCGCATGCCCAGCCAGCTCGCATGCCCAGCCAGCCCACTGCCCGCATGCCCAGCCAGGTATCCAGCCAGCCCGCATGCCCAGCCAGGTACCCAGCCAGCCCACTGCCCACTTTCCCAGCCAGCCCACTGCCAGCTCGCCCAGCCAGGTACCAAGTCAGTCCACTGCCCGCTCGCCCAGCCAGGTACCCAGCCAACCCACTGCCCGCTCGCCCAGCCACCCAGCCTGCCCGCTCGCCCAGCCTGGTACCCAGCCCACTGCCCGCTCGCTTAGCCAGGCAGTGGCTGGATAGTGTAATGGTTAAGGGCTCTGCCTCTGACACAGGAGACCTGGGTTCAAATCTCGGCTCTGCCTGTTCAGTAAGCCAGCACCTATTCAGTAAGGAGTTTCTTGGGCAAGTCTCCTTAACATTGCTACTGCCTACTGAGTGCGCTCTAGTGGCTGCCTCGCAAGTGCTTTGAGTCCGACAGGAGAAAGGCGCTATACAAATACTGCAATTAATTACTCAGCCAGCCCACTGCTTGCTCACCCAGCTACCCAGCCAGCCCACTACCCGCTCACCCAGCCAGGTACTCAGCCAGCCCACTGGTGTTATGCTGCCCACTGTGTGATTTACTGCTGAAATGCTGCCCACGTTGTGATTATTTTCTGGTGAAATGTTGCCCACATTGCAATTATTCTCTGCTGAAATGTTGCCCACATTGCGATTATTCTTTGCTGAAATGTTGCCCACATTGTGATTATTTTCTGGTGAAATGTTGCCCACATTGCAATTATTCTCTGCTGAAATGTTGCCCACATTGCGATTATTCTTTGCTGAAATGTTGCCCATATTGTGATGTTTTTCTGGTGAAATGTTGCCCACATTGCAATTATTCTCTGCTGAAATGTTGCACTCATTGTGATTATTTTCTGGTGAAATGTTGCCCACATTGCGATTATTTTCTGGTGAAATGTTGCCCACATTGCGATTATTTTCTGGTGAAATGTTGCCCACATTGCGATTATTCTTTGCTGAAATGTTGCACTCATTGCGATTATTTTCTGGTGAAATGTTGCCCACATTGCGATTATTTTCTGGTGAAATGTTGCCCACATTGAGATTATTCTTTGCTGAAATGTTGCACTCATTGCGATTATTTTCTGGTGAAATGTTGCCCACATTGTGATTATTTTCTGGTGAAATAATGTCCACATTGCAATTATTCTCTGCTAAAATGTTGCCCACATTGCGAATATTCTTTGCTGAAATGTTGCACTCATTGCGATTATTTTCTGGTGAAATGCTGCCCATATTGCGATTATTTTCTGGTGAAATGTTGCCCACATTGAGATTATTCTTTGCTGAAATGTTACACTCGTGATTATTCTCTGCTGAAATGCTGCACACATTGCGATTATTTTATGGTGAAACACTGCCACATTATGCTTATTTGGCACCTATGGGGGGGGGGGGGGCATCCAAATTCTCGCAAGGGGGCCCAGTGATTTATAGTTACGCCCCTGACTACTACCTAAACTGGGGATACCTATAGACCTGGATATCTATACTGGGGACACCTATAGTATGTCTACATTTCTACATTTGGACACCTATAGACCTGGCTACTGTACTTATACTAATTATTTATATAGCGCCAACATATTACGCAGCGCTGTACAGAGTATGTATTGTTTTGTCACATAACTTTCCCACAGAGGGGCTCACAATCTAATCCCTACCATAGTCATATGCAGGGCTGCCATCAGAAATTTTGGGGCCCCTCACACAACATCAAGCCTGAGCCCCCCTACAGACTGCTGTGCATGCCCAGTACAGTGCCCCAGTACAGTCAGTACAGTGCCCCAGTATAGCCAGTACAGTGCCCCAGTATAGCCAGTACAGTGCCCCAGTATAGCCAGTACAGTGCCCCAGTATAGCCAGTATAGTGCTTCAGTATAGCCAGTATAGTGTCCCAGTATAGTGTCCCAGTATAGCCAGTATAGTGTCCCAGTATAGCTAGTATAGTGCCCAGTATAGCTAGTATAGTGCCCAGTATAGCTAGTATAGTGCCCCAGTATAGCCAGTATAGTGCCCCAGTATAGCCAGTATAGAGCCCCAGTATAGTGCCCCAGTATAGCCAGTATAGTGCCCCAGTATAGCTAGTATAGTGCCCCAGTATAGCTAGTATAGTGCCCCAGTATAGCTAGTATAGTGACAGTATAGTGCCCCAGTATAGCTAGTATAGTGCCCCAGTATAGTGCCCCAGTATAGCCAGTACAGTGCCCCAGTATAGCCAGTATAGAGCCCCAGTATAGTGCCCCAGTATAGCCAGTATAGTGCCCCAGTATAGTTAGTATAGTGCCCCAGTATAGCTAGTATAGTGCCCCAGTATAGCTAGTATAGTGCCCCAGTATAGCTAGCATAGTGCCCCAGTATAGCTATTATAGTGCCCAGTATAGCTAGTATAGCGCCCCAGTATAGCCAGTATAGTGCCCCAGTATAGCCAGTATAGTGTCCCAGTATAGCCAGTATAGTGTCCCAGTATAGCCAGTATAGTGTCCCAGTATAGCTAGTACAGTGCCCAGTATAGCTAGTATAGTGCCCCAGTATAATGCCCCAGTATAGCCAGTATAGTGCCCCAGTATAGTGCCCCAGTATAGCCAGTACAGTGCCCCAGTATAGTTAGTATAGTGCCCCAGTATAGCTAGTATAGTGCCCCAGTATAGCTAGTATAGTGCCAGTATAGTGCCCCAGTATAGCTAGTATAGTGCCCAGTATAGCTAGTATAGTGCCCCAGTATAGTGCCCCAGTATAGTGCCCCAGTATAGCCAGTAAAGAGCCCCAGTATAGTGCCCCAGTATAGCCAGTATAGTGCCCCAGTATAGTTAGTATAGTGCCAGTATAGTGCCCCAGTATAGCTAGTATAGTGTCCCCCAGTATTGTGCCCCAGTATAGCCAGTATAGTGCCCCAGTATAGCTAGTATAGTGCCCCAGTATAGCTAGTATAGTGCCAGTATAGTGCCCCAGTATAGCTAGTATAGTTGCCCCCAGTATTGTGCCCCAGTATAGCCAGTATAGTGCCCCAGTATAGTTAGTATAGTGCCCCAGTATAGCTAGTATAGTGCCCCAGTATATTGCCCCAGTATAGCCAGTATAGTGCCCCAGTATAGTGCCCCAGTATAGCCAGTATAGAGCCCCAGTATAGTGCCCCAGTATAGCCAGTATAGTGCCCCAGTATAGTTAGTATAGTTCCCCAGTATAGCAAGTATAGTGCCCCAGTATAGCTAGTATAGTTGCCCCCACTATTGTGCCCCAGTATAGCTAGTACAGTGCCCCAGTATAGCTAGTACAGTGCCCCAGTATAGCCAGTACAGTGCCCCAGTATAGCCAGTACAGTACCCCAGTATAGCCAGTATAGTGCCCCAGTATAGCCAGTATAGTGCCCCAGTATAGCTACTACAGTGCCCCAGTATAGCCAGTACAGCCAGCCCGCTGCCCAGCCAGGTACCCAGCCAGCCCGCATGCCCAGCCAGGTACCCAGCCAGCCCGCATGCCCAGCCAGGTACCCAGCCAGCCCGCATGCCCAGCCAGGTACCCAGCCAGCCCGCTGCCCAGCCAGGTACCCAGCCAGCCCGGTACCCAGCCAGGTACCCAGCCAGCCTGCATGCCCAGCCAGGTACCCAGCCAGCCCGGTGCCCAGCCAGGTACCCAGACAGCCCGCTGCCCAGCCAGGTACCCAGCCAGCCAGGTACCCAGCCAGCCTGCATGCCTAGCCAGGTACCCAGCCAGCCTGCATGCCCAGGCAGGTACCCAGCCAGCCTGCATGCCCAGCCAGGTACCCAGCCAGCCTGCATGCCCAGCCAGGTACCCAGCCAGCCTGCATGCCCAGCCAGGTACCCAGCCAGCCCGCATGCCCAGCCAGGTACCCAGCCAGCCCGCATGCCCAGCCAGCTCGCATGCCCAGCCAGCCCACTGCCCGCATGCCCAGCCAGGTATCCAGCCAGCCCGCATGCCCAGCCAGGTACCCAGCCATCCCACTGCCCGCTTTCCCAGCCAGCCCACTGCCCGCTCGCCCAGCCAGGTACCAAGTCAGTCCACTGCCCGCTCGCCGAGCCAGGTACCCAGCCAACCCACTGCCCGCTCGCCCAGCCACCCAGCCTGCCCGCTCGCCCAGCCTGGTACCCAGCCCACTGCCCGCTCGCTTAGCCAGGCAGTGGCTGGAAAGTGTAATGGTTAAGGGCTCTGCCTCTGACACAGGAGACCTGGGTTCAAATCTCGGCTCTGCCTGTTCAGTAAGCCAGCACCTATTCAGTAAGGAGTTTCTTGGGCAAGTCTCCTTAACATTGCTACTTCCTACTGAGTGCGCTCTAGTGGCTGCCTCGCAAGTGCTTTGAGTCCGACAGGAGAAAGGCGCTATACAAATACTGCAATTAATTACTCAGCCAGCCCACTGCTTGCTCACCCAGCTACCCAGCCAGCCCACTACCCGCTCACCCAGCCAGGTACTCAGCCAGCCCACTGGTGTTATGCTGCCCACTGTGTGATTTACTGCTGAAATGCTGCCCACGTTGTGATTATTTTCTGGTGAAATGTTGCCCACATTGCAATTATTCTCTGCTGAAATGTTGCCCACATTGCGATTATTCTTTGCTGAAATGTTGCCCATATTGTGATTATTTTCTGGTGAAATGTTGCCCACATTACAATTATTCTCTGCTGAAATGTTGCCCACATTGCGATTATTCTTTGCTGAAATGTTGCACTCATTGCGATTATTTTCTGGTGAAATGTTGCCCACATTGCGATTATTTTTTGGTGAAATATTGCCCACATTGCGATTATTTTCTGGTGAAATGTTGCCCACATTGCGATTATTCTTTGCTAAAATGTTGCACTCATTGCGATTATTTTCTGGTGAAATGTTGCCCACATTGTGATTATTTTCTGGTGAAATGTTGTCCACATTGCAATTATTCTCTGCTGAAATGTTGCCCACATTGCGATTATTCTTTGCTGAAATGTTGCACTCATTGCGATTATTTTCTGGTGAAATGCTGCCCATATTGCGATTATTTTCTGGTGAAATGTTGCCCACATTGCGATTATTCTTTGCTGAAATGTTACACTCGTGATTATTCTCTGCTGAAATGCTGCACACATTGCGATTATTTTATGGTGAAACACTGCCACATTATGATTATTTGGCACCTATGGGGGGGGGCATCCAAATTCTTGCAAGGGGGCCCAGTGATTTATAGTTACGCCCCTGACTACTACCTAAACTGGGGATACCTATAGACCTGGATATCTATACTGGGGACACCTATAGTATGTCTACATTTCTACATTTGGACACCTATAGACCTGGCTACTGTACTTATACTAATTATTTATATAGCGCCAACATATTACGCAGCGCTGTACAGAGTATGTATTGTTTTGTCACATAACTGTCCCACAGAGGGGCTCACAATCTAATCCCTACCATAGTCATATGCAGGGCCGCCATCAGAAATTTTGGGGCCCCTCACACAACATCAAGCCTGGGCCCCCCTACAGACTGCTGTGCACGCCCAGTACAGTGCCCCAGTACAGCCAGTACAGTGCCCCAGTATAGCCAGTACAGTGCCCTAGTATAGCCAGTACAGTGCCCCAGTATAGCCAGTACAGTGCCCCAGTATAGCCAGTATAGTGCTTCAGTATAGCCAGTATAGTGTCCCAGTATAGTGTCTCAGTATAGCCAGTATAGTGTCCCAGTATAGCTAGTATAGTGCCCAGTATAGCTAGTATAGTGCCCAGTATAGCTAGTATAGTGCCCCAGTATAGCTAGTATAGTGCCCCAGTATAGCCAGTATAGAGCCCCAGTATAGTGCCCCAGTATAGCCAGTATAGTGCCCCAGTATAGCTAGTATAGTGCCCCAGTATAGCTAGTATAGTGCCCCAGTATAGCTAGTATAGTGACAGTATAGTGCCCCAGTATAGCTAGTATAGTGCCCAGTATAGCTAGTATAGTGCCCCAGTATAGTGCCCCAGTATAGCCAGTATAGTGCCCCAGTATAGTGCCCCAGTATAGCCAGTATAGAGCCCCAGTATAGTGCCCCAGTATAGCCAGTATAGTGCCCCAGTAAAGTTAGTATAGTGCCCCAGTATAGCTAGTATAGTGCCCCAGTATAGCTAGTATAGTGCCCCAGTATAGCTAGTATAGTGCCCCAGTATAGCTAGTATAGTGCCCAGTATAGCTAGTATAGCGCCCCAGTATAGCCAGTATAGTGCCCCAGTTTATAGCCAGTATAGTGTCCCAGTATAGCCAGTATAGTGTCCCAGTATAGCTAGTATAGTGCCCAGTATAGCTAGTATAGTGCCCCAGTATAGTGCCCCAGTATAGCCAGTATAGTGCCCCAGTATAGAGCCCCAGTATAGTGCCCCAGTATAGCCAGTACAGTGCCCCAGTATAGTTAGTATAGTGCCCCAGTATAGCTAGTATAGTGCCCCAGTATAGCTAGTATAGTGCCAGTATAGTGCCCCAGTATAGCTAGTATAGTGCCCAGTATAGCTAGTATAGTGCCCCAGTATAGTGCCCCAGTATAGCCAGTATAGTGCCCCAGTATAGTTAGTATAGTTCCCCAGTATAGCTAGTATAGTGCCCCAGTATAGCTAGTATAGTGCCAGTATAGTGCCCCAGTATAGCTAGTATAGTTGCCCCCAGTATTGTGCCCCAGTATAGCCAGTATAGTGCCCCAGTATAGCTAGTATAGTGCCCCAGTATAGCCAGTATAGTGCCCCAGTATAGCTAGTATAGTGCCCCAGTATAGCTAGTATAGTGCCAGTATAGTGCCCCAGTATAGCTAGTATAGTGCCCAGTATAGCTGGTATAGTGCCCCAGTATAGTGCCCCAGTATAGCCAGTAAAGTGCCCCAGTATAGTGCCCCAGTATAGCCAGTATAGAGCCCCAGTATAGTGCCCCAGTATAGCCAGTATAGCGCCCTAGTATAGTTAGTATAGTTCCCCAGTATAGCTAGTATAGTGCCCCAGTATAGCTAGCATAGTGCCAGTATAGTGCCCCAGTATAGCTAGTATAGTTGCCCCCAGTATTGTGCCCCAGTATAGCCAGTATAGTGCCCCAGTATAGCTAGTATAGTGCCCCAGTATAGTGCCCCAGTATAGCCAGTATAGTGCCCCAGTATAGCTAGTATAGTTGCCCCCACTATTGTGCCCCAGTATAGCTAGTACAGTGCCCCAGTATAGCTAGTACAGTGCCCCAGTATAGCTAGTACAGTGCCCCAGTATAGCTAGTACAGTGCCCCAGTATAGCCAGTACAGTGCCCCAGTATAGCCAGTACAGTGCCCCAGTATAGCCAGTATAGTGCCCCAGTATAGCCAGTATAGTGCCCCAGTATAGCTACTACAGTGCCCCAGTATAGCCAGTACAGTGCCCCAGTATAGCCAGTGTAGCGCCCCAGTATAGCCAGTATAGCACCCCAGTATAGCTAGTATAGTGCCCCAGTATAGCCAGTGTAGCGCCCCAGTATAGCCAGTATAGCGCCCCAGTATAGCTAGTATAGTGCCCCAGTACAGTTCCCCAGTATGGGTAGGTGGTGCCCCCCGCTCGTCCCCACCGCTGTTACCTTCACAGCGGCCGCTCTCCCCTCTCCGGCGCCTGTACTTTCCAGCAGCATCTCCCGGCTGCTGTGAGTGATGATGCGGCAGGAAGCATGGCAGCAGCTTCCTGTAACGGCGATGTGTATCGCCGTTACTATGGGAACCGAGCCATGCTTCCTGCCGCATCATCACACACAGCAGCCGGGAGATGGTGCTGGAAAGTACAGGCGCCGGAGAGGGGAGAGCGGCCGCTAAGGTATCAACAGCGACGGCCGCTGGGGGAGGGGGGGCCGGAAGAGACAGCAGGTTAATGCCTGGGGGGGGGCCTGAGGCTGCGGGCCCTGGGCCCGGCCCGGGCCCCGTGACGGAAGTCACGGTTGTACCCCCCTGATGGCGGGCCTGGTCATATGTCTATGTATGTATCGTAGTCTAGGGCCAATTTTTAGGGGAAGCCAATTAACATTATACTTATCTGTATCGTATGTTGTTGGGATGTGGGAGGAAACCAGAGTGTCTTAAGGAAACACACACAGACAAAGGGAGAACATACAAACTCCTTGCAGATGTTGACCTGGCTAGGATTCGAACCAGGAACCCAGCGCTGCAAGGCGAGAGTGCTAACCACTACGCCATCATGCTGCCATACCACTGTACTATATTGTACTTACATCTTCAGCAGTACTTCACGGAGTACGTAGTCATGTCACTGACTATCCTCTGAGGAGCTTACAATCTAATTCTCCCATAGTCTAATGTCCTACCATATTATTATGTATTTATATAGCACTGGCATATTCTGCAGCACTTTGCAGAGAACAGTCATGTTACTGACTTTTCTCAGGGGAGCTCACACTCTAATACCTACCACTACAGGATCTTCTCAAAAAATTAGCATATTGTGATAAAGTTCATTATTTTCTGTAATGTACTGATAAACATTAGACTTTCATATATTTTAGATTCAAATACACACAACTGAAGTAGTTCAAGCCTTTTATTGTTTTAATATTGATGATTTTGGCATACAGCTCATGAAAACCCAAATTTCCTATCTCAAAAAATTAGCATATTTCATCCGACCAATAAAAGAAAAGTGTTTTTAAAACAAAAAAAGTAAACCTTCAAATAATTATGTTCAGTTATGCACTCAATACTTGGTCGGGAATCCTTTTGCAGAAATAACTGCTTCAATGCGGCGTGGCATGGAGGCAATCAGCCTGTGGCACTGCTCAGGTGTTATGGAGGCCCAGGATGCATCGATAGCGGCCTTAAGCTCATCCAGAGTGTTGGGTCTTGCGTCTCTCAACTTTCTCTTCACAATATCCCACAGATTCTCTATGGGGTTCAGGTCAGGAGAGTTGGCAGGCCAATTGAGCACAGTAATACCATGGTCAGTAAACCATTTACCAGTGGTTTTGGCACTGTGAGCAGGTGCCAGGTCGTGCTGAAAAATGAAATCTTCATCTCCATAAAGCTTTTCAGCACATGGAAGCATGAACCCACTTTTGAACCAGAAACAGTGGCAGAAGCGCCTGACCTGGGCTACAGAGAAGCAGCACTGGACTGTTGCTCAGTGGTCCAAAGTACTTTTTTCGGATGAAAGCAATTTTTACATGTCATTCGGAAATCAAGGTGCCAGAGTCTGGAGGAAGACTGGGGAGAGGAAAATGCCAAAATGCCTGAACTCCAGTGTCAAGTACCCACAGTCAGTGATGGTCCGGGGGGCCATGTCAGCTGCTGGTGTTGGTTCACTGTGTTTTATCAAGGGCAGGGTCAATGCAGCTTGCTATCAGGAGATTTTGGAGCACTTCATGTTTCCATCTGCTGAAAAGCTTTACGGAAATGAAGATTTCATTTTTCAGCACGACTTGGCACCTGCTCACAGTGCCAAAACCACTGGTAAATGGTTTACTGACCATGGTATTACTGTGCTCAATTGGCCTGCCAACTCTCCTGACCTGAACCCCACAGAGAATCTGTGGGATATTGTGAAGAGAAAGTTGAGAGACGCAAGACCCAACACTCTGGATGAGCTTAAGGCCGCTGTCGAAGCATCCTGGGCCTCCATAACACCTGAGCAGTGCCACAGGCTGATTGCCTCCATGTTACGCCGCATTGAAGCAGTCATTTCTGCAAAAGGATTCCCGACCAAGTATTGAGTGCATAACTGAACATAATTATTTGAAGGTTTACTTTTTTTGTTTTAAAAACACTTTTCTTTTATTGGTAGGATGAAATATGCTAATTTTTTGAGATAGGAAATTTGGGTTTTCATGAACTGTATGCCAAAATCATCAATATTAAAACAATAAAAGGCTTGAACTACTTCAGTTGTGTGTATTTGAATCTAAAATATATGAAAGTCTAATGTTTATCAGTACATTACAGAAAATAATGAACTTCATCACAATATGCTATTTTTTTGAGAAGATCCTGTATTTTGTGCGAGAGAACACTGGCTAATGTGTGGGGTTTTTTTAATTTTTTTTTTTTGGGGGGGGGGGGGGTTGGGGTGGGGGACATTTCCTACTTGCTTTTTTAAGGTCACTTTACTCATACCCAGGGAGAAACCATGGCCCCACTGACTTTGGGCTGCACTCTTACTAGGATATTTTAATTAGCCACACCCACTGCTTTATGGACACGCCCACTGCATTCTGTGGCCACGCCCATTTTTCGCCGCGTAGGTTTGGTGTGCCTAGGGGAGCCCAAACCCTAAATACAGCCCTGGCCCTACTGCATAGAGCCAAATGAATCCATGCCATGCACTGATGAAGATCAAACAATCCAAAACAGTCTGTATGCATGTGGGATTATTATGGCTCTGTACAAATTAACAAGCTGGCACATCATTGCATTCCAGTGGTTCTGGAGGTGTGTTTAGCTTCTAAGGGTAACAATAGGTAATTTGCATATATTCAGCAGTGATGCACTGGGAGACATCTCAAGCTCACTCCAACCTGAATTATTGCAAATTCTTTCTGTGTTAAGAAAGCAAACTTTTGTTTTTCTTAGGGCCCGTTCAGACTGCAAAACGCGGACGGCCACGCATGCAGAACGCAACGCGTACGAACGCACGCCATCCGCGTTCGTATGCGTTGCGTGGCTGATCCCATCACTGAAAAGTGAATGGGACAGCCGCGCGTATTTGTAAAATCTGCGTGCAGCATGCGTTCCCGGACCGCACAGGTCCGGAACGCATGCTGTGTGAACATCAGACATTGCACTCTATGCAATGTCTGATGTCGTGCGTGTCGGCCACCTGCACGCGTTTCCAAAACGCGGCTGGAAACGCGTGCAGTTAATGGTAGGGTTCTCAAACTTTGCACAGTTGGTCGATTTTCAAGGGGAATATTTCTGCCATTCTTGCAATGTTAATGGCACAAGCCTCAAACTTGGTATAGTTGATCATTGGGTGACTGGGGTTCAATTTCAGAAAGGGGGTGGAGCCACAAAGAGACAATCAGATTTGTTTCATTCCAATGCAAATTATTGTTGCCAAACACCGCAAAGCTCACAAACTTGGTAATTGAGTAATTGATTAATTGTGTGTTAGGGTTAGGAAAGTGGGCACAGCCAACACCAGCCAAATACATAAGCGGGCAACGCAGGGTCATAAGTGGGTGGAGACAAATACAAATTTTACTGGGAAAATGTAAACAGCAGCCATTCTTACACTGTTAATGGTAGGGTTCTCAAACTTTGCATAGTTTGGTTACTGGATGACTGGGATTAATATTTATAAAAGTGGGTGGAGCCTACAAAAACAATCAAAAATTACCTATTGATTTTTCAGGGGAATATTTCATTGCTGCCATTCTTGCACTGTTAATGGCACAAGACTCAAACCTGGTACAGTTGATCATTGCGTGACTGGGGTTTAAATTTATATAAGGGGGTGGAGCCCCAAACAGCCAATCTGATTTGTTTCATTTTAATGCAGGTTATTGATGCCAAAGACCGCAAAGCTCACAAACTTAATCATTGAGTAATTGAGTAATTGTGTGTTAGAGTTAGGGTTAGGAAAAGTGGGCGCAGCCAACACAAGCCAAATACATAATCGGGCAATGCCGGGTCATCAGTAGGTGGAGACAAATACAAATTTCACAGAGAAAATGTAAACTGCAGCAATTCTTACACTATTAATGGTAGGGTTCTCAAACTTTGCACAGTTGGTCACTGGGTGACTGAGATTAATATTAAGAAAAGTGGGTGGAGCCTACAAAAGCCAATCAAAATCCACCTATTAATCTTTAAGTGGAATATTTAATTGATGCCATTTTTGCACTGTTAATGGCACAAGCCTCTTGCACTGTTAATCAACTGTACCTGGTACAGTTGGCCATTGGGTGATTGGGGTTTAAATTCAGAAAAGGGGTGGAGCCACAGCCAATTAGAATTATTTTATTTCAATGCAAATTATTGATGCCAAATACAGCAAAGCTCACAAACTTGGTCAGTTAAGTTAAGTAATTTTGTGTAGGGGTTAGAAAAAGTGGGTGCAGCCAACACCAGCCAAATACATACCTGGGCAATGGAGAAAAATACAAATTTCACTGCTAGAATGTAAACTGAATTTTGGCACATACATAGTACATTACCTGGAATAAAGTATAGGATACTTTTTATTCCCATAACCAAAAAGGGGGCGGAGATAAATACAAATTTCACTGGAAAATGTAAACTGCAGCCATTCTTACACTGTTACACTGGAGGTGTGTTTAGCTTCTAAAGGCACAATGGTTAATTTGCATATATTCAGCAGTGATGCCCTGGGAGACATCTGAAGCTCACTCCAACCTGATTTATCGCAAATTCTTTCTGTTTTAAGAAAGCAAACTTTTGTTTTTCTTAACATCTTAGTAAGGGGGCTTTTAGGACCATTGTAGTCCCTTACACACTCCAATGAGTTCTGGGTCACCATGAGCTTGCTGGTTAGTCTGTACCTCTCGGTGTTACAAGCCCTACTGCATAGAGCCAAATTAATCCATGCCATGCACTGATGAGGATCAAACAATCCGAAACAGTCTGTGGCTTCTAGGACTTTTGGCAAGGATCAGCTGGAGTTACTTTACTTGGTCTTGCACGGAAGGTATTCTGAGGGTCCTCCTTGTGGGGGTCCTCCATAAACGAGGAGAGGATGGCGGCTGCATCAAGTGGAGGAGGTATGCCAAAGCTGCGTAATTCAATACGCTTCATCGTGAAGGCGGAATGGAGGAGTAAGGGACCGAAGGCGTTTATTGACAAGGTACTGGTGGAGGGGTTGAAGATGACAAAGAATAATTTGTTTGCGATTCAGGATTTTCCTGCACAAGGAGCATATGATGTCACAATGTATAGTGAGGAAGAGGCTTTAAGGGTGCTGGCAGACTATAGAGAGAGCAGGGAAGATTTTGTTAAGTGGCTGGAGTCAGTTACACCGCTGTTTAATGAAAAAGCAAGACAAGTGTACGTTCACATGTATAACCCGTTTGTGGAGCCTGATGTTGTGAGATTGTTTCTGCAGAGATACTTCAGAGATGTGAGTTGGGCAGAGAAGATCTATAATCACGTCGGTGTTTATAGGAGCAAGATGAGATTTAATGTGGAGTTCAAGAGGCAGGAAGGGAGCTGGCATGATGTGGTTCACCCACCCCCTGTCTTTTCCATTGCCGGTGAGAGAGGCTATATCACCTACACTGGGCAGCCGCTCTACTGCCGGAAGTGTTATAGTTTTGGGCACGGTGCTGGCAGCTGCAGCTCTGAGGAGAGGTGCAGGCACTGTAAGGAGCCGGTTCACCCAGGCTCCAAGTGTAAAAAGGTGAAGGTGTGTGACTTGTGTGGTCTAGCGGGCCACTTGGCCAAAGAATGTGAAAAGCGGGGGAACACCCGCATATATACCTATGCTGCTGCTGCTGGCTCCTATGGCAGGGGCAGGAGGTGGTCACTGGCTCCCCGTGTGGAGCCCCGGGACGCTGAGGCTGACGCTGAAGCTCCCCTTTCTGAGGTAGCTGGAGAGGGCACCAGTGCTGCTCAAACGGGTCCAACTGCTACTGTGACCCCCCCTGTCCCCTCTGCTGAAGAGGCCACTGACTCCCAGATGCTGCAGGCTGAGCAGGCTGAGATGCCAAAGCTGCAGCGTGTCAAGAAAAGAAAACTGGCTGAGCATGTGGATGAGGATGATGATGATGAAGCTGTGGGGAGTGGGGGTGAAGAGGATGCCGTGCCTCCTTCTGCAGTGTCCCTCCCCGCTGAGCAGAACGCGGGTGCTCCTGCCTGTAAGAAGGCTGCTGCTAACATGGCAGGGAGCAAGGCTGGAGAGGCTGATGTATGTGTACCTGGTGTTGTCCCGTGTCCCCCCGCTGTGGTGAGAGAGGCTGGGGCTGAAGGAAGTGATATTGTGGCTGAAACCCCCCCAGAGAGGCTCCCCAAAGCAGTGCCCGGCTCTCCAGCTGATCGGGATTCCCCTGACGCCGGTGACGTCACTTGCTCAGTTTCTGCTGAGTGGGGCCCGCAGCGCGACAGTGGAGAGCGTTCTGAGGCTTCCCTGACCCCTGCCACCAGTACAGAAGCCGCGCCCTTGGTCCCAGAAAGCCAGGCAGATGTGCCTGAACCCTGCAGAGACTCCCAGCGGCCCGCCATGGACGCTAGTAGCCGCAGGTCCGCTGGGAGCAGTAGTGCCACAGCTGCTGATGCCGGCTCAGCCGGCGAGAATAACAGGAATGCAGGTGGCGAAACAGCTGTGCAGTCAGCTGACCCGCCGGAGATTCCTAAGCCCGCCCCTTCTTCTGCCCTCTCGCAGAAGAAACTTAAAAGTTTGCCAGCAAACCCCAGCCCTGCATCCAGTAAAAGCCCAAAAGCTGACACTGCGGTGAGGAGATCCCAGCAAGGGACTGCCTCATCTCCCTCCAAAAATAACGACTCCCCAAGTTCAAAAAAAGGAGGGAAATCAGCCAGCATGTCAGTCATGACCTCAGAGGAGGGGGGTGGAGTTAATGCAAATGAGGAGGAGGAGTTTGAAATGGACCTGACAGACCCTGGGAAGGTGGAAGGTGAAAAAGAGGTGGAGATAGAGGAGAATGATAGTGATTATCTACCACCTTATCAAGAGAGGAAAGAAGCTGTGACTGAGTCTGAAAGTGATGACACCCGTGTAACAAAAATGAGGATCGTCAGTGACACTTCTGAGGGTGAATTAAAGGTGGATATGACCCAGTCTCCTGTGCCTACTGGCTGGAAAAACACTAGGCCAGCTAGGAGAGTTAACCCGGAGGCACCGGGACCGAGTACTGCTGGGGATTCTGGTCCGGAGGACTGGAACACAGCAGAATCAAAAAAACAAAAAAAGAAGAGGAATAGAAAGACAAAGCAGGAGCCCACTACTGTGGGTGTACGGAAGAGTCCCAGAGCGCCTAAGAAATGAAGATGGCTGAGTGTAGGTTGCTTTTCACGTGGTGTCTTTTGGTGATGGTGCTGTCCCTGCTGTCTGTAAATGTGAGGGGAATCGGCTCCTCATACCGCCGGGCTGCAGTCCTGCAGGACCTCGCAAATTTTAGGGCGGATATTTTTTGTCTGCAGGAGTGTATATTGAAGACGGTACCTGGCTCTGGGGAATGGGCAGGGGGCAATGCCATCTGGTCCCCTGCCTGCCAGAGTAGGAATGAGGGCATTGGCGTGCTGTTTAATAATCCTAGCATTAAGGTTTTGTCACATGCCGTCATCATTCCTGGGAGATTGATGGTTGTGAATTTTGATTTTTGTGGCTCCCAGTACCGTCTTTTTAACTGTTACGCTCCTGCAGACAAAAAAGAGAGGGCGGAGTTCTTGGAGGTGCTTAAGTTCAATCTGCCAGGCCGCATTAAGACCATTGTGGCCGGCGATCTGAACTGTATAAGATCGGTTGGGGATCGAGTGGGGTCAGGAGAGACCAAGCTGGACTCCACCAGTAGGATCCTCAACCAGATTGTGACAGATTTTGGACTGCAGGATGCAGCTTTGGCGGCAGACAGTAGGGACAGGGAATATACTTACTTTTCGGATGCGGGCACGGTTAAGTCACGCATAGATTACTTTTTACTTTCTAGGTATGTGTTGGTTTCTGCTGTCTCTTATCACCAGGTCACTTTTTCTGATCACAAAGCCATTCTTTGTTCCCTGGAAGTGTCGGAGAGAGTGGTGTTTGGGAAGGGAGTCTGGAAGTTGAATGTGGAGTTGTTGGAGGATGTGGATGTACTTGAAAGATTTAGGGTGGAATATGCAGGATGGGTGCGCAGGAAGAGAGGTTTTGTGGATTTGTTGGAATGGTGGGATTGGGTGAAGAGGAGGATTTCTGGCTTTTTCAGGAATCTAGCGTATGAGAAGAGGTGTTTGCAGAAAGAGGAGGAAGAAAGTTGGAAAGTAAGGTTGCAGTATTTGGTGAAGATGAAGGAATGGGGGTATGAGGTGGAGGAAGAGTTGGAGGAGGCAAGACAGCGAATGAAGAAAATGTTGACAGAGCGTGGGAAGAGGATTGTGTTTCAGGCGAAAGTGAGAGATTTGGAAGAGGGGGAGTCTTGCTCCCGTTTCTTCTTTAAGAAGGTGGTGTCCAGTAGAGATGTGTTAGAGTCAGTGGTGGTGGATGAAAGGGAAGTGGTTGGTTCCGAGGTGATGGAAGAGGTGCGGAGGTTTTATGTGGATTTGTATGGAGGAGGGAATGCTGTGTCACAGGTGGAGATGAAAGAGTATTGTGATGAGGTGTTGGAGGAGTGTTTGGATCCGTTGGAGGTACAGCAGTTGAAAGAGTCGGTGGCCACGGAGGAGGTATGGGCGGCAGTTGGTGCCATGCAAACAGGCAAGACTCCAGGGAAGGACGGGCTCCCAGTGGAGTTTTTTAGGTGGGCCTGGCCTATCATTGGTGGGGAAGTGGTGGAGGTGGTCCAGGAAGTTTTTTCTTCTGGGCGGTTGTCCCCATCAATGCGGGAGGGAGTCATCACCCTGATTCATAAGAAAGGAGACAAAAAATTGATAAAAAACTGGAGGCCGATTTCGCTGTTGAATGTGGACTACAAGATAGTGGCGAAATTGGTCGCAAACAGGTTAAGGAGTGTGATAGCATCTATGATTGGAGAGGGGCAGACCTGTGCGGTCCCCGGTCGAAGAAGCGCCGATAACCTGGTTTTATTAAGGGACATGGTTAATTTTTCACAGGAAAATAAAGTGCCGATGGTCATTGAGGGTATCGATTTGGAAAAGGCATTTGATAGAGTATCACACTCCTTCCTGTTCAGGGTGATGGCAAAATTAGGGGTCCCTGATTGTCTCCTGAAAGTTATTAGATGTTTTTACACTGGAATTTCGAGCCATGTCTTGGTAAATGGGGTTTTGTCCAGGTCATTCCCCGTTTTGTCCGGAGTCAGGCAGGGGTGTCCACTGTCGCCTATGGCTTTTATTTGTGTGGTGGAGCCTTTGCTGAGGTATGTCCAGCGGGATAAAGTGGTGAAAGGGTTTGTTGTGCCAGGTGGTGGTGGAGAGCAGGTGAAGTATTTGGCTTATATGGATGATGTGTCGTTTGTGGGTGGGTCGCAGGCTGATATTGACAGGGTGAATTTGCATGTGAAAGTGTTTTGTGGAATGTCTGGAATGGCTGTGAATTGGGAGAAGTCCCAACTGGTTTCCTTTGGGAGGCCTGTACCTTTGAATGTGGAGAAAGTGCCGGTGAGTCAGGAGATCAAGGTGTTGGGTGTGGTGTTTGATGCAGAGATGAAAGGTAGAAAGACTTTGGATGAAGTGAAAGGGAAAGTGGTAAGAAAGTTGAACTTGTGGAGGTTGCGGAAGTTGTCTTTTTCAGGGAAAGTGTTGGTGGTGAAAGCTGTGATATTGCCGTTGTTGTTGTATTTTTGTTTGGTCTTGCCCCCTGGCAAAAGATGGATGCAAGAGGTGCAGAGAATGTTGTTTGTTTTCTTCTGGGGTTCAAAGATGGAGAGGGTGGCACGGGTGACGGTTCACAAGGGTGTGTCTCTGGGTGGTTGGGACTTCCCTGATGTTGCTTCTTTTCTGTCTCTGCACTATCTGGTGTCTGTCCGTAGAGTGTTGGAGTCAGAGGGGAGGGTGAAGGATTTTGTGAGGTACTTGGGAGGATGGTTGTGGAACAGGTTGGGATGGGTCGCTAAGGATTTGAGCAAGCCTGTTGCATTCACTACTACATCATGCTACCAAAAAGTTAAAGAAATTCTGGACAATTTCAATATGGCAGGAGCAGCCTTAACAAACATAAACAAGCAGAATATTAAAAAATGGATCACAAGAAATGATATAATATGTTATATAAAAGGAATGACAAGTGCACAAGCGGAGGCAGTATGGAAAAGAATGAGTATTAAAGGAATAACAAACAGGCAGAAAGATGTTGTCTGGATGGCTCTGGTGTCAGCGCTCCCTACTAGGGTTTTTTGCAAATTGAGGGGTATGACTCCCTCAGGAAGGTGCCCAAGAGAAGGGTGTGGAGGGGAAGAGGATGTGGACCACGTGTTTTGGGATTGTGATTTTGCAAAGGGTTTTCGGAGGAAGTTGAGGAAATTTTTAGAGGTGGTGGTGGAGGTTAGGGTCACATCTCTTTCAATGGTGATGGGTGGAGTGTCACTGGGTGCAAAGGAGAAGGATAGGAAGGGGTGGATTGTGTTCTCTGTACTTAAGGAAGTTTTGTGGGATGCAAGAAACTTAATAGTATTCCAGAAGGAGGAGTTGTCACTGGAAGCAGTGTGCAATCATTTCTTAGCAAGATTGTATGTGGTGTACCTGGCGGAAAAAAAAGGTGTTGGAGAGGAGAAGGCGCAAGAATTGTGGAAGCAAAAGGAGTGGAGCTCATTGCTCTAAAATGTTTTGTTTTCTTTTTATTGATAAAGAACAGACTTAATAAAAGCCAGCATGATGATTGAACAGTGAAGGAAGGGCAAGATCGCTGCCAACCTGATGGAGAGATCCGCGTGAGGGCTGGTTTTTAAGTGATTTTAATCTGAAAGGCTAAAAAAAAAAAAAAAAAAAAAAAAAATCCAAAACAGTCTGTATGCATGTTGGATTATTATGGCTTTGCACAAATTAACAAAGCTGACCCATCATTGCATTCCAGCAGTTCTGGAGGTGTGTTTAGCTTTTAAGGGTAACAATGGTTAATTTGCATATATTCAACAGTGATGCACTGGGCGACATTTTAAGCTCACTCCCACCTGAATTATCGCAAATTCTTTCTGTTTTAAGAAAGCAAACTTTTGTTTTTCTTACACTGTCAATGGCAGGGTTCTTAAACTTTGCACAGTTGGTCACTGGGTGACTGGGATTAATATTCAGAAAAGTGGGTGGAGCCTACAAAAGCTAATCAAAATTCACCTATTGATTTTCAAAGGAGTGGAGCCACAGCCAATTAGATTTATTTCATTTCAATGCCAATTATTGATGCCAAAGACCGCAAAGCTTACAAACTAGGTCATCCTTGAGTAATTGTGTGTTAGGATTAGAAAAAGTGGGCAGAGCTAACACTAGCCAACGCCGGGCGACAAGCTAGTGTTGAATAAACATGGCTTTGTTTACTGTTCTTGTGGTGTACATGTTGAGGTCAGTGAGACCTGTGGCCTTGTCCATAGAACAGCTTCTTGGTATGTTCTAGTTCTGCTGACAGAACTGTAGATTTTCTCTCTAAGAGAAAATCCCCTTAAAGGGCAGGTCTGCACCCCAAGCCTTTTTAACTAACTCAGTCCAAATAACTGAAGCCTACTTAAAGAGACTCTGTAACATTAAAAAGATCCCCTGGGGGGTACTCACCTCGGGTGGGGGAAGCCTCCGGATCCTAATGAGGCTTCCCACGCCATCCTCTGTCCCACGGGGGTCTCGCTGCAGCCCTCCGAACAGCCGGCGACTGTGCCGACTGTCAGTTCAATATTTACCTTTGCTGGCTCCAGCGGGGGCGCTGTGGCGACTTTCGGCACGGAAATACCCGATCTCCGTCGGGTCCGCTCTACTGCGCAGGCGCCGGAAACTTGCGCCTGTGCAGTAGAGCAGACCCGACGGCGATCGGGTATTTCCGCCTACTTCGGCGCCGACAGCCGTCAGAGCGCCTGCGCAGGAGCCAGGAAGGTAAATATTACGTCACCGCTGCACGGAGGGCTGCAGCGAGACCCCTGACGGATGGAGGATGGCGTGGGAAGCCTCATTAGGATCCGGAGGCTTCCCCCACCCGAGGTGAGTACCCCCCAGGGGCCGTTTTGTCGTTACAGTTCCTCTTTAAATTATAACAATCCCCCCTAAAAAGGCTTAATCCGCAGATCCCTGCTTCTGAACCCAACAGTACCTGGTTTCTTCAAATTCAAACTTCCAGCACCCACTGGTCGTCGAAATGGGGATGACAACTTTGGGCATCATTATCCAGGTGAGGTTGTATGTTAAGTTACGCAAAACAAATTAACCTGGTCAAGAGATTGGTGCCTCATAAACAATCTCATGAACCAATATTTCCAAATTAAGGGATATACAGGGTTATGGGTATAGGTTTAGTAGTACCTGTGATGGAGCTGATTGTATTTATAAATTATAACACTGGTATAATATAATGTGCAGTCACAGATGTAGTGAAAGGTATACAGTGACTAGTATTACAATACAATGTGCAGCTGTCACACAGGTGGAGTTAACAGGTATGCATGGACTGGTATATAAAACAGCGTGCGGTCACACAGGTGCAGTGAACAGGTATGCAGTGACTGGTATATAAAACTGCGGCTGTCACACAGGTGCAGTGAAAGGTATACAGTGACTGGTATTACAATACAATGTGCATCTGTCACACAGGTGCAGTTAACAGGTATGCACGGACTGCTATATAAAACAGCGTGCATTCACACAGGTGCAGTGAACAGGTATGCAGTGACTGGTATTACAATACAATGAGCAGCTGTCACACACACAGGTGCAGTGAGTAGGTATGCACGAACTAGTATTTAAAACAAAAAACACAGTATTACTCCTGCGCACTCAAAAACAATTTAATACCATCAATTAAATAACAATAAAAATCATACCACACACGAGTAGCTCCACTAAAATCGCAACCACACTGTCACTCACATCCAGACAAATCTGCAGGTATGCAGAGACCTTACACACCTCTCACACTGAAAAGTCCTGCAGGATCCTGCTAATTAGCCTGATGGTTCAGAGCAGCAGTTTGAGGATGCAAAAATATGCGAGCAAACACTTCAGTGGCAGATTAAGGATCCAATAAAAAATTCCAATAAAAAGTTCCACAATAAAACAATAAATTCTCCGGATCAATGCCAGTGGTATATATTATCCTCTTAGTGATATAAAGCAGTGTTTCTCAACATTTTATTGGCATGTACCCCTTTTAAAACCCTGTACTCAGCAAGTACCCCCTAGCATAGTAAACATTATCACAAGTACCCCTTGACAAATATATATTTAATCGTAGTACATGATAATTAGTTCTAAACAATTTTCAAGCATTTACTATTGCTTTTAATTAGCTAAAACACTAATTTGGGGTTGTTTAAATAAGATTTATAATTTTCTAACACTCCAAATTGGTTATTCTTGGTTAATTATATCAGGCCCGAGTACCCCCTGGAACCATCATAAGTACCCCCTGGGGTACGCGTACCACTTGTTGAGAACCTAGGATATAAAGCATAACACAGCATTGCAATAAGGCTACATACTCACGACTCCTGTTATGAGTAGTGGTAACGATTTTTATCAGACTTTGGCAGCTTTGAATGAGTCCTGTTTACTTGGTAGGTATATCCAGTATAGCTGAACAGTCCGTTAAAGGAGGAGTCGGACTTGCACTCCTGGGAATGAGCAGCTGCGGCCGTCAGCTCTCACTCTATGCTGGGATCCGGATGTTGTATTCAGCGGACACTGTAACTCAGCCCTGTAGTCCAGATTTTTTAGTATTTAAAACAGCTTGCAGTCAGTCACACAGGTGCAGTTAAAGGTATGCAGTGACTGGTATTACAATACAATGTGCAGTGCAGCAGTCACACAGGTCAGGTGGGGCAGCGAAAAGGTAGGCACTGAATGTACTGGGCCTGGCACAGTATAGCAATTAGCAAGGACCAGCTGCGACAGACAGGGCCACACAGACAGGGCTGTATATGAAGCGTCAGTGGGCCACACAAAAAACACATCACAAGAACATTAGCTCTCAAAAGAGCTGTTTTGAGGATCTTTTTAGCAATAAATATCAGCAAAGAGCAAGCTAACAAGAGCCTAACGAAGCTTTCCCTATCTCTGCAGCAACCTCTCTCCCTTCTCTCACTAAAACAGAAGCACACAGAGTGAGAAAATGGCCGACGCTGCTGCCTTTTATTAGGGGGGAGGCGGGGGGCTCCAGAAGGGAGTGCAGCCTGATTGGCTGCCATGTGTCTGCTGACTGTGATGTAGAGGGTCAAAGTTTAGCCCAATGATGTAGTATAGGAGGCAGGTTGAACTTGCATAAGGTTCGCGTTAGATCACGAACGCGAACCCGCGATGTTTGCACGAACAGTTCGGGCCATCTCTACCTAGGAGAAAACTAAGGAGAAAAAGTGAATTGCATATAGGCCCGTGTGTCTCTGGTGTGTCCTCACTCCCCTCTGTCCGGTGTCCTCTTTGTGCCATGTGCCCTCCTGTGTCCCCTGTTTGTAGATGGCCCCCATTTGTCCGGTGTCCACGTCCCCTGCATGCAGATGGCCCTTGTGCCCTCCTGTGTATCCAATGTTCTCTTCTCTCAAATCCCCCCCCCCCCCCCCGTGTGCCATTCTGTTAAGGTTAATACTTGCCAGTTGCCATGCATAAGCATTCTTCCGGTACCTCCATGATTTGATTCAGTCCCCCTCCCCCCTCTGCACCTCCAGCTGATCCGGAGTTGCATCAGCTGCCAGGAGCCATGCGGCCAATCGGGAGGAGTGCTGCATGCCAATCATGGCCGCCTGGTGTTAAGACAGATGTTAACGGTCTCGGAGGAGGGACCATGGTTCCATCACTGGGCCAATCAGTGCACTCGCTGTGAGTGCAGTGATTGGCCAGTTGATGGAGCCATGGTCTCGCCTCCAAGACCATCGGCTCTATTCAGGCTTGTTTAGGCTTTATGGCTATTAGAGGCAGAGGATCAGCAGGATAGCCAGGGAACTGGCATTGCTTAAAAGGAAATACATATGGCAGCCTCCATATCCCTCTCGTTACAGTTCTCCACTAAAGGACAACTGAAGCAACAGGGATTTGGAGGTTGCCATATGTATTTCCTTTTAAGCAATACCATTTGCCTGGCTGTCCTGCTGATCCTCTGCAGCTAATACTTTTAGCCATATAGATCCTGAACAAGCATGCAGCAGATCAACTGTTTCTGACATTATTGCCAGATCTGACAGCATTAGCTACATGCTTGTTCCTGGTGTGATTCAGACACTACTGCAAGCAAATAGATCAGCAGGGCTACCAGGTATTGTTTAAAGTGAAATAAATATGGCAGCCTCCATAAACTTCTCGCTTCAGTTGTCCTTTAAGTAAAGACAGCATAAATTGTAGGTTCGCATGGTGCACACACTATTATACCAGATTATGCTGAACAATGTTGCTTGTGAATTATGGCATAAAGAATACTTATTTGTTTATTTATTACATTTTTAAACCAAGAGATTGATGTGCAAGTGATGTAAATAGGGAAAGCATGCATGTGTTTTAAGCTTACAACTGAAACGTTATACGAAACCTTCATGGAGTGCTTTGATGCAATCTGTAACCTTTTAAAATGCAATACATTTGAAGATATAGCATAATTTGAGCTATCACAGCAAGAGAAGTTGACAAAAAATAAGCATCCCATAAATCATACAAAATTATTTATGGAGGAAAGTATATTCTGTGATTAGTTTATTATTTTGTTTCTTATGAAGTTACTTGCATAGTTCAAAGCAATGTTTCTTTTATAATTATTTTTCTCAGGGTGGATGCAACAGAACTTTCCATCAACAGCTCTTTTTGTACTAACACTTTACATACGCCCGTGTAAAATTAATTCCACTGCTGTAATCAAGGATGATATTATTTATACCACCCTGTAAAATAAAAGACGTTGAAAACTGCAGCACAACAACAGCAATTATTCTAGAAAAATAAGCATTAAACATAACAGAACTGAAATTTACCGGAGCTAGTCTACTTTAGGGGACCCACCGTAAATCCCTAATAGAGAATTGGAGCTGTGCTGAAAACGGAACAAATTTTCCGCTTTCAGCTCTTTTAAATCCCCACAAGCTATACATCTTTGGAAAGGTTAGAATCTGCTCTAACGAATGATGCTACTTTCGGTGAGCAAAAGGTGCAACTCACCATGTAGGAAGCGCCGGAACGGCCGCGATCGCGGCTCTGTCGGCCATCTTACTTCTGTGCTGCTCATTTTTCTCCCTTCTCATTGGAGGGATTGTTAGCTGGGGGCGTGTCAGAAACTGCTCTCCCTTCTCCCCGGACAAGACAAACGCAGAACTAGCTACTGACGTTTTTTTTTTTCCCTCTGGCACGCCCCCAGCTAACAATCCCTCCAATGAGGAGGGAGAACAATATGAGCCAGCACAGATGTAAGATGGCTGACGGAGCCGCGATTGCGGCCTTTCGGCGCCTCGTTCACGGTGACTTTCAGTTTCTTCTCACCGAAAGTGGCATCATTCGTTAGAGCAGATTCTGAGCTTTCCATACATGTATAACTTGTGGGAGTTTAAAAGAGCTGAAAGCGGAAAATTTGTTCCGTTTTCAGCACAGCTCCAATTCTCTATGGGGATTTACGGTGGGTCCCCTAAAGTATACTAGCTCCAATTTACCTCTAAAAAGTCCCGGTGCAACTAGTGATGATCGTAGTCAGCTAATTACTATTACGCACAATTTTGCATACATTTTCCTAATTACACCTATACGTAATTACGATTTGTAAATTATTTTGATTGATTTCATAGTAGTAAAAATGTTTCTGTACCGTGTTAGCCAAACAATATATGTAGGTAGAAAAAAACAAAGTCTTGTAAAAGTAATACCTTTTAATGCCTAACTGATAAAGTTAAATAATGCAAGCTTTCTGGGATCTAGTCCCCTTCTTCAAGCATATTTCTAGATGTTAGCTGTAGTAAAACACTGATGCAGGGAAGCTGCATGAAGATGGCAGTTGTACTGGTTGCTGTTTAGCAGTTAGATGTCAGGTGATCAGCAGGCTGGAGCCAGTGAGCTTATGCAAGCAAACATGAAATTTAGCAGGTTTCTGAAGATAGTGAAGCCAAGTCAATCATGTTACATAAGGAGTCATGAATCCCATTCCACAATTTAAACCTTCTGTTAGGGCCCGTTCAGATCAGAAATGCGGATGGCCATGCGTGCGGAACGCGTGCGGACCGCAACGCGTACGAACGCATGGCCATCCGCGTTTGTGTGCGTTGCGTGGCTGATCCCATCACTGAAAGTGAATGGGACAGCCACGCATTTTTGCAAAATCTGCGTGCAGCATGCGTTCCCGGACCGCACAGGTCCAGAACGCATGCAGTGTGAACATCAGACATTGCACTCTATGCAATGTCTGATGTCGTGCGTTTTGGCCACCTGCACGCGTTTCCAAAACGCGGCTGGAAACGCGTGCAGTGTGAACGGGCCCTTAATGTCTTGAACATTTTCATAAATTTGTACTCAGAAATCTTTCTTGCTTGTTCATTTTTAAAGTTACCCTTAAGAATAAGTACTTTTAGATCTTGCATGCTGTGTCCTGGTTCACAGAAGTGTTGGCCCACTGGTGTGTCCATTTTACCTTCATTAATTTTAAAGCGGTGATGGTTCATTCTTGTGCGCAGTTTTTGTCCTGTTTCTCCTATAAAGATTCCTCTTGAGGGGCATTTCATGCAGCGTATCATGTATACAACATTGGATGATTCACAGGAAAATTGGTCCAATATTTGATGATATTTCTGTGAGTTTGGTATTTGTATTTGTATTTGGCTTGTGCACAAGATATAAGGGCAGGTCTCACATCTTGCGTTATTGCAGGGTAATGTGCCTGGAGTTTCTGGTGTAGATAATGCACTTCTGATAATCATTTGTCTCAGATTGGGAGGTTGTCTAAATGCAAGCATTGGTAAATCAGGAAAAACTTCTTTCAGGCGTTTGTCTTTATGAAGTATCGGTTGCAGGGCTTTCGATATCTTCCTCAGTGTCTTTAATCTTGGGTTGTAGGTGACCACTATTGGGACTCTGTTGTTTTCAGTCTTTGGGGTGTACTTCAATAGTTCCTCTCTAGATTTTAAAGTTGCTCTGTGTATTTGATCATCAACAATTCGTGGATGATATCCCTGATCTATGAATATTTTACGTAGTGACATAAGTTGTCTGTCTCTGTCCTCTGAAATAGAACATATTCGGTTATACCTCAGAGCCTGGCTGTAAACAATAGATTTTTTGGTGTGTTCCGGGTGGAAACTATTCCACTTGAGGTAAATATGCCTGTCAGTTGGTTTACGGTAGATGGATGTTTCTAAAAATCTATCTTGTATATAAATTGTAGTATCCAGGAAACTGACATGGGAGGATGAAAAGTTGAGAGTTAACTTGATGTTCTTGTGGTATTCTGAGAAGTTTTTGTGGAATTTGATTAATTCTTCCTGTGATGCTGTCAAAATTAATAGGATATCGTCTATAAATCTGAAGTAAGGAAATGTTGACAAGCTGCAATACCGTCCTCGTGTGGAATGTTGGTATAAAGGGATTCAACATCCATTGTAGCCAGGATAGCACCCTCTGGGATTGGACCCATGGCAGTCAATTTGTTAAGAAGGTCAGTGGTGTCCTGGATGTAGCTGGCTGTATTCCTTACCATGGGTTTAAGAATGTTTTCTACCCAGCCAGATATCTTTTCTGTTAGTGTCCCCAAACCAGAGATGATAGGTCGACCTGGGTTTCCTTCTTTGTGTATTTTTGGTAAGATGTAGAAGGTGCCTATTTTCGGATTATCTGGTATTAATGTAAGTATGTTAGATGATACTGAGGAAAGATCATTAAGCATATTCTTCAATTCCCTTGAGTATTGTAGCGTGGGGTTTGTTTCTAGTCTTTTGTAGTAGGTGTTGTTGGAGAGCTGTCTGTTTGCTTCTTGAACATAGGTGGATTTATCCAAAATTGATTTCATACAATCATTAGTAATTTAGCATGAATTTTCCTGTACTTTTTGCATTATTTTGGTTGCAAAAAGGGAGTATATTGTATAAAAGATATAACACGGACTACACAATCCGTCAGATGGACTATACAATCAAAATCGTGTCTAACATCCAATATACGGTACAGGTACATAGATACGGCAATGTCCACATTTGAATACAAACATATGCAAAAATCAGGAGAAAATTTTAACCTCTATGCCTATGCAACCAAAATTGCATGGTGTGCATATCTTATTGTATGCCTACCTTTACAGAAAAGTCTTTGTGGCACTATATACATAATTGCATTGCTCTGGTATGTTGTTTGTAGCCCAGGGTACAATCGTTATAGGTACTGTTCCCTCAGAAGGGCCGTCTCACAGAATAATGTCCATGCACCATTCCAGGGCCAATTTTAGGTGGAAGTCAGTTAATCTGCTGGTATGTTTTGAGCTAAGGGAGTAAACTGGAGAGCCAGGATAATACTCATGGAAACACAGGGAGAACATTTCAACTACATGCAGATAACATCCTGTCTGTAGGGCTACAAGGCAAGAGGATACATCAATAACCACAGTGCTATTCATGCAGGATGTCTTTTTGCACAAAAATGCCTTGAGCTTCATTATCTATGTGAGATAGAAAGGATTACTACAAGGTTTCCCCAACGGGGTTGGCTCTACCATGAAGCAGACTGAATCACATGATTCAGGGCAGCAGACTGTAAGGGGCAGCATCAGCTCTACACTCAGCTGATCTTTTTCAGTCTCTCCCTCTGCTCTGCTACTTCTGCCTTACTCATGGAGCACAGAGCTTGCCTTCTATTAGTCTGTGTGTGCTGGCACGCCCCTTACTTAAATATGCAATGCTCTCTGCTAGCCCCTCCTCCTCCATGTGCTGTTCTGCCCTCTGGTTTCCAAGTTTATTGCTGTACATTTATGACCGAGGACGGTATAGTGTGTGTGTGTGTGTGTGTGTGTGTGTGTGTGTGTGTGTGTGTGTGTGTGTGTGTGTGTGTGTGTGTGTGTGTGTGTGTGTGTGTGTGTGTGTGTGTGTGTGTGTGCGTGCCCACGTGCGTGCATGTGCACGCAGCACCCAGCCACCCACCTACACATCTACACTCAGCCAAACACCTTTCAGCACCCATTCACTTGCCCTTCAGCAACTAGGAAAAAAACAGGTAAAAAGGGCTCCATCAAAAAGATTAATGTTAATTGCATTATCTATCTATCTATCTATCTATCTATCTATCTATCTTTCAGTGTTTTTCTGGGCAGGGGGGGGGAGGGGGAAATTATCACAGGCAACAAAAAGTCTAGAACCTGCCGTTGTCCCCAAGCACCCCTGTTATATGCTGAAGTACATCCCGTGTGCGTGAGGGAGCTCACAATTCCTGATGTAAACTGAATAAGGTTTTATGAATTGTGACTTGAACCTCTGGCCTGTCATTTTCTAGTGACTACAAAGCAATTAGATTGCTGGTATTGACAACCATGGTACTTTCATTGGTTTGTGAACGGTAGTGTCAGTAATCCTGCGCTTACCATGTCAGCCTCCGCTGGCAGTGCATCTGGGACTTCCGGTGCGGCTGGCCGCATTGACAGGGATGGTGTCAGCAGCGTTCATGCGGAGATACGGCCGCATGATACTCAGACTGTAAATGAGGGTGGACGCATGCACTGTCAGCGTCGCTCCTCTTATGCTCTAAGGAAGCGTGTCAGCTGATCACCTGTCAGCTGACACGCATGGCTCCACCTCCGGTTCCTGATTGGCCAAGCAGCTTGGGGGCGTGGTCTCCTGCTTACCCAGGCTTCTTAAGCGCTGTTCTGACACTTGCTCACTGTCTGCTCTAGCTAACACTTCGCAGTGAAGGCTTCAGACTTTAGTCAGTTCCATGTGTGGCTTGAACCGGCAGGACCCCGGGGATTCCATACTAGCTCAGCTTACTTATATATTGATTATACTTGTGTTTGACTTCTGCCTGTTACTCTGACTTCTCTTTGCCTGCCGATTTTGTACCTTGCCAATCTGATCTGTTGCCGACCACTGCCTGATTACTCACTTAGATTTAGCCTGCTGATTCTGTATCTTTGCCTATCTGACCTGTTGCCGACCTCTGCCTCGTTACTCACTTAGAGATTGCCTGCTAATTTTGTACCTCACCAATCTGATCTGTTGCCGACTCGATTTCTCTGACCATTCTCTATATATGTATTCAGTGTTGTACTGCCTTCTACTGTCACTATATGTAAGACTTAACCCTTTCAGGGAAAGTCTGATATTTGTCTGTCTGCTAGTGCCCACACACACTAGCAGATCGTTACAGGTAGTATCATTGGTGTGTGGATGGCAGGCATTAGTGTAGAAGCACTCCCCAGTAAGAACTCAAGTGATTTCAAACATTTAAAGTAACAATGTACTGAGATGGTTGCCATATTTATTTCCTTTTAAACTATGCCAATTCCCTGGCAGTGTCTCTAATACAATAAGTATGAACATCAGGTGCTGTGATTAAAGTCTGGTCATAAGCCACAGGCTTGTTTCAGGTATGTTCAGACACTACAAGAGCCAAAAGGATCAGCATGACTGCTAGACAATTGGCATTCTTTAAAAGAAAATAAATATGACAGCTTCCGGCACCGTCACTACAGTGTACCTTTAAGCTGGTTGGGCACACAAAAGTATATCAGAAGTATGTTTAATCACTTCAGTACCAGCAGTCTCTGCCCCTTATAGAGAAGCTCCGAACAAGTATTGAACTTTATCCCAATCAGTAGCTGATACCCCCTTTTACATGAGAAATCTATTCCTTTTCACAAACAGACTATCAGGGGGCGCTGTATGACTGATATTGTGGTGAAACCCCTCCCACAAGAAACAAGAAAAGTACGTACTCTTGGCAGTTTCCTGTCTGTGAACCTTGCTGCATTGTGGGAAATAGCTGTTTACAGCTGTTTCCAACTGCCAAAAAAACATGCAACAGCTACATCACCTGCCAACAGTAAAAATGTTCACTGGAGTTCCTCTTTAAAGAGAAACTCCGACCAAAAATTGAAATTTATCAAAATCAGTAGCTGATACCCCCTTTTACATGAGAAATCTTTTCTTTTTCACAAACAGACCATCAGGGGGCGCTGTATGACTGATATTGTGGTGAAACCCCTCCCACAAGAAACCCCTCCCACAAGAAAAGTTTGAACTATTGGCAGTTTCCTGTCTGTGAACCTTGCTGCATTGAAGGAAATAGCTGTTACAGCTGTTTCCAACTGCCAAAAACCATGCAGCAGCTACATCACCTGCCAACAGTAAAATGTTCACTGGAGTTCCTCTTTAACGACCATACAAAACCACTGGTACCAGAAATCATCGCATAACAGAAAACTGCTGCACATACCGACCATTAACACTGGCCATGCCGCACACCCATCACCTCAGGCGATCCGTTCTACCGTCTCTATGACGGCAGAGCCCTGTCAGCCATTCAGGAGTCACATTCCTTGGCTCCTGACTGTGTGATCAGTGTAAGCCAATGGGAGTTGCTTACATTGATGACAGGGTCAGGAGCCAATGAAATTAGCTTCTGACCAGCGCACAGAGCTCTGCAGTCATAGAGATGGCAGGGCGAGTGAGCTGCGGCTGGGAGAGAGAGAGACGCCATTGGCGGGGGTGATGAGAGAGGCGGTAACTGAATGGTGAAATATAAACCCTGGCAGGAATAACAGCATCAGTAACAACATCGCCGCCCTCTGTATGTAAGCAGTATTGTCAGTTAATAAACAATTAGAGCCCAGGATAGGCTCATTTAAGATCTATAGCAGGCATGGTCGGAAGAGCCAATTTCCGATTCCGCGGTAATTCCGCATACCGCCACTACCGAAATTCCGCTTCCGCTACATTCCGGTGGAATTCCGCTACATTCCGCTACATTCCGCGGTATTCCGCCACGTGCACTTTCCGTATTTTTAAACGGACTTCCGTAATTTTTAAACGGATTTCCGTAAATTTAGGAGGAAACACTCAATCGCTCATTTGAAATATCTATTGTTAATAAAGTTGATTTGTATTTTGTAAATTTGGATAAAAAAAAATGTTGAAACCGTTATTTTAGCGCAGTAACTCTCCGCTGATTATGATTGGTCAACTCATTCCGCATCTTCTGATTGGTCAATTCATTCCGATTCCGATTTTGCCGGAATTCCGAATTCCGGATTGCAAATTCCGAATTCCGGATTGCAAATTCCGAATTCCGCGGAACCATGCGGAAACCCCAATTCCGGCGGAATTTCGGAATTTTAGCCTCCGCGGAATTCGGAAGCCCATGCCTGATAGACTATTAAGTACACACAATTCAAGATTTGACGCTGGAAATTCATTGCCACCATAACTACGCTGTGAAATAAATGTGCAAAATGATTTAAATCTTTACATGGCTATTTGTGAACTTTAACTGAATGATAAAAGAATGTTTTAGGCCATTTATCTTTTGTCTAAGAAACTTTAAATACACTGAAAACTTCCCTGTATTTGAAACCTAATCCTGAAGCAGTGTTATTGGAAAGAATTAATCCTGTAAGAGCTATCTCATATCAATGATACTTCAGATTGTTTACATATCTACAACCAGAAGAATGTCTTGACGTTTCTTGATGCTGTTGGATTTCAATACATGCAAGAGGAGAATTAAACATTAAACCAAATGATAAACAATGCAACAGAAGATTAATGAAATTACAAGCATTGATTTCTAAAAGCCTCTACAGAAATATGTGGAAACATTGTAGGATAATTAACACTGTAGCATTATATTGGTATACAAGTGTCAAGGCCAAATAATTAACAATTAAAATGTACTACATATGCCATTAACTGATGAGTAAAGTTGATGTGCCAAAATGTGTACACCAAAACTCCTGCCCCTTAACCTGTTCTGGATGCCACTAATCCCTGCCAGGATGTAGATTTCATCTTACCATTGCTGCGTGCTCTGCCGCTATCATTGCTCCATCGCTGCTGCACTCTAATGACAGCTGAGCGCCTTACTCTTAGCTCCATACACCAGTGATTGGCAATCACTGTGAGCCAATCACAGTGATCACATTGAAGAAGAGAAAAAAAGACTCTGGTCCTATGGGCAGGACAGTGGCGTAGTGGTTAGCGCTCTTGTCTTGCAGTGCTGGGTCCCTGGTTCGAATCCCAGCCAGGGCACTATCTGCAAAGAGTTTGTATGTTCTCTCCGTGTCTGCGTGGGTTTCCTCCGGGCACTCTGGTTTCCTCCCACATTCCAAAAACATACGGATAAGTTAATTGGCTCCCCCTAAAAATTGCCCCTAGACTACAGTACTTACACTACATAATATAGACATATGGCAATGGTAGGGATTAGATTGCGAGCTCCTTTGAGGGACAGTTAGTGACAAGATATATATATATATATATATATATATATATATACACTGTACAGCGCTGCGTAATATGTCGGCGCTATATAAATACTAAATAATAATACAATAATAATAATAATAAAGTGGCATTATACTCCCAAAACATCCCAGCAAGTGCAGCTAATATATAATATTTTGCTGATTATTTCATTTATTTAATATTAAAACGCATTAAAAATCAACTTTATATTTCCTTTGAATATTGAATCATTCAAACATTATAAAAGGTATGGACATTACAAAAATTGCACAAAATGCAAGAATTGCATACATTTTAAGATAGAAGAAAACAAATGTGAATATATACACTGATAGTGAGCACAGATATGTAAAAATGTATCATAGTCTTGAGGGAAGGGAGCTTAAAGGAAACCTGAGATGAGAAATAAAAAAAAATATATATATACTTTATATACATACCTGGGGCTTCCTCCAACCCCTTCCAGGCTTAATGCTCCCTTGCTGTCCTCCTCCACCTCCTGGTTCTTTTGCAATTGGCCCCGGTCTGGGGCCTACTGTGCAGGCACAGTATGCTCCCGACGACTGGAGTGTGACAGGGAGCCGGACTGCTCTTGCGCTGACTGGCCCTGACTGGAGGATTTTATGGGGATAGTTGCAGATAAACCAGGAGGCACATGAGGATAGTGAGGGAACGATAAGTCTGGAGGGGTCTGGAGGAAGCCCCAGGTATGTGTATTTTTGTATTTCCCATCTCAAGTACATAAGCTAGAAGACATCTGGGAAGGAAAATAGATTTCCACATTTAGCTGTGTATTTGCATATAACAATTTCTAATGTGTTGCTTTTTATGATTAATCAGTACAATTTCAAAATTGCTTTAGCTCTTCCCTAGTTCATGTTTTATTTCTGAATGAGTAGTTCATTGCCTTGTCTCCAAAACTCCCTCTGTAGTCCAAGCACTCATTGCCTTCTCAAAGATTATTTTCTCCACTGTTAACTCTCATAATGAATGGAATAACAATACCTTCTCCTTCTGACATAAGTTTTACACTACAAAATGTTTTGTTTTATTTTCGAAGAACATATTTGTACACTAAGTGGAGGCGTTTCCATCTCCAGTGCTAATTTCTTGGGAAAGTTAAACTTTAAGCTGGGGTTCAGAATGTTCTCCTCCACCAATTGTCCAAGCATTTAAATGTCAGTATTTCTCTCTTTATTACCCACATTCAGTATGTGATTCAACCAGTAGTATGTTCCTTTCTTTGGGGAATTGCTGCTTCTGCCAGTGGGCCTCAAGGGAAAATGTTTATAAAGTACCTGTAATAAACATACATAAAATAACAAGATGGACAAACACTTCCATAGCTTTATGAGAATGTGTCTCTATGAAAGACCTAGAATTACAGCAATGCCTTCCATGAAATATTCTGTAAAATATTGTATTATTACATTTAAATATTACATTTTATAGTACCGTGCTGTAAGCGGTGTATTTGTCCAATCCATTGCGTGGAGATATGTTCTCAAATCTGAAGATAACTGCTTATAAAAAAATATTTTACAGTAACCTAACTATAAACCTAATTATTTTAATATCTTCTTTGAATTATATCTTCCTCAGTCCCATCATCATACAGTTATAGGGCACATTACGTTCTTTTAAGTTGCCCCTTAGATATTTTTAGTTTCAGACACCGTAACATATTGCTCAGTTTGTGGGTTATCCATTTAAGCACATTTTAACACAACAGTGGGATTGAGGAATTGAGGACATCTGCCTTTGTATTCTAAATGATGCTTACATTTACAGTGTCTCCTTCAATCTCATGAAACCTGTTTCCTATATCCTTCATCTGCAGAGAGAATATTCCTTGAATTAATTCTGAAGCTTTTTATAACTGTCCTACAATTTTCTGTCATTTCTAATAGAGCAGAAAAACAATTAAAGTGGTGCAGGAAGGAAGTGATTTGGCTTTGTTGCTAATGGTAGTGTCTGCCATATCTGTTGGTTCATCTTTGAATTACATCCATGAAATGAATTAAGCACATTATGCCATGCTAAATGGTGAAAACATCTCTAAATGTTCTGTTGAGATGTGTAACTTTGCTTCCTTTTGCATGATCCTTACTTACACCAGACACAGTATAAGCTGGACATTAGAACAAAGATGAACTGTAAATTATTTTTTAGGATTAACTCAAACCTTCAAGTGAACTTTTATTGTTTGTAAATTTTAAATTTTAAATATTCTGCATTAATATGACCTAAATTGTTGTCTGTTTAAATGCAGGTCCTAAGTTATATACTGAGTCTGAAAGTGTTCTGTACGGTCTATTATTTATTTAGTAAATCATTCAAAATGTATGTATGGTAAAGTAGGTGAACCTCTGCAACTTAACATTTCTTAAACCTATTGATCAGTCCAGCTTGGAGAGTGTGTTCTCCTTTTTCGAAGAACTCCAACACAGGGATGTTGTTGGATTCCCTTTCACATGAATACAAGTCGTCATGTATAAGTTGACTCCAATATTCAACCCTCTTAAGCTGGACATTTTGACTCAAGTATAAGTCTACCCAGCAAAGTTAATGGCTGCACTTGGGGCTCAGGAGTGGTTAATGACTGCACTGCATACAGTATTGCAGCCATTAACCTCTCCTGTCCCTTAAGTGCAGCTAATACCTCATTCAGGTCCCCAAGTGCTGCAATTATTCACTCCCTTTTGTGCAGCCCAAATTTTTCACTCCCTGCCCCTTTCCTTGTAAATTGCTGTGACCAGGACTTTCAGACCTGTGTATTCTTGGCATTTCCTTTCCTCAAAGTATCACTTACCACAGGGTAAATTGCTGCAAATCACTGACACTAGAAGCCGTTTTGCAAAACAAAATGCAAACTTACCTGCCATTAATTTCCCCCCTCATCCCACAGCTCTGGTACCATGTAGTCCTATTCTACCCCTATTACCCGTTCTATGAGGCCAACCCCATTACCTATGCGATGACTCTCTTGCTCTTTGCATTGGTGTAGAGGGCATATTTATGGCCATAAAGTGAAGCAGACTGATCCAGTGTTGTGGATTACTAATTTGGGCTTCTCTTAATTATGGGGAAAAGGGTATGGTAGGGTGAGGCACAAACATAGTATAGTTTTCTTACACTGATGACTAGGTTGGGAGCAGTTTTTTGATAGAAACAGGAAACTGCTAGGGCTTGGGGTGGGAATTGCTTTTTCTATTAGGGGGCTTACATTGTGAGGAAATACTAGGACATGGAGCGGTAAATGCATTAAATTGCATAGGGATTAGGGCCGGGGTGAGGAAATGTAATGACTACTTTTGTCAGTAATACATTGTTCTTCAGTGGGATTACAGCTGTGGCATCGAAGCTAACAGCACCAAAGTAAGCAAGACAAAATCACACATAGAAGACATGTACCTAAGAGGAGAAGACATACACAATTTGAATCTAACAAGGCTGTTCAAATGCAGTATTATTATCAGCATTTTTTAAAGGGGTACAGAAAGTGCTCTCTAAGACACTCTTATAGTGATTTACTGTGAGTACAAAAATATTTGGACAATAAAATATGCCTCATATCTGAAATACAGTATAAGCACAATTCATTTTATTACTTTTGCCCATCATTTTTCTTAATAGGAACTAGGAGGAGGTATGAAACTTTGTTATGTTTTAATTTATTCCAGTGCTTCACAAAAAGGTTCTAAAACTACACAAATCATTAAAATGGGCAGGACATGACCCTGTGTTTAGTTCCATTACTAGTATAAAATGATCTAGGTTTGTCATAATTATTGATTTAGTTAATCTTAGTATATTGACCGCTGCCCTAAGTGGGAAAAAGACACCCGCATAACTGAAAGTCTCCGCATTTATAAACCTGGCTGGTATCAACATTGGGAAAAGAATGGTAAAAAATGGAATAACCTTTGACCAGGAAGCGAGAACTACATGGAAGGACATGTTTAGTGTAAATGTATGCTTGCCTAGTAAGTAGTAAGACCACCTGTTAGTGATGAAATAGAAAATAATTTACGAAGTGGAAACCAACAGCTTGAGTAAAACTTGGAGACATTTAACAATCCGGTTTCCAATCACATCCCCAAAAAACATACAAGTTAATCTGTCTTCCCCTGAATTGTCCATAGACTACAAGGGATATATGGCCATAGCTGGGATTAGATTGTGACAGGGACAGTTCGTGACAAGACTATATACTGTGTAGAGCACTGCAGAAGATGTCAGCACTCTTTAAATCAGGGGTCTCAAACTCGTGGCCCGCGGGCCATTTGCGCCCCTCGATACAATATTTTGTGGCCCGCGCCGGCAAAAGCTTCCTTATAGTTCGCTTCAGTGCTCCCAAGTAATCCGCCACATCCCCGCCGCTAAATGAGGGCTGCAGAGCCCCCAAATCGTCCGGGGGGCAATCCACCTGCATTTCCTGGAAGGGACAGAGCTGTCAGCTTCAGCTCTGCCCCTCGTGACATCAATCGCAGCAGATCGCCGCCTCTGCCCGCCCCACTCACTCTTCCTTCACAGAGGGACAGGGAGAGGCAGCAATGTGCCGCGATTGATGTCAGGAGGGGCAGAGCTGAAGCTGAAAGCTCTGCCCCTTCCAGGAAATGCCGGCGGATTGCCCCCCGGGCGATTTGGGGGCTCTGCAGCCCTCGTTTTGCGGCGGATTACTTGTAATGGGAACACTGAAGCGAACTATAAGGTAAAATTGGCAAAATAGTTCGCTTCAGTGTGAATTTGATTTTGAAATAAAAATCAATGCAAGGAACGGGGATGGGGGGAGGGGGGGAGCTGCGGATTGACTTTTTTTGTGTGAAATCCCTTATGCGGCCCAGCCTCATCCTGACTTTGCCTCCTGCGGCCCCCAGGTAAATTGAGTTTGAGACCCCTGCTCTAAATACTAAATAATAATGCTAATAATAATAATATTATACAGTAAAAGCCAACTCTAGGAAACCAATATCTGGATTTTAAAAATCTTACCATTTTACAGCTCTGAATTAAAACTATTGATAATTCTGTGCTGTCTCTTGATATGAAAAATACATATAATACAAGCCAATTAGGCCCGTTACAAAAACAGGTGCTAGTAGCAGCATACACCCTTGTTTGCACATGCACACGAATGGCTGCCTGCATACAGCAAAGGCCGGGGCTCTGTGCCTGCGCACCCAGTTCCTGACATGGACGCAGCCCATGGACACAGATCCCTGGGCTTTTATTAATTATGATACCTTTTAATGTCAATTACTGACAAGTATGCATTGCAAAGCAAAGTTCTTCACAAGAACACAATACCACAAGTCACTTTCTCTCCTTGGAGAAGTGTGACCATTGCAATATAGGTAGAGATGGCCAAAACAGTTAGCTGGAAAGCATTTGAACATCAGCTGTTCGCATTCACAGCAAACAGCAAACATTTGGCGTGTTCGATTTGCCCCTATACAATATCATGGAGCCTAACTTTGACTCCTTACCTCGCAGTCAGCAGACACATGGTAGCCAATTAACTAGCACCCCTTCCTGGACCCCCATCACCCTATCAAAAAGCAGTAGCGGTGGCCATATTGGATTTATTCTCTGCTGGCTGCTGACTGTTAGTGAGAGCAGGGTCAGACTTGCTGCAGATAGGTAGGGAAAGCATTAGCTAGGCCTGTGTTCTTGTTCCCCACTTGCTGTGAAAGCACCCCAAACAGGCATTTTAAGGGCTAGCACATTGGTCTCCTGTATTTTTTTTTGTGTGTGACACTCCACAGTGCACTGACACCTAGAGCTGTGTGCACACTACTGCTGTTGCCTCATTAAGTTACACGCACAGAACCACTCCAGTGCATTATTATTTCACTGTATTCTGATAGTACTATTGTATCTCTCTGTGTGAGACACTCCACAGCCCACTGACACCCAAAGCTGTGCATAATGTGATTTCCGTCCTTTAGGAATTAAAACCCAACTTTGCATCAACTCTGTAATTTTTGGTGGGACTTTTGGCATGGATCCCTAGCTGGCATGCCACAGTCCAGGTGCCACAGTTCAGACCCGTTGAAACAACTTTTCCATCACTTTTGTGGCCAGAAACAGTCTTTGTAGGTTTTAAAATTCGCCTGCCCATTGAAGTCTATGGTGATTTGCCATATTCGCCTGTTCGTTAATATTTGCGGAAGTTCGCGTTCGCGAACAGAAAATTCTATGTTCGCGACATCTTTAATAATAGGGTGTGTCACAAGCATGGAAGTTCATGTCACCAAATAAGAAAGGTGTGGTGGTGGGTCAGAGCTAGTAATATAAGAGACTGCTGCCACTGCTATCACTGATTTCTATTACTATTAGCATTGTTGATAAAAAGAACAGTCAGTCCTATTAAGCAGTCAGGGCTCTTTCCTGTTAGAGCTTTTTGCACTGTGTTACTCGCAAATAAAATTGGCCAGTTGGCCTAAAATCCAGGTTGAGACCCGGTCTTTTTTTTTCGCTATTGGAATGAAGGTACACTCCCGGTGGATACAAGCGGTGACTGGTTGACTCGCTGGCGCTACTGAAGATTGGGTTGCAGCATTAAACTCACTATTTTTTACTCTTTTCTGTTAGACACAGGGGCCCAAATGCAATTCACTTTTTCAGTTTTCTCCTGGGTGATTTTTTTTTTTTTGCGAGTTGTCAATAAAATGCATTTTAAACCACCAGCAAGTTAGAAAATACTCAAAATAATTTTTGCAATTGCAAAGTGCTGAAAAATTATTTTAAAAAGAAGTTGAAAAATGTATTTTTTTGAAATTGGCAATAAAATGCCCTTTAAACCCACAGCAAGCAAGAAAATACTCTAATAATTTTGATAGTACTTTTCACCTACTTTTTGGGTACTTTTTCAAATGTAAAATGATTAAAAGTTATTTTAAAGATAATATGAAAGTTATCTCTTAATTAATTGCATATGGGCCATGCAATTTACTTTTTTCTCCTGACTTATCTACTATGAATTATTTATTTTTCATATTGTTTAAAATATGTTTTCAACACCTTGCAAATGGAAAAGGTACCAAAAAGTAGGTGAATAAATACTATCAAAATTATTTTGAGTACTGTCTTGCATGCTGTTTTTATAAGTAACTTCACCCCAAGGGATTTACCCCTTAAAAACCAGAACAATTTTCACATTTCAGTGCTCCTTCCTTTCATTCACCTATAACTTTATTACTAATTATCACAACAAAACAATCTATACCTTGTTTTTTTCGCCAATAAATTTGGCTTTTTGTCTGAGTGGTACTTTATGCTAAGAATTATTTTATTCTAAATGCATTTTAAGATTTTTTTTTAAATCATTATTTCTCAGTTTTTGGCCATTATAGTTTTAAAATACTGACAACAATAAAGTCCGCGCTCTTCCTTCAGTGTGGCAATCAAATAGATCAATAAAACCCCCTTAGGGTACAGACTCACCAGATCCTTAGGTCTAACGACCAATTCTCGCATCCGGGGTGTAGGCCCCCCCCGTCGCCTCTCGGGCACCTTGTCAGTAGTCCAAATGGATCCCTTTACGGAGGTCTAACGACCAATTCTCGCATCCGGGGTGTAGGCCCCCCCGTCGCCTCTCGGGCACCTTGTCAGTAGTCCAAATGGATCCCTTTCCGGCCTGCAATCGCTCCTGCGGGGGTGACCAGCTTCCTGGTGTGGTTTAAGCTTGTAAGTAAAAAATGACAGAGGACCAGCCTCTAATAGTGCATTACTTCTTTAATAAAATGCTCTTTAAAATGCCCATAAAAACAATATGGCGGTAGTAAGGCAGGTAAAATACACAACAGAGGTAAGAGGAGTTAGCTCCCGGGTGGCCCACTCGCTCTCCGCTCTAATGTTACCACGCTCTACCGCCGTTAAAATCGCGCTCTCTCCAGCCACGCCACAGGTACTTCAAACCGACCGGGCTCACGCTGTCGCGCACATCCGGATTGACGTCACACGCAGGAGCGATTACAGGCCGGAAAGGGATCCATTTGGACTACTGACAAGGTGCCCGAGAGGCGACAGGGGGGCCTACACCCCGGATGCGAGAATTGGTCGTTAGACCTAAGGATCTGGTGAGTCTGTACCCTAAGGGGGCTTTATTGATCTATTTGATTGCCACACTGAAGGAAGAGCGCGGACTTTATTGTTGTCAGTGTTTTAACTAGTGTAACCTAGTATGTCCTGCTGCACTCCCACATATGAACTTTAGAGAACTTCACAACTAATTCATTATAGATTGTGGACTATTAGCATATGTAGAGTGTCTGAGCAGACCTATGTGATTAAAAAGTGCGGTGTGGGACGTTGTTAGCACTACAGACGGCTGTTAGACAGGTTGTGAGCGCTGTTTTCAACTTTTTTATTGTAGTTTTAAAATAAAAAACTCTATTGTAAATAAAACACACAGATTTTATTTGCCCATTTGTTCCGGTTATTGCAACATTTAAAATATTTCTCTAGTACAATGTATGGGGACAATATTTTATTTGGAAATAAAGGTGCACTTTTTCAGTTTGCATCCAACATTAATTACAAGCCCATAATTTGAAAAATAACAGTAATATATACCCTCTTGACATTCATATTAAAAAGATCAGTCCCTAAGGTAAATATTTACTTTTTTTTCAATATCCTTATTTTTTTTTTGCAAAAAAATTATTATGGTATTATGGAAGAGTGTGGGAGGAAAGGAGTGAATTTTAAATGTAGGTGTGAGTCTTTTAATTAAAATAAATGTATGTAGGTATAAATTTACTATTTAGCCACCAGATGTCCTCGCACATTATTTCCTATTAGCGTACCATAAGTACACAACAGGAAGTAATGCGTGGACATGTTACTTCCTTAGTTACAATGATGCAGGAATGTCATTGAAGCTGGCAATCATTAACACTTGGACTTAGATCAAGTTCCCATTCATCTCCTCTCTAATGATCGGCGTTTAGAACGAGCGCAGGAATGCGCACGGGAGCAATCAGAATTGTTCAGCGACAAAGGACGAGAAACGTCGTCCCTGCGAGGTAAAGTGATGTTTTGCAGGGATGTAGATACTAAACCCGGGGGAGCGGAAATTGTTAATTGAAAAGTTGTGAAAATATAAAGTAAGAAAACTGGGCCATGTTAATACAATTTTGCTTTTTTTCGGTTTATAAGAAAATCCTTAAGGTCATCAGGCACTGCATAGAAAGCCTTAAGGTCATCAGGCACTGCATAGTATGGCTTTTCTTCTATAGGCATTGCAGTGCAGAGTTTTTTTTTCTATTGTATGTGTTTCCATTATGATGTAAATGGTATGTTATGTTTATGTAAATGTAATGCATCTTCAAATTGGACCAATCAAAATCATCACCACTGATAGTTCCAGTTCCAAGCTGCAAAAAAATGCATAAAATAAACAAAATTTGCATCAGCCCTAAATTATTAGCAGCCCATTATCTCTACCAATCAGCAGCCAGGTTACCGTAAACAATAAAGTCTATTACACACATTCAATTTAGTAATATATATATGGCGTTATTAATCTTAGTCTCATTTTAGACATTTTAACTAAACTTAGGTACAGTAAAACTTTAATTTCACCTCCATGTGTTTGAATGTTTGAGGATAGTATAACTTCACAGCTCCTAACTACACATCAGCTCTTGTTAATTACTCCCAGTACAAATGTCAAGAAAGACACAGCACCCAGACTACTCTCCTGATTCTCATCAAGTGAAGATACATAAGTAAGGTAAAATGGAGGTGCTAAAGGGGGTGTGGACAATCAAATAGTAAAATCCATTAAACCTTGGCATACTCTCATGCAAATACTCACTGCAGACCAACCCTCCAGGAACCACTACTATCCATTCAGATACATTAACCACCCTGGCGTTCTGATTAAATCGCCAGGGTGGCTGCGGGAGGGTTTTTTTTAAATAAAAAAAAAAATATTTCATGCAGCCAACTGAAAGTTGGCTGCATGAAAGCCCACTAGAGGGCGCTCCGGAGGCGTTCTTCCGATCGCCTCCGGCGCCCAGAATAAACAAGGAAGGCCGCAATGAGCGGCCTTCCTTGTTTTGCTTACATCGTCGCCATAGCGACGAGCGGAGTGACGTCATGGACGTCAGCCGACGTCCTGACGTCTGCCGCCTCCGATCCAGCCCTTAGCGCTGGCCGGAACTTTTTGTTCCGGCTACGCTGGGCTCAGGCGGCTGGGGGGACCCTCTTTCGCCGCTGCTCGCGGCGGATCGCCGCAGAGCGGCGGCGATCGGGCAGCACACGCGGCTGGCAAAGTGCCGGCTGCATGTGCTGCTCTTTATTTCATGAAAATCGGCCCAGCAGGGCCTGAGCGGCAGCCTCCGGCGGTGATGGACGAGCTGAGCTCGTCCATACCGCCCAGCTGGTTAAAAGGTTTTTATTTTGCATGCAAAGAAATGCATGATTTTGTGTAATTGCATAGGTCATGCAGAGGCTTCCCTGCATTTGTAAGTGTCCTGACTCTGGCCCTATAACATGCATAATGCAACATGCAAGCATACAATGCATCGCCCTATGAAAACATTAGAAAAACATGTCCTGACATTCTTTCCTGGGACATTAAAGTCCTCCGTTGATACAGATAGTGCTTCGAGCTAACCTCACCAGGGCACTACAATATACACCCACACACACAACAGTAAGCTTTGTAAATGGTGGCAATGGTTACAGGATAGATTAGAGAGAAGAGCAATGGATTCTCTGTCTTTCTCGTAATGTATAGCTCTTGTGGTCAAGGTTAAATCCAGTGTTCTCACTTTCTGTCCTGTAACAACACAATAATGCATGTCGATGTATATTGTAGCTCTCTGGTAATATGTACAGTGTAATGCAATATGGTGATGCACAGGTTAATAGGGTTAATATGCACAATGATAATATCATATGTAATGCACATGTAAATTGCATATAACAGATGTAAACACACCTAATCGAGACATGAGTTAGGTTACGTTAGTACATTGCTCATGTGAGTAATTTATTACCTCAGTGTGGTAACAAATGGACATTAAATACATACAGTAATTCATTACACATCTAAATACCGTACGTAGCATGTCTACCACTAATGCGTTATACTTTACCACAGTTTAGTGAGCACATCAATAAATACCCCATTTTTGGACTATAAGACGCTCCGGACTATAAGACGCACCTACTACACTACACTGAACTAACACTACACTGTACTACACTAACACTACACTACACTACAGTTCTGCTGCACCCCTCTGCCTCTTGCTTCAGTCACTGTAAACAGGATGCTTTTCTCCTGTAGCTGCCGATCACTATACACCTCTGGGTCCTCCATTCTTTGTGGCCTCCCCTGTTCTTTCTGCTCAGTGCCCTGGCATGTGCATGACACATCATGCGTGACCCTAGCCGCACTCCTGTGCTGGGGCCATGCATGACATGTGGTGCACGTGCCAGGGAACCATTAAGCAGGAAGTACGGAGGAGGCTACAAGGAACGGAGGAGTGTCCCCACTGTAGAGACAACAATAGTTTAAAATAGAGGTAAGTCATTAGTGACTGAGCCTGAGGAATCACTAGCACGGTCACCAGTTACGAAATGGGAAAGCCGTACTGGTGCTAGATTTTTTGCTGGAGAAAATCACAAATGGATGACAGAAATCTAATGTCTGTACAAGGCTTTAATCAGACATTACAAAGATAATCAAGCACTAAATTTAGACTTAGCGTTTTTGGGCACTTGCTTCCAAGTTACACGAAACAGATATCAGAATGACAAAATGCAGAGCATAGTGTGACCATAAAGATACATTTTTTCTACTGTATTTCGTCTGTAGTAAGTAAAGAAAACATTCACAGTTATTGCATTATGTAGAATACATACTGCGCTGTTTTCCGCTGAAATTGGGGCAACATGAGAAAGAAATTATTTCAATTAAAATACAGATGGCCCTAACATTTCTAGCGAACAGAAGTAGAGGAATGTTGTTCTTGTAAATAATCAGGATAAATGTTCCATAGTGCAGACAAGAAATTACACAGATCTATCTTTGCAGAGTCCTTTTGATCACAGCATATATTATGATCTAAAGACGGGTAGCTGAGTTCTGAGAGCTAGAAAAGAAGGCTGTATTTTTGTCCTAGTGAAGGAAAATGGCAAGAAGCATCTGTCTTCTAAGACATGATACTTTTTTTAACACAATATAAAAAAATCATATACAAAATAAGTTCCTATGCCCACTTTGAAATGGTTTAAGTATGGGAAAACAACAGTCATTCAAACAAGAGAGAACATTTTTGTGAGAAATTTTGCACACTTAAGGTCCATTAAATTACCTTTTTTGCTTTTTTTATGCAATTTTAGCATTAGTGAATAGGATCTAGAAGCACCAAAAATAGGTTGCAGCACCACAGTTCTAAAAGAGGGAGGAATCCACCAAAAGAAAATATCAGTTATAAGACATACAGGGCATGGCTAAACTCATCAGAACTAGATCTGCTTTATTTATTTATTTATTTATTGGGGGGGGGGGGACTTGAAGAATGATTCTAAATTTCATCACAAAAAACAGTCAAGTCCAGTGGCATAGCAATGGGGGTGCAGAGGTTGCAATCGCACTGGTGCCCATGGACCAGAGGGGCCCCCTAGGGGCCCTCCTTCAGCCATCTTATTAGCTTTTCATTGGTGTTATGCTGGTAATGAACACCTCTATATATGTATTGCATAGTGGTAGCCCTTAACAAACTGTTACCTTACTCTAAATACATCCCTCTGACACTGCAGCTGTTTTAAGATTTGGGGCTACATATGAATAGAATACATGGGGCACCACGTAAAACTCGCACTGGGGCCCCAAGCTCCTTAGCTATGTCACTGGTCGAGTCCTAACATTTGCATGTTCTGACATTTAAAGCAGGACTTGCAGTTGCAAATCTTGCCTTTAATAGCTGTTAGAAAATGAGACTACATTTTAACATATTTTATATGTATTCATATTCACATTACTAAGGTTGGTATACAATACTCCAGGGCCACATTCTGCTTCAACCATAGTTCTAGCCAATGAACAAATTATTAACAAAACTATGGCTACTTTCAAGTTTCGTTAGCTTTTAAAGGACAGCTGAAGTGAGAGGGATATGGAGACTGCCATATGTATTCCCTTCTATACAATACCAGTTGCCTAGCAATGTCTGGAATGGGTCACTCACCTGAAACAAGTATGCAGCTAATCCAGTCAGACATCAGTCAGAAATATCCCATCTACATACTTGTTCATCATCTATGGCTAAACATAATAGAGGCAGAGGATCAGCACAACAGCCAGGCAATTTGGATTGTTTAAAAGTTAATACATACGTCAGCTTCCATACCCCTCTCACTTTTGGTGGGCTTTTATGTCGAGCACTAGTTCATAAAGCAGCTCTAATTTTACATCTGCACTGCTTGGAGGATGGTTAGCATGAATGAGAAACTCGCATACAGCCTCTGTCCTGATTTATCACAAAAAGGTCCATATTCACACAAATTATGTAAAGTTTCCATGCGCAGAAAGTGCACAGCATTTGCCTTACACTGACGAAGAAGTGGGCGTTGTGCAATTAGTACAACCCACATTAACTAGGCACATTTAACAATGAGTGCTTCTTTTCCAGTGTAAGTAATGGCAAGATTCCTGAGGGTCTTTTGCGCATGGCAACTGTTCTGACATTTTGTAATTATAACTCAAAATAAAAAGAAGAACAAATTGTGAAACACTCATTGGCCTCAATTCACTAAGATCATGCTGGAGATAATAAGGCAAGAGAAAACTTACCACCACACAGTGAGAGAGTTATCTTATCTCTTCATTCCTTAAGTTACCTCCTCTGTAGTTAATTTACCTCCTCTGTAGTTATTTTCACACACAGTTAATTAACAGCCTGTCTTTAACTCTGGAGTTATTTTAAGGATTGAAGAGTTAACTTAAAGGGGAACTGAAGAGAGAGGTATATGGAGGCTGTCATGTTTATTTCCTTTTAGACAATACCAGTTGCCTGGCAGCCCTGCTGATCCTCTGCCTCTAATACTATTAGCCATAGCCCCTGAACAAGCATGCAGCAGATCAGGTGTTTCAGTGGTTCAGACTTATAAGTCTGATCTGACAAGATTAGCTGCATGCTTGTTTCTGGTTTTAATCAGATACTACTTCAGAGAAATAGACCAGCAGGGCTGCCAGGCAACTGGTATTGATTAAAAGGAAATAAACATGACAGCCTCCATATACCTCTCTCTTCAGTTCCCCTTTAAAGACAGAAGAGTTAACTTTAGGTTTGCCTGAGGTAAAATGTTTCCTGAATAAGACATGCCTCATCACCATGGTGATAACTCTAGAAACGTTATCAAAGACGGGAGATAAGCTTAGTGAATTGAGGCCATTGTCATCATTTTTTTTTAAATCAGAATCAAAATCTTTTTGATATGACATTTATTTCAGTCTTACCTAAACTTGGGACATGATTAGAGTTTGCCTGTGTTCATTTTTTTTATTTTATTTTATTTCAACAGCTAATAGACCAAACATTTTTTCTAATTGGTAACAATATTTATTATATTTATTAATTCCAAGCTCACACAATATATTTTCTTTCCCTGTTAAAAATAAATAAAGGTCAACATAGGACTTTGATTCAATACTGTTATTTTTGTTTCTGGGGATGAAGTCTTTTACCTGTTGATGATCATAAAACAGCACCAATGAGTCCTTCTACCTACAGATGAGCAGTACTCACCAAACAGTGGCTCCACACAGGTCAATCAAGTCTCTGAGTTTTTTCTTGACCCTTGCCCTCTGATCGTTCAAATGGTAGGTCTTGCTTTCACCAATGTTAATTTCAACAGAACTCAAAATTACTCTGATTGGTCCTAGAGAAGCACCTATGACCTCTTCCATTAGGGGGTGGTGCTACGGACGGAAGCCAGACATCAGGACACCTGGTAAATATAGCAAAGTTTATTTTAAAAATAAAAATGAAACGCTAATCAGAAGCAAGTACAGCTTACTGTACTGCCTCTTGGGGTTAAATAAGCATTATTATAGCATATATAATTTAACCTTGAAGTGGAGTACAACTCATTGCAGTGAATGAGAATGTCTACTGAAGTTCAGTAGCGGTGACTAGGGCACACAAGTTTTTTTTGTTTTTTTCATTTATGTAGACAATTCTGTTAAATTATTTTAGAAAAGCTAGTACAATTGCATGTTATTTATAAGTATTGCACGTGGCACAAATGGATACAAGTCTACTGAAGTTCATTAGGGGTGACTAGAACACACTAGTGTTTTGTTTTGTTTTTTGACAATTCTCTTAAATTATTTTAGGAGAAATAGTAAACTTGCATGTTATTTATAAGTATTTCATGTGGCATAAATGGATACATTGTATGTAGATAAAAAAGGAACTACTTTGGATATCAAAAGTAGTAACATACATGAACATATGTGACTGGAAGGGATATGACAGGTTAAGGAATCCATAGGTTTCAGATGCTGTGATTAAGTGCAAATTGGTAGAGAAGCCCAACATTTCTAATTGCATAATAGCATGTGAGACTGCATTCAAACATAACCTTTCAGCAAAGAATCCTGGACGCGTACAGTTATTCCAGATGTGCCTGTAGATGACATAAATGCCGTGATTGTTAGCAGATTGATAGCAGAAGTAAATGACTGGAACCAAATTCAGAGATGTTAGATGGATATGGCACCTGCAAGCTCCGTGAATGTGCTGGTCGCCCAAGGGACCAACACGTTTTAAACTCAGACCATCAATCACACATCTGTAAAATAAGAACCTGAAACAGCAGTGGCAAAAAATGAAAAACATGGTTTTATCGTTGAATAAGCTGGATGATTATGTCATAAATTAGACAAGGAATCGTCAACATATCAGAAAGTGGAAGTTTCCTTTCACACACTACAGCACTGACATAGACAGAGGACTTCAAATCACTTGTTTTGCTTCACACAAAAGACCAGAACTATGTTGTAATCTCTTTAGAACTGGATGACTTTGTGATTAAACAAGGAAGGAATTACTCCAGTGGCATATTTTATTTTGTTTTGTCCATTGAACTTGTCAGAGATGCTCAGCTATTCTAATATTGGCAACTTTAGTTTCAGGAAGCAGTTTTATGAGATCTTATTTCACAATTTACCTCTGAGCACCACATGGAAAACTTAAAGGAAAGCAAAAATTGATATAGCATTTATCATTGCTACACAAGCCATTTTGTTATCTGATACTACTAAAAGCTACATTTGCATATTAGCCTTCAGCGAGATATGATTTCCCAGACATGGCAGATGATCCAAAATATGCTTGCCTGCTGTTACGACAGCAGTCCACAGAGGCTGAACACTTTATCTGTAGATACAGTTAATTACCGTTTTCTGCTCCAATGCTTGCTTAGCTAAGCTACTTCACACAGCAATTCACTGGCATATTTATCTCTACCACAGACAAGGTAAAACAGGTTTTTTTTAGTAATGCAGAAATACTGCTCAGCTCAACCAAACTGGGCTTGCTGGCCAAGTCTTGAAGTTTTCTAAGCAATAGCACAGTAGCAATTTCCACTTCAGTCCATATGATACAAAAGCCAGCCAACAGCTTTAAAAAGTTTGCTGCTCATAGCAACCAGACAAGAAACACACAATAATGTTAATGCATATCAAGCTACAAAGAATTCTTGCTCATAACCTATAACACTTTGTGTATACAGCACTACTACTGTACACATGCATTAAAATAATGAGATGGATGGAAGCACAATAAACTATTTCCTGTAAAGAAAAGAAAGACAAAAAAGATTTTCTGGATTTGATACAAAATTAGATGTACATTCTCTGAATGCACAACTAATCCACTACAGATTAGGAAAAGTAAATAAAACACAAAATCCAAACAACATCAGAAGAGAGAAAGGGACACTGAGAGTCCAATATAGTGTAGTAGGTTCAATGAATGGATAATATTAGTAAGTGAACAATTATACTCACAAACCAGGGGCACCGTATAGGCAACCACTGTAAATGCAGGTGGGGAGATTAAGCCCCTCCCCACTCAGGATTAAGAAGTCGCTCTCTGTAGATAGGAAATTATAGGGTATATCACTTCTCCACCAAGCGTGGACACAGGTATCGCCAGAAGAGTATACAGAGGCGCCAATAGGATAAAATATACTAAAATATTTAACATTTCTAAGGGAGGCAGTGGTGGACTTACCTCCCCGAAACAGCCATAAAACTGTCGGTTTTCAAACACAAAAATGTATTCACATACTCCAGAAATATAAAGCAATGCGTTTCGCAGGTACATTCTTTGTTCCTCAGGCAATAAAGGGAGGAGTATACAACAGTATAGTCGCATGGACACACTAGGCGCCTCTGTCCATGTGACTATACTGTTGCATACTCCTCCTTTTATTGTCTAAGGAAGCAGGAATATACCACGAAATGCGTTGCTTTGTATTTCTGGAGTATGTGAATACATTTTTATTTTGTTTGAACACCAACAGTTTCATGTCTGCTTCGGGAAGGTAAGTCCACCACTGCCTCCCTTAGAAATTTTAAATATTTTAGTATATTTTATCCTGCTGGCGCCTCTGTATACTCTTTTTGCAACATCAGAAGAGAAGGGAGTGGAACAGACACATGGATAGCAGTGGCGTAACTACAATTCCTGCGGTCCCCCAGCAAAACTTTGATGGGGCTCCCCAATGTTCACACCTCTTCCCTTGCCTCCCCTTGGTGCCTTTTACAGCCTCGGTGCCCATATCACAAGGGTCATAAACTATGTGTGGACAATCGTAATCTACACACCCATAACAAGTGTAGCCACAAAAACACCTGATCTGAAGTATAGTTCCTCCTATCGGAGGAAAGGCAAGGTTATTAGTTGGGGCCCCCCACAGCTCTGGGCCCCCTGTGATTGAAGGGGCTGCTCCCCTCTAGTTATGCACCTGGGAAAATATTTTATTTGATTATGTAGCCCATTTATTATTTCTTTATTTTCCATGCAGGAAATAGTGCATCCTCTTCTCATTGGCTTAAAAAAAATATTTAAGAATGACTGTATACGTTCATGGAATTATGTTACAAGACGTTAAGTAAGAACTCTCTGCAGCTGCTTGACACCTATCTTGTGTGTTTCTTGTCTGGTTGCTATGGGTCACACATAAAGTTCTGAGAATCTATCTGAGCTTCTGGCTGACTTTTCCATCATATGGTCTGAAACCGTATTTGTTATGTCAGCTGAAATAATTGGAATATATACTACATATTTGTCCTGAGGGGATTTTTTTTTCATCAGAGAAAATTATATTTCCTTTAAAGGAACTTTATGGTACCATATGCTACTCGTGCTGCATTTATGCTTCTGACCCAAAACACATAGAGGTCAGATGTTTTATCCCTTTGATGACCTAATGGCTGGCTTGTTGTAGGTGTATGACTCTGCATCAGGTAATTGGCGTTTTTTAAAACAATATAAAGATGGCTGCCCCATATTACTCTACATTCCAACACCCTATAAAGTGGAACAAAACACAACTTTTTTTATTTTAGCTTTGTATGTAATGGGGAAAGAGTATGGTCTATGTGAAGCTACTACTCATTCTAGATTCTAGGAATAGACAATTACTGATAACGTCTTGTTCCAGGGAGATAAAAGACAAGAAGTAAGGTGAAATTCCTCTGGTGGAAACACAGAAAGCAATAAAAACCCTTCTTTAAATATTATAGAAAAATATGAAATCTGAATGCATTTTGATGTTCAAAACTTATATGAGATTTGTTTTACTTCCTCTCAACAATGGGGTCAAGGAGAACAAACAATAGAGTATATCTCTCCAGCAGGAGCACATACCAATTAAATAATAACAATGTTTTTTTACACTTCTTTACTCTATTTATAAATATTGGCATATTTATAAATAGCCATAAAATGGCTTTTAATCCCTTTAGTATCCCAGTAGTATAGCAGACATTTTGGTTGATTTATAAAGGAATGAGCTACAAAAAGTTGGTGTTAAACGTTAACTGAGCTTAAAAAATGGTGTTGGAGGTTACTATTTGAATGGATCTCATCCGACACACACACATACACACACACACACACACAAAACCCACATTTTGATCTTGAAAACTCTCAAAACCTTCAAGGTCACTGACACTAGGTTTATATGGTTGGCAACCAATAAAACAGAAGATGCTGCAGTAGGAAAATGCTAGTTAAATGATGAGTTGAGCAGAGATCAGGGCTGGTGGAAAACAGGCTTGGTCAATGAGGCAGGCAAAAGTCAGGGATAGTGGGTAAATGGGATTGAACAATGAGACAAGCAGAGGTTGAATGAGAACTGACCAGGTAGCTTTGGCACTGGGACCAGCAGGAGTCCCATAGATGCCTATGTTAAATATTGGCGATGGGGTGCACATCCAGTCATTTGGCTGCCCGATGTGAGTAGTAGCTGATTGGCTACTACATAGAATTTAATGGTGGTACACTTTCGGCTACTACTATAAGTGGTTTTGCTGCCAAAATGTAGTAACTTTTAGGGAGTTTAGGTTAGTCATTAGGTGGGGGATTAAGGCTAGGTGCGTCCTGCGGTATCAGTTGAAAATGGTGCCAGGTCCATCTGTGTAAAATGGGCTACTACAATCCACACAACATACAAGTTATTTGGATCAAGCCAGATACCGGTTATGTCTTTACCGGTTATATCTTTTCAATATTGCACCTACACAGATCATTGTGAATACCGTTGATATCTTTGTCATTAAATGTGGCTACAATGATCATGGAGGATACCATTTATATCTTAAAATTGAAACAAATCGTAAAAAAATCTCTTGTAAGCAGAATTAATCTCAATGGCTACAAACATGCATCCTTTTATAAATAAAATCATGTTTATCGGCTATGTTCAGCACCCTTTTATAAATGAAATTCAGTTTATTGGCTATATCTTGCACCATTGTATAAATGAAATCCTGTTTATTGGCTATATCCGGCTCCCTTTTATACACAAAATCACTTTTATCTGCTACATCATGCTTATTAGAAATGAAATCACATTTGTTTATCGGCTTTATCCAGCACCCTTTTATAACATAGATCATGTTTATCGGATACGTCTGGTGCCATGTCGAATGGTCAAATAGGCCTGGTGGTCAAACAAAGACAGTGATACTGAACATACCGAGTGACATAACTTAAATAATGATTCTGTAATGCACACTATCTATTTCTGGATCACAGAAGGCATGAAGATAGATCTGATGCTGGGCATACACGGATGGATTCCTTCTTATCAATCGATTGATAAGTTCCGACGTGTCCGATACCCCGCCGGATCGATTCTGCACTCGAACTCCACGGGCGGACAATGGGACAAAAACGAGCAGAAGATAAGAAGTGCCCGCGGGGACGAGCGGGAATCGATCCGGGCGTACGCGGGGACGAGCAGGGAGGCGCCAGAATCGAGCCAGCGGCTCGATCCGGCGCATAATCTACTCCGTGTATGCCCAGCATCAGATATAGACTTCCTTTCACAATAGATAAGCCATACTTAGAAACCTAGTAGTAGGAAGTATAATAGTAAAATGGTAGATACAGCTTTAAATCTGTCTGCTTGGTAAACCATGTGAAAAAACAAAACAAAAAAAATTATTTAAAAAAATGAGCAGGTCATTAACTGGTTCCCCGCCGCCGTACAGTATATCTACGCTCCTTTGGACTTAACTTCCCCGCCCGGAGCGTAGATATACGCACCCCCCGCCGCTACCGCCGCTACCGCCGATGTCCGCTCTCCCGCTCGCACTCCCGCGATCGTGCACGCCGCTGCCCGCTCGCCCGGAGATCAATGAACGGGAAAATACATTCCCGTTCGTTGATCTCTGCCCCCGCAATGATCTGCTGCTTTCGCTAAGCAGCTCGATCATTGTAAAAAAAAAAAAAAAAATACCAGCCTCTTTGTACTTCCTCCAAGCTTCCGGAAGGAAGCTTGGAGGTCGCATTAAACTGTTGCCATCTTGTGGCCAAATAGTAAACTACACCCTAAACTATTTTTCACACACACATACATTACTTATACAAAAAAATTAACTCATTACCTCCCACACTCCCCATTTTTTTTTTTTTTGTAATTAAAAAAAAAATAAAAAATGTACAATTAAAAAAAATACATAAATAGTTACCTTAGGGACTGAACTTTTTAAATATTTATATCAGGGGGGTACAACACTGTTACTTTATAAACTATGGGCTTGTAATTAGGGATGGACGCAAAACTGAAAAAATGCACCTTTATTTCCAAATAAAATATTGGCGCCAAACATTGTGATAGGGACATAATTTAAATGGTTTTATAACCGGGACAAAAGGGCAAATACATTTCATGGGTTTTAATTACAGTAGCATGCATTATTTAAAAACTATAATGGCCGAAAACTGAAAAATAATGTTTTTTTTCCCATATGTTTTCCTATTTTCCCATTAAAACAGATTTAGAATAAAATTATTCTTGGCATAATGTCCCACCTAAAGAAAGCCTAATTGGTGGCGAAAAAAACAAGATATAGTTAATTTCATTGCGATAAGTAATGATAAAGTTATAGGCGAATGAATGTAAGGAGCGCTGAAAGGAGAAAATTGCTCGGATGCTGAAGGGGTAAAACCCCTCAGTTGGGAAGTGGTTAATCTTGTTTATTTGTGTTATAAAGATTATTTAAATAACATATCTAATATCTGTATAAAAGGAAGGATCATTCCAACTATGCCTATCTTTAGACCCCAAAAATAGAACAGTGCTATGCTAGAAGATCTCACACAATCTCAGATTACCCAGTGTTTGATATATTTCAAAAATACAGCTGCAATTTACATTATACTTGAATGAACATAATTACAATGTAATTGCCCTTAGACTACAATACCTTTTTATATCAAGACTTTTTTTATTCTATTTTTTTAAGATGAAAAAGAATTTCAGAATCTTTTCTTATTCTGTACTACTGTAAATATCATGCAAGTGTAGCACTCTTCTAAAATTTATTGCAAGCACTTATACTGACATTTTTAAATAATCTATAGCTGAATACAAAAGCATTATAAACAATAATACATTACAAATGGCATTTAATAGTTTATTTACAAATATTGTTTTTAAATGTGTTTATATGTTATATTGTTTTTAATGTGTTAAATGTCATCAGTACAAATGCTTCATTCTTAAAGGGGCACTATGGCAAAACATTGTAAAATTTAAAATATGTGCAAACATATACCAGTACAAATAAAAAATAAATGTTTTCCAAAGTAAAATGAGCCATAAATTACTTTTCTGATATGTTGCTGTCACTTACAGTAGCTAGTAGAAATCTGACAGAAGCGACAGGTTTTGGACTTGTCTATCTCTTCATGGGGAATTCTCAGGATTTTATTCATTTTCAAAAGCACTTAGTGAATGGCAGTTGCTCTGTCCAACTGCCAAAAAACTGTGTAGGGAGCAGGGAAGCTGGCCAGCATCATTGTTTAAAGGGACTCCGAGGAGTAAAAAACAAACAAAATCGCAACTTACCTGGGGCTTTCTCCAGCCCACCGTAGGTCGGGAGGTCCCCCGGCGTCCTTCTGGCTCCTCTCCCGGTCCCTCCGCAGAAATCGCGACCGGAAACACCGGCGCCGAGTGTCGGGCTGAAACTTCCTGAATGATGACGCTCGTTGTCATCATGCCGGCCGTTATGCGTCATCACGGCAGCTTGCGTGACAGTACTGCGCATGCACGGTTTTCTAACTGTAAACGGCACATGCGTAGTACTGTCACGTCGACCGCCGCAATGATGCGGAACAGCTGGCGTGATGACGATGAGTGTCATTGTTCAGGAAGTGACAGCCCGACACTCGGCCCCTGTGTCACAGGTCGTGATTTCTGCGGAGGGACTGGGAGAGGAGCCAGAATGATGCCGGGGGACCTCCCGACCTACGGTGGGCTGGAGGAAGCCCCAGGTAAGTTGCGATTTTGTTTTTTTTTACTCCTCGAAGTCCCTTTAAATCCTTTTAATTGAATATCTTCATAAAGAATAAAAGCCTTGCTGAGAATCCCCTATGAAAAGATGGACTAGTCCAAACCCTGTCGCTTCTGTCAGATTTCTACTACTTACTGTAAGTGACAGCAACATAGGAGAAAAGTAATTTATGGCTCATTTTACTCTGGAAAAAACGTACTTCTTATTTGTATGTTTGCACATATTAATTAATTATACATTTTAAATTTTTTTATAAACTCCTTTAACCTCCTTAGTGGTAACCCCGTGTGTGACACGGGGTAAGCCGCCGGAGGGTGCCGCTCAGGCCCTGCTGGGCCGATTTACATAATTTTTTTTTTGCTGGACGCAGCTAGCACTCTGCTAGCTGCGCCAGCACACTGATCACCGCCGGCCCGCGCCCGATCGCCGCTATCTGTTGCGGCGCGCCCCCCCCCCCAGACCCCGTGCGCTGCCTGGCCAATCAGTGCCAGGCAGCGCCGAGGGGTGGATCGGGACTCCCAATGACGTCCCGACGTCGCTGACATCGGTGATGTCATCCCGCCCTGTCGCCATGGCGACGGGGGAAGCCCTCCAGGAAATCCCATTCTTTGAACGGGATTTCCTGATCGGAGATCGCCAAAGGCGATCGAAGCGGGCGGGGGGATGCCGCTGAGCAGCGGCTATCATGTAGCGAGCCCTGGGCTCGCTACATGATTTTAAAAAAAAAAAGAAAAATTAAAAAAACTGCTGCGCTGCCCCCTGGCAGAATTTTTCATACCGCCAGGGGGGTTAAAGGAGTTATCAGGGAAAATACTCGAAACGAGCTTTACTCACCTGGGGCTTTCTCCAGCTCCTTGCAGCCGACTGTCCAACGCTGACCTCTTTGCTCCCCACCGCTGTCCCGCTCCGATGCTCGGTATTCAGGCCGACCGCGTGGTTGGCCTTACTGCGGCTGCGCGAATCGCCACTGTCAATCATGGCCATGTGGGCAGCAGCAAACTGCACCGGTGCAGAACTACTAGTGTCATTACATAAATGGTATAAATTAATTAAATTACTTACTTTTAAACCTTTATTAATTCACCCGGTTGTAAAGCTATATAATTATTCCCTTAAAGCGGAATATAACCCTGCATTTCAACTTTGCTCTAAAATATTATTTACAGCATATTATATGCAAAAAGCATTTTTTTTTAGTAGACCAGCATTGGAAGGGTTAAACACATAGGTTTAAAGTTCCGTGGAGAGATATGCAGAAGTTCAGATAGATACATTCTATTTAGTTACATGTATCTATTGATAAATGTTACACACTCTTTGGCTGTCCTCCAAGCTCCTTCTCAGTCAGAGAGAAAAGTCACATCCAACACTTAAGGTAGCCATACACTGGTCGATTTGCCATTAGATCGACCAGCTGACAGATCCCTATCTGATCGAATCTGATCAGAGAGGGATCGTATGGCTGCCTTTACTGCAAACAGATTGTGAATCGATTTCAGCCTGAAACCGATCACAATCTGTTGAGCTACTCCTGCCGCCTGCCCCCCCCCCCCCGTATACATTACCTGATGCTGGCTCCCGGGCACCTTCTCCGTGCTGCACAGCTCTGTTCCGGCTCCATCCCCGCGCTTCCTGCACCCTCTGTTTGAACTTCCTGGTCACGGAGTAACACAGGAAGCGCCGGGATGGAGCCGGAACAGAGCTGTGCAGCGCGGAGAAGATGCCCGGGAGCCAGCTTCAGGTAATGTATACCTGATCGGATCGGCCGCCGCTAGCGACGCGCTCCCTACCCGCGGGCGATCGAGGGTAATTTCCCGCACGGCGCGATCGACGGACCGATCCGATTTCGGGAGGAAATCGGATCGGCGGGTGCGTTTACCGCGAACGATTGGCAGCAGATTCGATCCCAGGATCGAATCTGCTGTCGAAACGGCCGCGAATCGGGCCAGTGTATGGCCACCTTTAGATACATTTATGTAAACAAAATGTATCTATTTCAGCTTCAGATGCGTCTGCAGAAATCTCCAGGAACTTTAAAGCCCTGTGTAACCCTTCCAATGCTGGTCTAGTAAAAAAAAAAATGCTGGTTGCATATAATATACTGTAAATAATGTTTTAGAGCAAAGTTGAAATGCAGGGTTATATTCCGCTTTAATACACACAAAATGGTAAAAGTGAATGATATAACAGAAACAGTTGCCCCCCCCCAAAAAAAAAACCCTCACTAAAATAGATTAAAGATACTCCCAAACCCCTAAAATAACAGCTTGTAATGTCCATGAGGTTTAATTAATTACCTTATCTATTTTTTATACCTAGCTAATTAAGCTAGCTAATCTGCTGAAAAGCTTTGTGGAGATAAAGATTTCATTTTTCAGCACGACCTGGCACTTGCTCACAGTGCCAAAACCACTGGTAAATGGTTTACTGACCATGGTATTACTGTGCTCAATTGGCCTGCCAACTCTCCTGACCTGAACCCCATAGAGAATCTGTGGGATATTGTGAAGAGAAAGTTGAGAGACGCAAGACCCAACACTCTGAATGAGCTTAAGGCCGCTATTGAAGCATCCTGGGCCTCCATAACACCTGAGCAGTGCCACAGGCTTATTGCCTCCATGCCACGCCGCTTTGAAGCAGTCATTTCTGCAAAAGGATTCCCGACGAGTATTGCGTGCATAACTGAACATAATTATTTGAAGGTTGACTTTTTTTGTTTTAAAAACACTTTTCTTTTATTGGTCGGATGAAATATGCTAATTTTTTGAGATAGGAAATTTGGGTTTTCATGAGCTGTATGCCAAAATCATCAGTATTAAAACAATAAAAGGCTTGAACTACTTCAGTTGTGTGTATTTGAATCTAAAATATATGAAAGTCTAATGTTTATCAGTACATTACAGAAAATAATGAACTTTATCACAATATGCTAATTTTTTGAGAAGATCCTGTATGTGTGTGTGTATTAAATTAACTTTATTTTTTCCTATATACTGTACCTTTTATGCGTACATAGCAAGCAGAAAGGACTAGATATGCAGTGAGGGCTGCTTCATATGGACATGATTAGCCTATCACATGACTTACACAATCAGAAAGCTCCATTCACAGAACCTTGCTGATGGTAGTGTTGGGCGAACAGTGTTCGCCACTGTTCGGGTTCTGCAGAACATCACCCTGTTCGGGTGATGTTCGAGTTCGGCCGAACACCTGGTGGTGTTCAGCCAAACTGTTCGGGTTCGCCTGAACTGCTGAATGCCCGGCCGAACAGGGCCCCTGTTCGGCCGAATACGGCCCCCCTATGGGGTCGCAGGCATAAGGGGGGAGCATGCCCCGATCATGGGGGGGGGGCGGAAATTCCCCCCACCCCCTCCGCTAGCGCTCCCCCCTCTGCCCGCTTCCCCATACAAAAGTTTGACGAAAGTAAAATAGTACCGGTGGTGGTGGCTGGCTGCTGCAGTGGCTGGCTGGCACTATGAAGTGACTGAGGAGGAGGAGTCGGAGTAGGACGCGTTGAGGGAGGCCGGGCAGCGGGCGGTTCAGCGGTAGTACCCTTGTGGTACTTCCGCCCTTTCTCTGACCTCACGTCCTCTGCGTGATGACGCATACGAGGGTACGCGTGACGCGTACCCTCGTATGCAGAGGACGTGAGGTCAGAGAAAGGGCGGAAGTACCACAAGGGTACTACCGCTGAACCGCCTGCTGCCCGGCCTCCCTCAACGCGTCCTACTCCGACTCCTCCTCCTCAGTCACTTCATAGTGCCAGCCAGCCACTGCAGCAGCCAGCCACCACCACCGGTACTATTTTACTTTCGTTAAAATTTTTGTATGGGGAAGCGGGCAGAGGGGGGAGCGCTAGCGGAGGGGGTGGGGGGAATTTCCGACCCCCCCCCCCCCCCCGCGATCGGGGCATGCTTCCCCTTTATGCCTGCGACCCCATAGGGCCCCCAAAAGCGGGATGTTCGGGGAGTTCGGGGTTCGGCCCGAACATGCCGAACATCGCGGCCATGTTCGGCGAACGTTCCCGAACCCGAACATCCAGGTGTTCGCCCAACACTAGCTGATGGGCTGTTTGCAGAAAGTCCTGGTATTTAGGCTATATTACAACTTAATTCCAGTACAAAACTAAACTGGTAAAAATAATGTTGGACATAGCCACAAAATGAAAATTAAGTTTCCTATAAGACAGAGTATGTGCCATAGGAATGCTAATTTTACTGCATATCAGCACAATAGTCCCAAAAGTCAGGGCTTTGAAATCAACCAGTCAGAGCAGGCTCAGAAATTATTTTGGTAAACTTTACAACTGGCATTATTACTACTTCAGAGCTCTAATGTGAAGGATGGCTATGTATTTTACATTTAGAGCCCTTTGTTTTTACAGGAATTCCAGCATTAAAGGTGGTGAGAGGTTGGAGAGTAGTAAATAAACGGTTTCTTATTTTAGATGGCAATTTCTTTAATAAACCATGTTCCCCTGCTGCTTTATTATCTTGCTTTCCTGTAAAGTTAATATTTCTATGTATTCTGAAATACAAAGTGGAATATATCAGTGTAATAACAATAAAAACACACTGCAAAATGAACTTCAATAAGTATTAAAGATTCGTCTATTTGTGTCAATGTGTGTATGTAGAGTGCTGAAAAAAAAGGAAAATTGTTCAGATACAACAAGAATTATGTACAGCAGGAGACATTGGCAGCGCTTCCAAACAGAGGCTGCACCCGAATTGACTACCTGCAATAGATGTGCAGAGCTCCACTATGTGGACTAAAATACACAACTTGCATTCAAAACAGGTACAGCAAAGGACGTTAGCTTCAGTATAAATAATATGTGCACAAATTATTCCCTACTTTGCATCTGATTTGCATTCAAGGCATGTATTTAGCCCCTGTGGGGCTCTGCATGCCTCTGTTGGTCTACAATTCAGTTGCAGCCTATGAGCGCTGTCATTCGTTTGATGACAACAGGAATTATATTGTTGTCTGGGCTTGCTTCAAAGAGAAAGGATATACTGCAAGGATCCTGCCTATTATCCTCTCGGGGCAAATAAGGCCAATAATGTTTAGCAAGATTGTCCTCAAATATAGCAGTAAAGATTTATCATGTGACCATTTATGGCAAAACAAAACGGAAGTAATTCAGCACAGTATAGGAGTTGGTTTGCCAGGAAAAGAACAGAGAGAACACATTGGAATGTCCCATTGCTTGGTGAATCATTTCCTCCTACATAGCCTGCCCCCAGCAGGCAACCACCATGGATCCCACCACAGAACCATCACCAGTGGTTTTCAGGATGCCACTGCAAGTCTGTCGTCAAGCATTGAAGATGTTGTAGGTCATCACAACAGGATCCATGGGGACAGATGCAGCTTGTCATCTCTTGCTGGGTACTCCAGTGACCCTTCTAGCTCCCAGTCCCTTCAGTCCTTTTGACCATAGTTATTGGCCGAAAAAAAAACTCTCATAAATAACCCCCAAAATATAAAACTAAATGCAGGTGTAGCAAAACTAATGGCATTGTAGCTTCTGTTATATACAGTGGGTTGCAAAAGTATTCGGGCCCCCTTGAAGTTTTCCACATTTTGTCACATTACTGCCACAAACATGCATCAATTTTATTGGAATTCCACGTGAAAGACTAATACAAAGTGGTGTACACGTGAGACGTGGAACGAAGTGGGGTGTGCGTAATTATTCGGCCCCCTGAGTCAATACTTTGTAGAACCACCTTTTGCTGCAATTACAGCTGCCAGTCTTTTAGGGTATGTCTCTATCAGCTTTGCACATCTAGAGACTGAAATCCTTGGCCATTCTTCTTTGCAAAACAGCTCCAGATCAGTCAGATTAGATGGACAGCATTTGTGAACAGCAGTTTTCAGATCTTGCCACAGATTCTCGATTGGATTTAGATCTGGACTTTGACTGGGCCATTCTAACACTTGGATCTGTTTTGTTTTAAACCATTCCATTGTTGCCCTGGCTTTATGTTTAGGGTCATTGTCCTGCTGGAAGGTGAACCTCCGCCCCAGTCACAAGTCTTTTGCAGTCTCCAAGAGGTTTTCTTCCAAGTTTGCCCTGTATTTGGCTCCATCCATCTTCCCATCAACTCTGACCAGCTTCCCTGTCCCTGCTGAAGAGATGCACCCCCCGTGCATGATGCTGCCACCACTATAGTTGACAGTGGGGATGGTGTGTCCAGAGTGATGTGCAGTGTTAGTTTTCTGCCACACATAGCGTTTTGCAATTTAGCCAAAAAGTTCAATTTTGGTCGCATCTGGCCAGAGCACCTTCTTCCACATGTTTGCTGTGTCCCCCACATGGCTTGTGGCAAACTGCAAACGGGACTTCTTATGCTTTCTGTTAGCAATGCCTTTCTTCTTGCCACTTTTCCATAAAGGCCAACTTTGTACAGTGCATGACTAATAGTTGTCCTATGGACAGAGTCTCCCACCTGAGCTGTAGATCTCTGCAGCACGTCCAGAGTCACAATGGGCCTCTTGACTGCATTTCTGATCAGCGCTCTCCTTGTTGGGCCTGTGAGTTTAGGTGGATGGCCTTGTCTTGGTAGGTTTACAGTTGTGCCATACTCCTTCCATTTCTGAATGATTTCTTTTTGTAGCCTAAGCCTGCTTTAAATTTCTCAATAACTTGATCCCTGACCTGTCTTGGACCTGTCTAGTGTGTTCTTTGGACTTCACGGTGTTGTTACTCCCAATATTCTCTTAGACAACCTCTGAGGCCCTCATAGAGCAGCTGTATTTGTACTGACATTAGATTACACACAGGTTCACTCTATTTAGTCATTAGCACTCATCAGGCAATGTCTATAGGCAACTGACTGCACTCAAATCAAAGGGGGGGGGGAATAATTATGCACACACCACTTTGCAGTTATTTATTTGTAAATAAAATGTTTGGAATCATGTATGATTTTTGTTCCACTTCTCATGTGTACACCACTTTGTGTTGATCTTTCATGTGGAATTCCAGTAAAATTGGTTCATGTTTGTGGCAGTAATATGACAAAATGTGGAAAACTTCACAGGGGCCGAATACTTTTGCAACCCACTGTACAAGGCTGTGAATGCTCCTATCCATGTGCTGATGGCCCATGTTTTACCCCACTGAAAAATCTCCAGGAGACACTACTTTGCTAGCTAAGCTATCCTCACTCTGCACTAGCATGGACAAAGTTTCCCTGGCATTAGGCTTTTCCATTGTTAGTTCTATCAAGTTCAAACAGAAGTGTTAGCTGCTAGCAAGCGGATCAGCCGAGCGCCGAAACTGGGCGCTGTCATAGCAGCAATGCTATGATGCACGCCCCGCGTAGCGGTAAATCGGGGCTCTGGCAGCTGCCAGACCCCAAATTACATCTCCCTCAGAGTTGCAACAACTCGGAGGGGGAATAGTATTTAATGCCGCCTCGGAGTTTAGCGGCAGCGTGGAGAGCCGTCATTCGAAATAATATGCACCCGCTAGCCTGCTTACCAAACTGCACCAAGGTCACAACACTTACATGCCTTATTTTGCACATGTATTAAATCTAGTGGTGCATCAGTTATTTTGCACATATCACAGTTTGGATGCGGCTCATGCTATGTGCAGTCATTTAGGGATGGTGGAAATTTCAATTTACGATTCCGCAGAAATTTCGATTTCCGCCAAGACGATTACTGATTCCACGGATTGCAGAGATGTAGGGACCCCATCTTTGGAATCCAAGTCTAACAATATGTCTTCTACCTGCATGAGACATTTCGTGAAATTCAGACGTTGCTAACGGCCATAGCTGAGATTTATGTACGTCACCATCACTACCATTGAAATAGCCCAAATAAACAGGTTTTTGTGACCCTAGGCTATGACCTCTTTGGCCTAGGGGCCCGTAACTCACCAGTCATGTTCCCCCTAAGGGTCCCTACAATGCTAGAAAATTTGGTACTGCTGAGCCATTGCCCTTTGAAAAGATGTGAGATTTTGGAAAGTGAAATAGGGAGGCAATGAAAGTCTATGGGGGATTTTACCAATTTTGGACCCCTGTAACTCTGGTTTGCAGAGATGTAGGGACCCCATCTTTGGAATCCAAGTCTAACAATATGTCTTCTACCTGCATGAGACATTTCGTGAAATTCAGACGTTGCTAACGGCCATAGCTGAGATTTATGTACGTCACCATCACTACCATTGAAATAGCCCAAATAAACAGGTTTTTGTGACCCTAGGCTATGACCTCTTTGGCCTAGGGGCCCGAAACTCACCAGTCATGTTCCCCCTAAGGGTCTCTACAATGCTAGAAAATTTGCCACTGCTGAGCAATTGCCCTTTGAAAAGATGTGAGATTTTGGAAAGTGAAATAGGGAGGCAATGGAAGCCTATGGGGGATTTTACCAATTTTGGAGCCCTGTAACTCTGGTTTGCAGAGATGTAGGGACCCCATCTTTGGAATCCAAGTCTAACAATATGTCTTCTACCTGCATGAGACATTTCGTGAAATTCAGACGTTGCTAACGGCCATGGCTGAGATTTATGTACGTCAGCATAACTACCATTGAAATTGCCCAAATAAACAGGTTTTTGTGACCCTAGGCTATGACCTCTTTGGCCTAGGGGCCCGAAACTCACCAGTCATGTTCCCCCTAAGGGTCCCTACAATGCTTGAAAATTTGCCACTGCTGAGCAATTGCCCTTTGAAAAGATGTGAGATTTTGGAACTGTAAATAGGAGGCCCAATGAAAGCCTATGGGGGATTTTACCAAATTTGGAGCCCTGTAACTCTGGTTTGCAGAGATGTAGGGAACCCATCTTTGGAGCCCAAGTCTAACAATATGTCTTCTACCTGCATGAGACATTTCTTGAGATTCAGACGTTGCTAACGGCCATTGCTGCGATTTATGTATGTCAGACTCGCCACCATTGAAATTGCCCAAATAAACAGGTTTTTGTGACCCTAGGCTATGACCTCTTCGGCCTAGGACTGCATTGAACGCGACCCACGCATTGTGCGCATTCTGGACAACACCAATTACTGTTTATTGTTTATTGAACCTCTCATCTGTATTACATTTATGACTGCATGGCGCCAAAATGCAAATTGCTATCCGCACGCTTCTTGTCCTCATGCAAGGCCTGGGTTGTTGTGTCTCAAAGCGTGGCCTTCTCCTCCTGTGCTGCCCTCCTCCTGTTCCATCACGTGTGCTGCTGCTGGGTTAGCGTTACCGGTCCCTTTTCCTGGAACCTCTTATCTGTATTACATTTATGACTGCATGCCGACAAAAAGCATGTTACCTGTGCAAAGAAAACAGACATTTCCCGCATTTAAAAGACAGTTTTCCCTTTGAAACTTTAAAATCGATTTTCTCAAAAACTATAAGCTCTTTTTGCTAAATTTTTTTCCTCTTGTACCCACTCCCAAGGTGCACATACCCTGTAAATTTGGGGTATGTAGCATGTAAGGAAGCTTTACAAAGCACAAAAGTTCGGGTCCCCATTAACTTTCATTATGTTCGGAGTTCGGCTCGAACACCCGAACATCGCGGCCATGTTCGGCCTGTTCGGCCCGAACCCGAACATCTAGATGTTCGCCCAACACTAGTGATGAGCACAAATTTCGCATAAATATAATTTAGCATCGTATTCGTAATTATTGATGCGAATTTCATGGAAAATTGTAAATTATTTTGCATGTAAACATAATCAGGGACCATATTTACTCAATTTCAAGTAACTTTCTTTTTTTGCCTTTTTCCCACTATTACCCTTAACATGTACGTAGCAATTTTGCTGACAACAGTCTGTATGAGGACTTTGCTATTTACCGCTAAAGTCGACATGAAATAACGCAAAAATTACGCAAAATTGCGTGAAAATTGCAAATGGGATTAAATAAAATCCATTGAATTATCGAATTGTAATTACGTATGGCCGTAACTGCAAAAAATTACATGAAATTTAGAATAATGGTAATTAGCAGATTACGATCATCACTAGCCATCTTCTGGAGTTGGAAGAGAAAGAGGAGAAGGAGGAAGGGGAGGATGAGGTAGAATATTTTGGTAAAGCTATATAGGATACAGCTACACAATGCAGGCCTTGTTGATCACAAGTGTCTGATGCCACATCCCAGGCATTGGGCGGGCAAGGAAAGAACTAGAGATGCTGCTTCCTTATGAAGAGGAGGACACTTTTAAAAGCCCTGAAAGCATATAGGGACTCACCCAAACCCCGTGAAAGTAAATCAGAGCTTAGGCAGGCTGGTCCATCAACCAAACATTTCATTTTTTTAGCATGCACAGCTGCTCATAGGCAGAGCAGCATGCTTGCTGCTTCAGTCTAATACTTGAGAGGGCTGGTCAGTGCCAATTTTGAGAGCATTTTGTGTCCTCTCTAACCAGCTGCTGAAAAATCACCTCTCCCACTACGTGACAGGACAATATGCAGCAAAGCAGGAGGAGGATGTGACAGACAGCATAGGGATCCCCCTCTCAAGCCTCTTGAACCCCATTCAAGCTGGTATAACCAGAATTCTGAGCCCAGACCACGTGGGCATGGGCGTCCACACGTTTGGCAAAATGGGGCATGTGCCCTCCCCTGGCCAGCTGCTGCCCCCCCCCCCCCAGCCACCTGAACCCGGGAAGTGGCTGGCCATCCACCCTAGGGTGGCAGCGGAGAAAGAAAAGGGAGTGTGTGGACAGCGGTGGAGAAGGGGGAGACTTCCTTCTCTCATCTTTGGGGCTCCCCCTCTCTCTCTCGCTCCCTAAGGGTCCCTACAATGCTAGAAAATTTGGTACTGCTGAGCCATTGCCCTTTGAAAAGATGTGAGATTTTGGAAAGTGAAATAGGGAGGCAATGAAAGTCTATGGGGGATTTTACCAATTTTGGACCCCTGTAACTCTGGTTTGCAGAGATGTAGGGACCCCATCTTTGGAATCCAAGTCTAACAATATGTCTTCTACCTGCATGAGACATTTCGTGAAATTCAGACGTTGCTAACGGCCATAGCTGAGATTTATGTACGTCACCATCACTACCATTGAAATAGCCCAAATAAACAGGTTTTTGTGACCCTAGGCTATGACCTCTTTGGCCTAGGGGCCCGAAACTCACCAGTCATGTTCCCCCTAAGGGTCTCTACAATGCTAGAAAATTTGCCACTGCTGAGCAATTGCCCTTTGAAAAGATGTGAGATTTTGGAAAGTGAAATAGGGAGGCAATGGAAGCCTATGGGGGATTTTACCAATTTTGGAGCCCTGTAACTCTGGTTTGCAGAGATGTAGGGACCCCATCTTTGGAATCCAAGTCTAACAATATGTCTTCTACCTGCATGAGACATTTCGTGAAATTCAGACGTTGCTAACGGCCATGGCTGAGATTTATGTACGTCAGCATAACTACCATTGAAATTGCCCAAATAAACAGGTTTTTGTGACCCTAGGCTATGACCTCTTTGGCCTAGGGGCCCGAAACTCACCAGTCATGTTCCCCCTAAGGGTCCCTACAATGCTTGAAAATTTGCCACTGCTGAGCAATTGCCCTTTGAAAAGATGTGAGATTTTGGAACTGTAAATAGGAGGCCCAATGAAAGCCTATGGGGGATTTTACCAAATTTGGAGCCCTGTAACTCTGGTTTGCAGAGATGTAGGGAACCCATCTTTGGAGCCCAAGTCTAACAATATGTCTTCTACCTGCATGAGACATTTCTTGAGATTCAGACGTTGCTAACGGCCATTGCTGCGATTTATGTATGTCAGACTCGCCACCATTGAAATTGCCCAAATAAACAGGTTTTTGTGACCCTAGGCTATGACCTCTTCGGCCTAGGACTGCATTGAACGCGACCCACGCATTGTGCGCATTCTGGACAACACCAATTACTGTTTATTGTTTATTGAACCTCTCATCTGTATTACATTTATGACTGCATGGCGCCAAAATGCAAATTGCTATCCGCACGCTTCTTGTCCTCATGCAAGGCCTGGGTTGTTGTGTCTCAAAGCGTGGCCTTCTCCTCCTGTGCCGCCCTCCTCCTGTTCCATCACGTGTGCTGCTGCTGGGTTAGCGTTACCGGTCCCTTTTCCTGGAACCTCTTATCTGTATTACATTTATGACTGCATGCCGACAAAAAGCATGTTACCTGTGCAAAGAAAACAGACATTTCCCGCATTTAAAAGACAGTTTTCCCTTTGAAACTTTAAAATCGATTTTCTCAAAAACTATAAGCTCTTTTTGCTAATTTTTTTTCCTCTTGTACCCACTCCCAAGGTGCACATACCCTGTAAATTTGGGGTATGTAGCATGTAAGGAAGCTTTACAAAGCACAAAAGTTCGGGTCCCCATTAACTTTCATTATGTTCGGAGTTCGGCTCGAACACCCGAACATCGCGGCCATGTTCGGCCTGTTCGGCCCGAACCCGAACATCTAGATGTTCGCCCAACACTAGTGATGAGCACAAATTTCGCATAAATATAATTTAGCATCGTATTCGTAATTATTGATGCGAATTTCATGGAAAATTGTAAATTATTTTGCATGTAAACATAATCAGGGACCATATTTACTCAATTTCAAGTAACTTTCTTTTTTTGCCTTTTTCCCACTATTACCCTTAACATGTACGTAGCAATTTTGCTGACAACAGTCTGTATGAGGACTTTGCTATTTACCGCTAAAGTCGACATGAAATAACGCAAAAATTACGCAAAATTGCGTGAAAATTGCAAATGGGATTAAATAAAATCCATTGAATTATCGAATTGTAATTACGTATGGCCGTAACTGCAAAAAATTACATGAAATTTAGAATAATGGTAATTAGCAGATTACGATCATCACTAGCCATCTTCTGGAGTTGAAAGAGAAAGAGGAGAAGGAGGAAGGGGAGGATGAGGTAGAATATTTTGGTAAAGCTATATAGGATACAGCTACACAATGCAGGCCTTGTTGATCACAAGTGTCTGATGCCACATCCCAGGCATTGGGCGGGCAAGGAAAGAACTAGAGATGCTGCTTCCTTATGAAGAGGAGGACACTTTTAAAAGCCCTGAAAGCATATAGGGACTCACCCAAACCCCGTGAAAGTAAATCAGAGCTTAGGCAGGCTGGTCCATCAACCAAACATTTCATTTTTTTAGCATGCACAGCTGCTCATAGGCAGAGCAGCATGCTTGCTGCTTCAGTCTAATACTTGAGAGGGCTGGTCAGTGCCAATTTTGAGAGCATTTTGTGTCCTCTCTAACCAGCTGCTGAAAAATCACCTCTCCCACTACGTGACAGGACAATATGCAGCAAAGCAGGAGGAGGATGTGACAGACAGCATAGGGATCCCCCTCTCAAGCCTCTTGAACCCCATTCAAGCTGGTATAACCAGAATTCTGAGCCCAGACCACGTGGGCATGGGCGTCCACACGTTTGGCAAAATGGGGCATGTGCCCTCCCCTGGCCAGCTGCTGCCCCCCCCCCCCCCCAGCCACCTGAACCCGGGAAGTGGCTGGCCATCCACCCTAGGGTGGCAGCGGAGAAAGAAAAGGGAGTGTGTGGACAGCGGTGGAGAAGGGGGAGACTTCCTTCTCTCATCTTTGGGGCTCCCCCTCTCTCTCTCGCTCCCTAAGGGTCCCTACAATGCTAGAAAATTTGGTACTGCTGAGCCATTGCCCTTTGAAAAGATGTGAGATTTTGGAAAGTGAAATAGGGAGGCAATGAAAGTCTATGGGGGATTTTACCAATTTTGGACCCCTGTAACTCTGGTTTGCAGAGATGTAGGGACCCCATCTTTGGAATCCAAGTCTAACAATATGTCTTCTACCTGCATGAGACATTTCGTGAAATTCAGACGTTGCTAACGGCCATAGCTGAGATTTATGTACGTCACCATCACTACCATTGAAATAGCCCAAATAAACAGGTTTTTGTGACCCTAGGCTATGACCTCTTTGGCCTAGGGGCCCGAAACTCACCAGTCATGTTCCCCCTAAGGGTCTCTACAATGCTAGAAAATTTGCCACTGCTGAGCAATTGCCCTTTGAAAAGATGTGAGATTTTGGAAAGTGAAATAGGGAGGCAATGGAAGCCTATGGGGGATTTTACCAATTTTGGAGCCCTGTAACTCTGGTTTGCAGAGATGTAGGGACCCCATCTTTGGAATCCAAGTCTAACAATATGTCTTCTACCTGCATGAGACATTTCGTGAAATTCAGACGTTGCTAACGGCCATGGCTGAGATTTATGTACGTCAGCATAACTACCATTGAAATTGCCCAAATAAACAGGTTTTTGTGACCCTAGGCTATGACCTCTTTGGCCTAGGGGCCCGAAACTCACCAGTCATGTTCCCCCTAAGGGTCCCTACAATGCTTGAAAATTTGCCACTGCTGAGCAATTGCCCTTTGAAAAGATGTGAGATTTTGGAACTGTAAATAGGAGGCCCAATGAAAGCCTATGGGGGATTTTACCAAATTTGGAGCCCTGTAACTCTGGTTTGCAGAGATGTAGGGAACCCATCTTTGGAGCCCAAGTCTAACAATATGTCTTCTACCTGCATGAGACATTTCTTGAGATTCAGACGTTGCTAACGGCCATTGCTGCGATTTATGTATGTCAGACTCGCCACCATTGAAATTGCCCAAATAAACAGGTTTTTGTGACCCTAGGCTATGACCTCTTCGGCCTAGGACTGCATTGAACGCGACCCACGCATTGTGCGCATTCTGGACAACACCAATTACTGTTTATTGTTTATTGAACCTCTCATCTGTATTACATTTATGACTGCATGGCGCCAAAATGCAAATTGCTATCCGCACGCTTCTTGTCCTCATGCAAGGCCTGGGTTGTTGTGTCTCAAAGCGTGGCCTTCTCCTCCTGTGCCGCCCTCCTCCTGTTCCATCACGTGTGCTGCTGCTGGGTTAGCGTTACCGGTCCCTTTTCCTGGAACCTCTTATCTGTATTACATTTATGACTGCATGCCGACAAAAAGCATGTTACCTGTGCAAAGAAAACAGACATTTCCCGCATTTAAAAGACAGTTTTCCCTTTGAAACTTTAAAATCGATTTTCTCAAAAACTATAAGCTCTTTTTGCTAATTTTTTTTCCTCTTGTACCCACTCCCAAGGTGCACATACCCTGTAAATTTGGGGTATGTAGCATGTAAGGAAGCTTTACAAAGCACAAAAGTTCGGGTCCCCATTAACTTTCATTATGTTCGGAGTTCGGCTCGAACACCCGAACATCGCGGCCATGTTCGGCCTGTTCGGCCCGAACCCGAACATCTAGATGTTCGCCCAACACTAGTGATGAGCACAAATTTCGCATAAATATAATTTAGCATCGTATTCGTAATTATTGATGCGAATTTCATGGAAAATTGTAAATTATTTTGCATGTAAACATAATCAGGGACCATATTTACTCAATTTCAAGTAACTTTCTTTTTTTGCCTTTTTCCCACTATTACCCTTAACATGTACGTAGCAATTTTGCTGACAACAGTCTGTATGAGGACTTTGCTATTTACCGCTAAAGTCGACATGAAATAACGCAAAAATTACGCAAAATTGCGTGAAAATTGCAAATGGGATTAAATAAAATCCATTGAATTATCGAATTGTAATTACGTATGGCCGTAACTGCAAAAAATTACATGAAATTTAGAATAATGGTAATTAGCAGATTACGATCATCACTAGCCATCTTCTGGAGTTGGAAGAGAAAGAGGAGAAGGAGGAAGGGGAGGATGAGGTAGAATATTTTGGTAAAGCTATATAGGATACAGCTACACAATGCAGGCCTTGTTGATCACAAGTGTCTGATGCCACATCCCAGGCATTGGGCGGGCAAGGAAAGAACTAGAGATGCTGCTTCCTTATGAAGAGGAGGACACTTTTAAAAGCCCTGAAAGCATATAGGGACTCACCCAAACCCCGTGAAAGTAAATCAGAGCTTAGGCAGGCTGGTCCATCAACCAAACATTTCATTTTTTTAGCATGCACAGCTGCTCATAGGCAGAGCAGCATGCTTGCTGCTTCAGTCTAATACTTGAGAGGGCTGGTCAGTGCCAATTTTGAGAGCATTTTGTGTCCTCTCTAACCAGCTGCTGAAAAATCACCTCTCCCACTACGTGACAGGACAATATGCAGCAAAGCAGGAGGAGGATGTGACAGACAGCATAGGGATCCCCCTCTCAAGCCTCTTGAACCCCATTCAAGCTGGTATAACCAGAATTCTGAGCCCAGACCACGTGGGCATGGGCGTCCACACGTTTGGCAAAATGGGGCATGTGCCCTCCCCTGGCCAGCTGCTGCCCCCCCCCCCCCCCAGCCACCTGAACCCGGGAAGTGGCTGGCCATCCACCCTAGGGTGGCAGGCAGCGGAGAAAGAAAAGGGATTGTGTGGACAGCGGTGGAGAAGGGGGAGACTTCCTTCTCTCATCTTTGGGGCTCCCCCTCTCTCTCTCGCTCCCCCCTTTAGAATTAAGTGGTGCGGGTGGCAGCAGCGAGACACTTACGCTATTAGCAGGCGCCGCACGAGTGACTCTCTCTCTGTGAGCCGCTGCGCTGGTCTAGTCCAGTCCACTCTCTCTCTTCTTGTTTTGTCTTGTTTTCCAGGGGTTTGTAGGATGTCAAAACAAGCTCACATACATTGGCAAGGAATCAAATCCAGGTCAACTGCTTGGAAGGCAGCTATGCTCACCACTATCCCACCAACACTACATACTGAATTTGAAGTCTGGAAGATTCCAGGGTGGGCTGTATGTGCCAGCCAGGCCACAGCATCACTGCCGGCCAGGCCACATCATTACCGCCAGCCCGGCCACAGCATCACCGCCAGCCCGGCCACAGCATCACCGCCAGCCCGGCCACAGCATCACCGCCAGCCCGGCCACAGCATCACTGCCAGTCCGGCCACAGCATCACTGCCAGGTCTTTCAGCCCACACATCATTCCCAATCCAGCCAAAAACAGTATTGCCAGGCCAGCCAGGCACAGCAGCCAGTAGAGGAGAATTCAGAAGCCAGGTGAGAGGTGTCTACCATATTAAGGGGGTATTCTGCCTATTTATGTGAAATGATGTCTATTTATGTGCCTCATGACTGCTGAACAGTGTTGCTTGTGAATTTTCACCTAAGTCATTTTCGCATCGAAAATCCCGTTTTCTAATTCTGCAAATTTTCGCAAAAATCTTCAGAAATATTTGTATTTTCGACCAGCAGCAAAAATTAAAGGAACTTCGCTGTATGCGGACGCTTATGTCCTTATGCGGGAAAATTTCCGCAATAAATTTTCGCATGGGTGAACTAATACATGCGTACATTCCACCTTCCAATGCGGAATTGTATACGTATAGAAGGGCAATAATATTTCTGCGCATGCGCAATGATCTGTACTGCACGCGTAGTTGACTTCACAATACATATGTCAACTTGGCGTCGCGGGTGAAGCTTCGCATAGCGGTACTACAACTATGTGGAAATACGTACGCGATAAACTATGTATTTAATGCGAAAATAATGGGCATTATGCGAAAATTAACGTGAAAATATTCGATTGAAAATTCACATGCGGAAAAGAAATTAGTGCTTTTTTCGGCGAAAATTCGGCAAGAGAATATTTGCATTTTCGCTCATCACTGCTGTTGAATTTGTCTTGTTGGGGGTCTCATGGTTACTGAATTTGTCTTGTTGTGGCCTTTTAATTGCTGAGTTGGTCATGTTGGGGGCCTCATGATTGCTGAATTTGTCTTGATGGGGGAGCCTCATGATTGCTGAATTTGTCTTGTTGGGGCCTCATGATTGCTGAATTTGTCTTTTTGGGGTCTCATGATTGCTGAATTTGTCTTGTTGGGGGCCTTATGATTGCTGAGTTGGTCATGCTGGGGGCCTCATGATTGCTGAATTTGTCTTGATGGGGGGGCCTCATGATTGCTGAATTTGTCTTGTTGGCAGTCACATGATTGCTAACTGCAAGACTATCATATGAGACAATAGCATTAAACCTACTTTCTGCTGATGCCCATGCATGTGGGGCTAAACACTTTGAACTATACCAGCCCTCATGGTCAATGATATGGGGGGGGCTCAGAAAGGGTGGGTGGAAAAGCCACTCCCTTTTTCCCAAAATCATTGTCCATAGCAGGGACAAGGGTTTCATCGCCCTTTCTGTTGCACAGGGGATGGTGTGGTAACTACCCCTGTGGGTGTGAGCTCTGCGGGGGTTCATGATGGCATCTGGAGGACCCCCAGATGCCCACTACCCAAGTGAAATGGATATAGGGTGTTGATATTTTGTCTTCCTTAAGGCCCCTGCCGTTACCCTGGGCCCTCTTGAAGTTTACAAAGGAAGGTAGTCTTAATTACAGTATAACAGATAGTTTGGTTTAAACCTACTTTTTCAGCTTTTTAAAACAGAAAATTAAACTGGGAGGTTCTAAAAAAATGAATACATTTTTCAGGAGTAGGATAGATGAAATTGTTTATCTTCACAGTTTATTTTCAACTTGGATTTTCCATAATGTTCATGTATGAGTTAAAACGTTTGTATTTAGTTTAAATTGCTGTTGGCACTTTGCGATTGAAAAGTGACTTTTGGGTTGCAGTTTGGGCACTCGACCTCCAAAAGGTTTGCCACCACTGTTCTAATCTAATGTCCCACCATTGCTAAGTTCATGTAAACTTGTCTCCACCCATGACCACACCCACATTCTGGTCCATGACCACACCCATTTTTCGGTGCTACACACGCTGCATGACGTAACCCCAATTTTTGGCGCGCTTAGAGCGCCACACAGCACCACGCAGTGCGCTGTGCTACTTCTTCCTTCCCCCCTTTTTACCCCCCCCCGGAAAATTTTCTGCTGATGCCCATGCATGTGGGGCTAAACACTTTGAACTATACCAGCCCTCATGGTCAATGATATGGGGGGGCTCAGAAAGGGTGGGTGGAAAAGCCACTCCCTTTTTCCCAAAATCATTGTCCATAGCAGGGACAAGGGTTTCATCGCCCTTTCTGTTGCACAGGGGATGGTGTGGTAACTACCCCTGTGGGTGTGAGCTCTGCGGGGGTTCATGATGGCATCTGGAGGACCCCCAGATGCCCACTACCCAAGTGAAATGGATATAGGGTGTTGATATATTGTCTTCAGGTCCCTGCCGTGGCCCTGGGCCTTCTTGAAGTTTACAAAGGAAGGTAGTCTTAAATACAGTATAACAGATAGTTTGGTTTTGTCTTTATCATCACTACAAAACTGATAATCCCTGAACCGAGATATTAGAATGACACAATACAGCAGACTTGCTGTGGATGATGTTATGCTTCATGCTGTGTTATAACAAGAATGGACTCTATGCTCTCAAACTTTAGGGTTGATACAACCCCTGACTCCCACGTGCAGAGAAATACCCAGGGAGTTGGGGGTTATGCTCTCCCCATATGTTATTTACACTATCTGGCCACTTCCTTGACATAAGGTAGTCCCAGGTTTACACAGTTAACTCCACATGTGAAATGTATGGTACTTGTAAACCATGTTTCACTTATTACTATTATATAATCATTCTACCAAACCTATATTTATAACTCATATGGCATTGATGTACATTACGATGCTTATGCTGCAACATTGAATGCACTGCTTGTATTCTACTTCTTTCTAAAACCAAATAAAAAATATTGAAACAAAGAACAAAAAGGAGTTAGTTGTGGACTTATCTCCTCAAAGTAGACTGCATTTCACTGAAAATAATTTATTTAATCAAAAAGTACTCCAAATGTACTTTTTATGAAATCATTTATTTTCAGTGAAATGCAGACTGTGGAGTCTACTTTGGGGAGGTAAGTCCACCACTACCTCACTTTTTAAATGTTTTTTAATTGTTTTTTCCTTACCCGGCACCTCTGTTTCAAAATGTTCTAATTTCTGAGTCCATCCTTAGTGGAGGGGTGTTACCCATTTTTTCCACATCTACAAAGAGCGACATTCTTAACCCGAGTGGGGTGGGGTCTAATCTCCCCACCGGCTATCACAGTAGTTACCTTGGTGGTAACCCAGACTTGGGAGTATATTTCCACATACATAATATTTAACTTCTAATCAAGTGACATAGTGCACTATATGGGTTCTCAATCCTTTTTGTCTTCTAAATGATAACATCTGACAAGCTCTTGTCAGATATGGTCAAAGGGTCGGTGCACATCAATGGTGATTTCCAGAAGGACCTGGGAAACCTCTGGAGGATCCAGAAGCATCCCTCTTCATAAGTATCTAATTGTTCCCATTAGGTTCACCTCTGGTACACTTAAAAAATGTAATATGCATAATGAATTTAGAATACTATTCTGTTAAAAAATGTTTTTAAAAATTGCCTTAACTTCAACTCAAAATGAATTCAGTCCAAGTTTGCTGGATCCCACAAGGTCTTTACTGTTCATTGCTTTCCAAACTTGGTATATCAGAAAAAGGATCTGGAAATGGATCAAAATATGCCATTTTTAATATCCCTTGTAAAGAGGCAACTTCTAGAGTTCTGGTCATCTGCTCAGCCAATACTGCATTAATTATCGTTTGCAGCCCTCTTATTTCCCATAACTGTGTCAGTCTTTGATAAATTTCCAGTTTTATAAAAACAAACCAATGATAATAAATCTCCGCTGTTTCCACTACAAAATTAAATGTGCCTTAAAGAAAACTGTCAGCATAAATTAAGTTTTAATTGTGTCTTAAAGAAAAATGCACCAAGAAGAACAAAAAAGAAAAGATAACAAATTAAAGGAAAATAAATGTACATTAGAATCACCTGTTCTTCATTGTATGGATTTGTTCATCATTCCAGACTTCTGTTCTCTAAATGTTCCCAAATGTTACTTGCCTTCTAATGTTCTTTTGAACAAAATGTTATCTTTTTCAATTAAAAACTTGTCCTGACAGAAGGTCACTTTTTTCAATAAGTCCTTCATTTGGAAGCACTGTCAGAGTCTAGTCTAGACTTTACATGTTTAGGACATTGCCCAGTTTAAATTCTGTTTCAGTCTGAACATCCATTAGAGAAGCTCGTTACCTTCAACGTTCCTGGCAGAGATTAAATATGCTCGCTGTAGTACGCTACTTGGCAACTGTTTTGGGCCCCACAAACAGAAGTAAGAATAATGTCCATACTTTTTCTCTTTAAACAGTTACAGCCAATGCAAGCAAATAGCACCTCATTGCCACATGGATTTACAATTATTGCAAAGTGACTCTCATCTATGTATATTAATGGTGGCAAATTCTGCTGGTATCCTAATTTGAATGAGGCAATGTTTTATTATGTGATTCGAGGCACTCTCTTTGCCAAGCAGTATTAGCTTCATTTTGTCATTTAGGCTGCACACAATAAAAGTTTGGTATTAATAATGCATGCATGTGGACATTCAAGATCAAATAGCAAAATAAGTTAAGTGATCTCATTTCCTTGCTGGTTTTAGCTGTGAGGTCCACATTACGTAATTATAAATCATCATCATTATCATCATCAGGATAATCATCATATGACTGCAATAAGACATATTTTGAAAGTTCTTTCAAGAACCTTCATCATATGTAATGCAATTACTTCTCTGATGGAATTACACTTCAACAATTTCAGATCCTTACTTGCATAAATTTCCATTGCATGCACCAACTTCTAGCCAGTGCTACAAGTCATGATTACCCACCAATAGGTAAGCCAGGAGAATGTCCTATGGGAGGAGCAAGCAGGAACAAGTAGTCGTACATGACCAGGCTTTTCGGCAACAGTGTGAAGTTGAGGAGACAGTATTAAAAAAAAGCTGTTTGAAAAAGGGCTTGTCAGCCCGAAACAGCGTCTGTCACTGCTGTTAGAAGACTCTTTAAGAGAGCTTTGAATACATTTGGTGGTGCCGACCCATTCATCTTGTCAAGAAAAAAAAAAGAACATTAATAGCAAACGTACAATTTACGATGTAAACATAAAGGTCCTAGAATATAATTTTTTAATGCAATGTATTAGTTGAAGTGAAGTACATATGGGTCCAATGATTTGGGCACTATACTTTTTGGTACTCACTAAACTGAGCCACCGTTCACTTTAGCACTATACCAATTAGGCACCAGCTTTCTTGAACTCATAAGAGAAATACCCCTTCAAAAAGAGTACATATTTTTTCATAAATGGAAAGACAATCTCAGCAATGGAGGAGATAGGATAGCATTAAACATGACTTAAAATATTATGGTTGATTTTGGTTGTAAATAATAGATCAAGGTTAGTGTTAGGTATTTTGCATGGAATTGCATAATTTGAAGCAAGCTTAAGATTCAATTTATTTCAGGGTATCATGAGAAACTGGTTAAGCTTTTCAAAAGAGGAATATAATAAAGAGGCATGGTAATGACATATAGTAAAATGCAGTAAATTATTCAAGATAACCGCTTTTATGGCAATTTTCCTGGTTTCAATATCAGAAACACTACCTATAGCAATAAATTGCAGTATATTGATATGTAGCCCTACCTTCCAGTGCTTTCACAGCCAGAGCATTCTGGGAGACCAGGTATATTTTCTACTGGCTTCAGAACTATTAGTAAACAAAGATAACCTGGCAGGACTGGAGATATTGCCACCTGAGATACATTTCAGAATGTAAATCAAAGTAAGGAAATATTTTACAATGGGCAAACACTGACTAAATAATTTATAAATGTATATTGTAAAAAATAAACTATTTTATTAACTATGCTATTTTTCTTTAAAGGGAACCTGAACTGAGAAAAATTATTTAAAATAAACATATGATGTAGCTGCAAGTGACAATTACATACTTATCTCATCGTTAGTTCCTCTCAGAAGCTCACCATTTTTTTCTTACAGTGATCCCTTCCAGTTCTGACAATATTTTGTCAAAACTGAAATATACCAGTTGTTGCCTGTCAGTTATATATCAGCTGCTGTCACTTACAACTGAATATGTCCATGTTTCCCTATGGCTCAAGTGGGCAATATTACAGTTTAACAGTGTGCTGACCTGGAAGCTGTTATGTGGTAATGGCCATTTTCAACATGGAGGACGGAGAATTCCATTGATTACAGTGGACAAACAGGACACTGGAGAGGAGAAAGAGATTGATGAGGGGACTACGCAGGAGGTAAGTATGATGTGTGTATGTTTATTTTGATTTTTAATTTTCAGTTCAGGTTCTCTTTAAGGTAAATGCCAGTGCAAGGATTGGTAATGGGTAGGGTGGAGGCGCCCAATGTGTGTTCTATTTTAGCATTTTTAAATAAAAAAAAATTATATAATAAAAAAAAGAGGTCATTGCTTACCTCTCCAGAAGATATAGACACCAGTTCAACTGTAAAAACGTTTTTAATTAAAAAGCAATCTGACAACGCGTTTCACAGATCATGGCCCTCTTCCTCAGGTCAATACCAAATGGTTTAATAGCATAGGGGATAGAGTGTAGGTGCCTCTAATACCAATGCTTCGTGCAAGGATTGGTTAGGGGGTAAGGGTCATTGCAAGCATAAAGCAAGGGTTATTTTCAGGAAACTAAAAAGAAGACAACAAAAATTCATAGCATAAAAATCCACAGTATTATAATCATTGTGTATTCAAAAGCAAAACGGCCAAAATCACCTAATCTGCATTACAGCATTTAACTTGTTGCACCAAAAATGAACATTTTTGGAATGTCAACCCTTTTCCCCCTAAGTACCAAGTGATACTGCATCTTCACCTTATACTTTGATTGCTCCACATTTGCCTTGATGTCCATATGTCATAAATACTATAATTTTGTTAATAGAACTCTTAAGCCTTGTACACATGTATGTTGACAGTCACCTGGTAGGCATTGGGACTCAATTCCTTAGGTGACAGTTAAGGGCCTATTCTGTACAAAATCCTCACTAACCTGTGGTCTAGCAAAGCATTCTGTTGTTATGGAGGAGGACAGAAAAGAATTAATATGAAATGAGGCCCTAGGCAACATGTCAGTTTTTGCCCATCGCTGATGAGCACCTGGCTTTTTTCGTAAGATTTTGTGGGGCTAGCATCTACCAGGCCCCTAGACTCTCTCCAGGCCCTAGGTAACTACCTAGGTTTGCTTTGTGGATGAGCCGGCTCTGGAAGGGAGGAGGAGGGCCTAAAACATGGTGCAAGATGGAGTGGCATGGAGTAGAGAAAAATGCTCTTGAACTGTACTTGGCTGAGTCAATTTGCAAGGCTGATCACTCACCAAGACATTGAGACAGGATCAGGGGCTACTGTACACATGCTAGATTCTTGACAAAGGCAGTCCTCTCTGGCCACCTTGGCAGAGAACCATCTGGCACAGCACGGCTTAAGTCTGCAACCCCATGACGAAGCAGACCTAAACTTCAATATGGCAGGATAAGGCTTTATTTAATTATTTTGTGGCGTAGTCAAAGGACTAGTACTCATGGGATATGTTGCATAATCTTTTAGATAATTTCTCAGTTGGTAAATTCTTTGATAGGAATGTCATACCAATGTACACATGTAAACAATGTTTCAGAAACCAAATTTCATCTTCCTACTTTCATCTGAAGAACATTGCAAAGATGAAACACGTGATTCCCCCAGAGGATCTTCCAACCCTAGTCCACGCCTTCATCACATCACGGCTGGACTACTGCAATGCCCTTTATGCTGGCCTCCCCAAAAAGGACCTGCGTCACCTGCAATTAGTGCAGAATGCTGCTGCCAGATTGCTAACAAACCAGCCTTGCCACTGTCACATTACACCGATCCTTTGCTCACTGCACTGGCTACCAGTAGAATAAAGAATAATCTTCAAGATTGGACTGCTGACATTTAAATCCCTGCACAATCTGGGCCCTGGATACATGAAGGACTTGCTGAAGCTGCACCACCCTCTCACAACCTCAGATCAGCAAGTTCTATAAATTTGGTCACTCCCAGAGTGCACCTCAAAAAATCTGGAGACAGAGCATTCCGTCCTGCTGCCCCTACTCTTTGGAACTCCCTGCCACACCCAGTAAAGACAGCACCATCCCTGGAGCTATTCAAATCCACACTGAAAAGCCACCTGTTTAGCCTGGCATTTCCGGACCTATAAAATTCTTCCTCTGTACCACAATGGTCTGAGCCATGCTTATGTGCTTTGAGTCCTACGGGAGAAAAGCGCTTTACAAATGTTATTTGTTGTTGTTGTTGTAATATTGATTGACTCTCATACTACATGGAGGTGGTAAAATTGGGCAGTGATTGACCAATCATAATTGAAAGTGTGCACCAGGCTTTAGGTAGTATACAAAAAAGGGCAAGTATTCACTTCTAATGTGCTCAATGATCCAATACAATGATTGGACTACGGGTGTATACCTACAAAATCCAAATTAAAATTGTCCAGTTATTGGCCAAACTAAATTGATTGTATCATTGAGAACATCAGAAATTCATTTTTGTCCTTTTCTACTATCTTTGTAGAATGCTCATTTGAAAAATCGTTTGAAAAAATAATACTGTAAAATAAAATTTGCGCTATGTGTGGATACCTTAAAGGGAACCTGAACCAAGTAAAATTATTTAAAATATACACATGATGTACCTGCAAATGAATAGTTACCTCGCCATCAGTTCCTCTCAGAAGCTCACCATTTTCTTCTTAAAATGATATCAGTTGCTGTCAGTTACAACTGAAAGAAAATCTGATGAGCAAGATAATGTCCATGTTTGCCTATGGCTAAAGTGGGCAATATTAAAGTACCCCTTACCCTCTTCCTCCCTCCCCTTAAACTTTTAATATTGTTTTATTGCTGGTGCTGCAACTAGCACACAGCACTAGCCTACCCCCTCCTGTGCCCCCTCTTAAACCCGTGCTGCTCAGACAATGTCTTTGACTGAGGCAGAACGTCAGATATTATCGGGAAGGAAGTGACAGTTCTTCCACCCCACTGTGCATACATAACTCTGCCCCCTCCACCTGCCGCTTTAGTTCCCTATGTGTTTCACTTGTGATAATTGGACTTGTGATAATTGAGGTCGGATATTCTTCCGACCTCAATTAACATGAGCCCACACACAGCGCAGCTCCCCTGCGCACTGTGTGCAGTGAAACACAGGGAACTAAAGCGGCGGGTGGATGGGGCGGAGTTGCGCGCACAGCAGGTAGGAAGAACTGTCACTTCCTCTCCGATCATAATGATCATATATGCTGTTAGAACGGGCCACAGGGGGATGCTGGAGGGGGAAGGAAGGTGCTGCGTGCTGTGAAAAAGTCACACAGCACCAGTAATAAAATAATTTAAAAGTATATCCAGACCAGCTCAGGGGTACTTTAAGGTTTAACAGTGTGCTGACCAGAAAGCTGTTATGTTGTAATGGCCATTTTCAAAATGCAGGATGGAGAATTCTGTTGATCACAGTGGACAATCAGGACGCAGGAGAGGAGAAAGAGATTGATGAGTAGACTACACAGGAGGTAAGTATGACGTGTGTTTGCTTATTTTTTTTTTAGTTCAGGTTTGCTTTAAGGGTAAAAATAGGTTAGTTAGAGAGTTCAGCTATAGTGAGTCTTGACATGGAGTGGCACCACATCACCAATGTCCGAATCAATTCATAACTTTGTTATACATTTACTAAAAAAACTGCTACCTATACTTGCTAACTTATCAACATCAAGAACCATGGAGTTGAAGTATAAGTTTCAGATAATTTGATATGAATATAAACAAAAATCAAGGATGTCCATGGGCGATTTATACCTACTGTATGTGTGTCTGCACTTTGCAATCTTCATGTTTCTTACAATGTGCAATTTAATCATTCCTTTTCCCATGCTAACTCCAAGCTTTCCATATGGTCAAGTTACCAACAAGCGCGTGCTGACAAATACATGCTTCTGTGTTTATTTTAGAAGGAAATATAAAGTAGAGCCAAGACTGCAGGTGCTATATAACAGGCATGGCCCAGACTATTATTTTATCAAAAATTCTTTTTTGAGAAATGCATTATGAGAACACCGTAAATTCAATGGCATCCAATAAGTGGACAGAAACACATTTCGCCAGATAAGTATAGTAGGTTAGAGGAGTTGATATTAATTTAAATGTACTTAAGATTTCTACGCATTTTAATGTTAAATGACTCGGCTCACTTGGCATCTGGAAATGTCATTTAATATGGTCTTAGAGCCCGACACACTGTTAAGCATGCACTGTATATTATTTTAGAATGTTTGAGTTGGACTCACACTTTTTGGGTACAAGTATTCATGTTTTTGCAGATTCTTGTGTTAGGCTAAAAAAGGCTGTTTCCAATTTCATGACTGTTTATCGCTAATCCGAAATGACTGCAGCATTACCTACAGGCAGGAAGTTGGATGGAAATGTGTGTGTTTTGGATATATCTCGCTCCTCCGAGGAAGTTCTGTTAAACGGATTGCCTGTCCGTAACAGCGAAAAAAAGGAATAGAAAGGGTTCAGGAGTCTAATCCATATATTTTATCTATACAATAAATGTGCTGATGGTCTTAAGTATCCTTTATTCATGGTTAGAATTATGTTCAGTTATCTTTTTCACTCAGCCTCCTTATCCTAACTATTATTTCACGTGTAAAAATGTCAGCTGGCGCTGAATGAAGTTCAGACTTATAGCTTGAAATAAAGTTCATACTTATATTTCCTAATTCATAGTGAGATACTCAGTAGAAAGTACCTGCTTGTGTATCTTATATTATGTTCTGGTGCTGACCATAGGTTTCACTAGACAAAAAAAATGCAACCTCTGCCAGTATTGGTTGAACTTTCGGATGTATGTCTTTTTTTAACCAAACTAACTATGAGGCCTATGCAATAAACTGCGTTAAGCAGAATTATGTGTATAAAGTTTTACATAATGCATTATGTATGTGTTATATTCTATGTGTTATATTCTGCTCTACTTATGCTGTAAAATTTTACACACATAAGTCTGCTTAATACAGTTTATTGCATACACCCCTATGTAACTATAAGTAAACATACTAGATTTGTATCACCTAACAAAACTAAAGTGTGCATACAAGTTTCCCCTTACAGCCATTTATGGCCATGATCTGTAATGTTGGAACATTTTTAGGGGTGTGTCTTGTTCATACTTCTCTGTCCTTTCTCCTTCTTCAGATTGCCAAAAGAGCCATCAGGATAAGCTCAGGCTACTACCTTGGCTAGGGCCCCCAGAGCAAAAAAAATGTATGATGACTTGACAGGTTTTTTTTTCTGTTCAACTCAACCCCTAGAGCCCTGTATGTGCCAACCTACATGCATAGTCCCACCCCATTGCTGACAAGTGCTGTGGCACTTCTGAAGCAGGCGCATAACTAGAGGGGGCAGCACTTCCAATTGCAGGGGGGCCCAGAGCTGTGTGGGGCCCAAACTACTGACCATTCCTTCCTTTGATACAGGGGACTATACTTCAGATCAGATCAGGAGTTTTTGTGACTACCCTTGTTATGAGTGTGAAGATCACGATGACCACACTTGTATTATGACCCTTGTGAGATGGGCCACAAGGCTGTGAAGGGCATGCAAGGGAAGGGATTTGAACATTGAGAGGCCCCATCAGCATTTTGCTGGGGGGTATGGCATGAATTGTAGTTATGCCATTGTTCTGAGGTACAGTACTCTCTATTTTCAACACAGTGAGTGGCATTGGCTCTCGTCTGAAAGGGGTGGGGCTACGCAGTGGAAGTGGGCGCATACAGGGCTCCGGGAGAGAGATGAACACTTTTTATGCTAGCGGAATGTGAGGAAACGCGGAAAAGCCGCCGCAAGTGCTCAGTATGAGGCGGCTGTTTCCGCGTCCAACATGGCGGCACAACGCGAGGAAACCGCCGCATGCTGCATGGGCAGAGTGGTGGAGTCCGCATTGGATGCGGCGGATTGCATGCATAACAATGCTACTGACACTGTGGTTGGACGCGGGGAAGCCGCTGCTTGCTTGGAGAGCAGCGCGGTGGCTCCCGCGCCCGAATCAGCGGATACATTGCAAAACATGTCTGGTGTGGCTGGGACTGCTAGTCCACACAGGTTCAGAAGGACGCGTGCACGCGCTGAGAGGCAGAGCTTATATGACAGCCAGAGAGGAGTCAGCTGACCAAGCTGGTCAGCTGACATTTTCACCACCTTCCAATGGTCCAGCACTTAGGGGTGACCCTGGAGAGCGCTATAGTATATATACTGGATGCTGGTCATTTCTCTGGCGTCTGGCATTGCGATCACTACGTGGTAGCACTCAGACCTTGTCAGTATCTGTGTTCTATCTCTGTTTCCAAAGGTGTTGATGATCAAGGAGCTCACACCTTAGCGTTAGGAATATTGTATTGTATTATTTGTTATGACCTTCTGCCTGCCTGACCCTTCTTCTGATTCCTGATTCTGTACCTTGCTATTCTGATATCCTGTTGCCAAACTCTGCTCGTTCCTGGACTCTGCATCTGCCTCTTGATTCTGTACCTTGCCATTCTGATACTCCGTTGCCAAACTCTGCCTGTCCATTGGATTCCGTATCTGTCTTCTGATTCTGTATCTTATCTGTCTGTGTGTAACGACCTGGCTTGCCCGACCTCGAGAACTGACCTTACTGTTAGAGGCAGTTCCCAGATCTGTTAGTGGCACCTCCTCACTGGTGTCACTCTCACTCTGTCCTTCCCACTTCCAGCCTGACTCCTCTCTCGGGAGAGTCCAGGCTAGTGGAAGGAACTTGTCTCTTGTGCAGTACTTGTACTGCCTCGCCCCTGCCCCTCAGGTGCAATACTCAAAGTATTACTGTTACACCAAAACACTCTTATCTGTCAGGTGTCCAGAGGTTAGAATATATATCTGATTATCGGTGATACTGCAGATCATCAATAATCGGGTATATTCTGCATTCTCGGTGATACTGCAGATCACCGGTAATCAGACCCTCTCTGTGTTACACCGATCGTTACACGGAATATGTGCAATGAGTGTTTTACACTTTATAGTCTTTTTAAGTTCACCTTTCTATAATTATTAGTGTAGACTTGTTTCATTTGCAAAATACATTGTAAAGACTGTGACTGTGAACTCTACATTTACAGGAGTGGTTTCATTTGGATAAAGAAATAATTTGTCCAGGTTATCTTTGTCTATCCTACTTCTTCCCAGAAAACGTATCTGCTGCTCTGTGTTTAGGAATTGCATAATAATTTTTTTACATCTCCGCATTCACAATAAATGAAGACTGTGCTTATGTGTTGTTGTTTTTTCTGTAATTAGTGTTACACAAAGACCAATATTTTATAAATAACATGGATCATTTGAGAAAGTGAAAGTAAAATGGTTCTCCATTACTGATGGCAGTGTTTGATGAACTATTATAGAATAGTCTAGGTCAGTGGTCCTCAAACTACGGCCCGTGGGCCAAATGCGGCCCCCCCAAAGCTTTTCCACTGGCACCAAACACAAAATGTATAACTTATAGATGTGGCCCACTGCACCTTTAAATATCGAAGGCCCGCATATAGAATAGCAGTGCTGGCACCACCCATCCACATACTATAGAAGCCAGTGAGCAGTAATTTGTTGGCTTCCAATGCAATTCTGCATCACGTGACACTGCTGTCCAACTAGACGGCAGGTTGTCACCTGGGTATGCTTCACTGTCTGTGGCACAAATACGTTCTTCTCGCACACATGACTGAATGGCTGCTGCTGGGAGTTCTCCTTCGGGCATGATTGGGGGAAATCAATAGATTCAATGGAATGTTTTTCAACATCATTCTATGTATGTTTCGGCCCCCCAGCAGCCTGAAGTATGTTGACCTGACCCTTGACAAAAAAAAATTGAGACCCCTAGTCTAGGTAATATATGCGCTGTTGCTAAAGCTGGAGCAACTTATTTACACCTCCTTAAAGTGGGATACAACTCAAATTGTATTTATGGTCTAAAGCATTAAACACAGTATAAAACTAATAGCTAAAAAATATATCATTGGTTTCCAAGTAATTGAAAGGGTTAATACCCCAACTTTTCCCTTCACTGGACAGCAGCTGAGGAGGGGTGGGGGAGGGGGAAGCTTTGGAAGAGAACTTTCCTTACTTTGTTTGTGCATCAATTCGTTAATTACAAGACAATCTGATAATGTGTTCCTCCAATGAGCAATGTTATATTATATTATATTTTTTTTTACTGTGTTTAATGTTTTCAGATCAAAAATTATATTTTGAGTTTCATCCCACTTTAAAGGCAATTTGAATTGAAAATAAACTTATGCTATAATGAATTGTATGTGTAGTACAGCTAGGAAATAAAACATTAGCAACACAGGTACAAGTCTGCGATTGTTTCCACTACAGGAAGAGTTAAGAAACTTCAATTGTTATCTATGCAAAAGAGCTTCACTGAACTCTGCAACCAAAAAGGTTGTCTTTGAAAGCTCTTTGAAAGCTTTTATCTCAACTGTCTCTCATTGTTTCTTGCTTGTTTATGGTTTTCCTGCAGAGGAAAGTTGAAAAGATCATTAGCTCTGTGAAATCATTTAAAATGCTTAGTGTAATGTGTAAACTGCACATATTAGAGAATGATGCAATGTGATAAAAAATGCTATTTAACTGAAAATAAAGTATGAGACTATTTTCTTTTCTACTAATGTTCTATTAATTATCCGTACTACACATAGAATTAATTATATTATATATCACTTTAAAGCTAAGTGGTATTTTAAAACTAAAATGAGTGATGCTTACGGTAGTGGGAGAATGACTTTTGGTTATGGAATGATATCCAATATTTCCTTTTAACAAGAGAGTACATCTCTACAATATCCAACATATCTAATTCAAATTTTTTGAGGATTTTTTTTTCTGAACAGACATGAAAATGAAATATTCACTTAGCCAAACATTCGTGTTCATGCAATACTGAGAATACTGAGTGGGAAAGCAAAGGCCTGAACAATGCTATTGCTAAGAGGAGAACGTTTAGATTGAGGCAACTCTTCTAACATGCCCAGTTGTTCCTTACTTTTAAAACATTTCTAGCTGGTGATCATCAGCTGCATCCATATACCTGGCAAACGTTGCCACTTTATGTCTATGGGAAACTTTGTGCAGTGGTTGTCAGGGGATACAAATGGCCACAAATGATTGTCAGCTGGATACAAATGGCCACAACTGTAATTACTAATTTACTAAGCTTTCAGTAAGTAGCCACTATAAGGTGCATGAGAATGATAGACACATGACTATTGTAGGGATTAGATTGTGAGCTCCTCTGAGGGACAGTTAGTGACATGACTAAACACTCTGTACAGCACTATGGAAGATGTAAGTGCTATATGCATTCTAAATAATAATAATGAGAACAAAATACAGTATGGGTATGACATTCAACATAAACACATAGATATTAAGGATATTAGTCTAATGTCAAAAATGCCACCATTACTAGTAGTGAATGTGTCACTTGTAATAAAAAAGAGAATTTAAAAAAAATATACGCGTCATAGGAAATAGAGGTACATAATTGTATGACATGTATACCCATACATATACCCCTCCTATATTTGAAAATGTGTTTACATTTTTTATCTAATTTTAGCACCTTCTACGTTACGGTCATAGTTACCCACCTGAAGCCATTTCAATCCCTGCCATGCACTGAAGAGGACCAATAGTCCGAAACAGGCTGTCTGCATGTTGGGTTAATGTGGCTCTGTACATTTTATAAGCTATAGGCTTGCTACACAAGTGGTTCTGCCTGGATACAAGCCTGGCTTCAGGAGCATAAAGAGATAATTTGAATATTCAGTAGTGATGCATTGTGGGAGACCACAGTAGTGCACTTAAAGCTGAATTATCGCAAATACCTTCTGTTTTAAGTAGGCAAGCTACACCACCTCGCCAAACTGCACTGCACTACAATACACTATACCCACCAAACTGGTTTGGGTTGTTTCAACCTCTTTTTCCAGTTAGATCCGAGAATGAACATACTTGTTATCCAAACTTGCTTTCTGCATGCTTGTCACTTGGCCAGCTCAGCTTAGGGAGTATTCCATCAGCTATAACTATTTCCTCACTTCTTGGTTCCTTTTTGTCTTTGTGTTTACAACAAGGTGATCTCCCTATATTGTTTTCCTATCCTAGAATACTAACACTGCACTTAGGGGGCTAGCATTTTTTCCTTGTGTCACATTTATTAGCTTTCTGTATTGAAGACTACATTTATTTAACATAATTCTTGGTGCAATTGCTGTCTGCGAAACTGCAAATTCATCAACTTTTCATTAGAGATGGACCGAACTATTCTGCCAGTGAATAGTTCGCAAGGAACAAGGGGTATTCCTGTTTGGCCCCCTCAGGCGAATATATGCAGTGTATAATGGAGCCAAACTTTGACCCCTCACCCCAGAGTCAGCAGACACATGGCAGTCAATCAGCTATCCCTCCCACCTGTACCTCCCACCACCTTTCAGAAAGCCTGCACAGCAGCCATTTTGCAGTCTGGCTTCTGTGCTAGGCAGATGAGGGACAGTGTGTAGGCCTGTGTTCTGTGTCCTCAGTGCAGATTCTTGCTGCTACCACATTATTTTGAACAGGTAAGCCCTTTTTAGGGCTGATATATGTTTTTGTTTGCTAATGTATTGCTCTTCTGTGGCCAGTACATACATTAGCTGTTGGAGACAGGTCTGCTGGTCCTGGTAGTGCACCGATTACAACCCAATAATCCTTCACACCAGTACTGGCATCCAGGGCCGGCGCTACCATAGAGGTAAAGGGGCAATCGCCCCAGGGACCCAGAGCCTGTAGGGGCCCCCAAGGTGTCTCCTCCCTTAACTGTTGCTCCCCCAGGCCTCTGCAGAGTCTTTAGCAGAGTAGTGTCTCACCTGTACTAGTGGGCAGGTGAGACACTACACTGCCAAAGGCCCCAGTAGGGAAATTTGGCTGCTACAATAGGCCCCTAATGCTGCTTTTTGGTCGGGCGGTGTCTGTTGGAGGGCCCCTGGGTTAATTTTGCCCTGGGGCCCCACTGTTACTAGAACCGGCCCTGCTGGCATCTAGTATCCACTACTGCCCCCTGTATAAAGTCTCAGTGCAGAACCAGTGTTTTTTTGGTCACGTAACTGTCATTGAACTACCTCAGCCTGATCATAAAGGCTGGAAAACTGCGATCGGTTGCACTACCACGATTGTGCGCACAAGCATGGTGACCTCTACACACCATTACACAAAGATTGCCGCCAAGAGCACTAACATTTATCTCCCGGAGGTGTCATCAAGTAAAAACAAACATATGCTCATTTGACGTAATCACTAAAGGTCTTCACAGTAGTTTGCAGACTGCGGTGTGTTAAACGCGGTGTCTTGTCTGTCAGTTTGAAGCGTAACCCTTTCACTACCTGGATGTTTTAAAGCACTTTATACCACCAATCTAGGAATGTAATGTGATTTCTGCCCTTTAGAGATGAAAACACAATTTTGCGTCAACTCCGTAAATTGTGGTGGGACTTTTGCCATGGATCCTCCTCCAGCATGCCACAGTCCAGGTGTTAGGCTCCTTGAAACATTTCCATCACTTTTGTGGCCAGAAACAGTCCCTGTAGGTTTTAAAATTCGCCTGCCCATTGAAGTCTATGGCAATTTGCCAGATTCGCAAACTTTTGTGAAAAATTCGCATTCACCATTTCTCAAATTTGATGTTCGGACCATCACTACTTTTCAACTGTCTCTTCAGCATGACCCAAAGGCCAGTTTGCTGATCACATCTCCAATACTCTCCAGCTCAGTAAACAAGTCAATTGGTCCCAATGTGATAATGAAGAGAGGTTTCCTGAACATTTAAAGTGGAACTCTTGCACAGGACACAAGGAAAACAAAGAGAAACACACCCTGTGTGTTTTTAGAGAAAGGAACCTGTCTAATTCCCCCTCAATTTCAAGTAATCACAAGTGTAATTTGAACTCTCAGCTGTGTCAGCACAGACATTTGGCAGTCTTAGAAGACTCAGCTAATATGTAAACACGGGATGTTAACCCTTTGTCTGCTTCCATGAAAGCAGGAAGTAGATACACTGCCGATTTATTGCAGGAGTTCTGTAAGCTGTATCAAGCTGTATCAAATAAATGTTTTGCTTTAAAGGTTATTATGCTGTTGCTTATGTTTTAGAACAGAGAGGAAGTTCTGAATTCAGGTTGGCTTTAAATAACTATAACTTCTTTGCAGTAAGATATTTCTATAACGATTTTGCTAATAAAGGTATAATGTTTGTATAGCAGACATTTTATTTGTGATGAGTTTTTGAAATCGGTGCTATATATTTTGCGAATTCCTAAAGCATTTGTAATTTACATACTGGCTGCTTTTTCACAGCTAGCTCTATATAACGTCAGCTTGATACATTTTTGTTTGGTTATGTGATCTGCTCAGTTTCCTTACAAATAATAGATATGACAGTTTTTAATATAAAACCTACAAATGGCATGTATTACGTGACTCATTGCAAACAGCAACATAAGATATAATATTTTATTGCCATCTAGTGGAATACTGCAACATTTTATTGAACAGAATAATGTATAGAAAACCACAGCTGCAAGAATCATTGAATTATAAATGTATATACCGTTACTGGAAATTAATGAAACATTAAAATGTTTAACATACATGAAATTAAATAAACACACACATTAATTATGAATAAAAGCATTGTAACAGTTTAAGCAACTTAAAGCAAACTTGAATTATAACTACCTTTAGCTAAACTCACATCTTTCCAATTTTACATCTTACAAGTGTACGCCACAGAGGTAGTATAAGGTGTTCATTGAAGGTGCAGGTGACACTGTGGACTTCTGGACCTTCGTTAAGCAAACTTGCATCGCAGAGGACTTCCAGCTTCGACATTGCCCTAGAGAATTTCACCATTTAGCTGCAACATTATTCATTTCAGGGTGCTAGCCAGAAATCCCATTGCTGACCTAAATCCTGCTATGATACTGATCTAAACCCTGATACAGCGTAATTCTCTTTCAGCCTACCCCTCTGTCCTACACTGTTCTAAATTTTCAATAAACTATTGAACATTGTTAGTGTCAGGCACCAGACTCCTCTTTAATGCACCTAATGTGGACGTGCTTTCAAATAGAGTTGGCCAGCATTGTTTGCTGTTCGAACAGTATTCTGCGAACTTCCGCTGTTCGAACAGCGAACATTTGCCGTGATCGACCCGCCACCTATACGTCATAATTGATCTAAACTATGACCCCTTACCTCACAGTCAGCAGACACATGGCAGCCAATTAGCTAGCACCCCCTCCTAGACCCACCACCCCCTATCAAAAAGCAGTTGCGGTGGCCAAATTGGATTCATTTCTGCTGGCTGCTGACTGTTAGTGAGAGCAGGGTCAGACTTACTGCAGATAGGTAGGGAACGCATTAGCTAGGCCTGTGTTCTTGTTCTTCACTTGCTATGAAAGCACCCCAAACAGCCCTTTTCAGGGCCAGCACATTAGTCTCCTGTGTTTTTTTTTGTGTGTGTAAAACCCACAGCCCACTGACACCCAGAGCTGTGCGCACAATACTGCTATTGTTGTTGCCTCAGTAACCACTTAAAGGGAGGGTTCACGGAGAAATAAAAATACTAATCCACTTACCTGGGGCTTCCTCCAGCCTGTTGCAGGCAGGATGTGCCCTCGATGCCACTCCGGAGGCTCCCAGTCCTCTCTGGTGGCTCACCCGACCTGGCCAGGCCGGCTTCCAGGTCGGGCTCTTGTGCGCTCCAACGTGCATCTCACGCGGTCGCACTGGCATCATCAGACGTCCTCCCGGCTGTACTGCGCAGGCGCAGTAGTTCTGCGCAGGCGCAGTAGTTAGGCGCCTGCGCAGTACAGTCCATAGGATGTCCGATGATGTCAGCGTGACCGCGTAAGACGCACGTTGGAGCGCAAGGAGAAGCCTGACCTGGAAGCCGGCCTGGCCAGGTCGGGTGAGCCACCGGAGAAGACTGGGAGCCTCCAGAGCGGCATCGAGGGCACGTCCTGCCTGCCACGGGCTGAAGGAAGCCCCAGGTAAGTGGATTAGTATTTTTATTTTCTCCGTGGATCTTCCCTTTAAGGACCACAGGCTTTACCCCCCTAGTGACCAGGCTATTTTTTTACAAATTAGGGCTCTGCAGCTTTAATGGCTCGCTGCAGAGCCATACAACCAAGCACACAAATTAACCCCCCCCCCCCCCCTCCTTTTCTGCCCACCAACAGATCTGCTGCAGATTTAATTAATTAATTTAATTGTTTGTTTTTTTATAAAAATGTCTATTTTATTTTTATTTTTTTTATCCCCAATCCCTCCCTCCCCCACCAGCCAATCACAGCGATCAGCTCTCATAGACATAAGCCTATGTGAGGGGATAGCTCTCTGAGCCTCTCCAGGGGACAGCCAAGTGACACGGCCGTCCCCAGTACATCACTGCCATAGATCGCAGCACTGTACAATGTAAATAGACGGCGCCGTCTAACAGTCTCCTAGCGGAGATTGCCACTGGTAGACTGATGATGGAGCGGAGCTCGCGATCCCCTGCAAAACCCCTCCCCAGGACTAGGGTAGGTGATCCTGGGGCTGCCAACTTCCCAACGCCTATTGGCTTTAGGTGGTCAGGAAGGAGTTAAGTTTCCCGCACAGAACCACTCCAGTGCATTATTATTTCACTGTATTCTGATAGTACTATTGCATTTATCTGTGTGTGACACTCCAAAGCCTGCTGACATCCAGAGCTGTATACATACCACTGCTGTTGCTACATTAACTTGCAGACACAGTACCACTCCTGTGCATTTTTATTTCACTGTATTCTGATTGTACTATTGCATTTCTCTGTGTGTGACACTTCACAGCCCACTGACACCCAGAGCAGTGCATAATGTGATTCCTGCTCTTTAGGGAGCAAAACCCGACTTTGCATCAACTCTGTAATTTTTGGTGGGACTTTTGCCATGGATCCCCCTCTGGCATGCCACAGTCCAGGAATTAGACCCCCTTGAAACAACTTTCCCATTACTTTTGTAGCCAGAAACAGTCTTTGTAGGTTTTAAAATTCACCTGCCCATTGAAGTCTATGGTGGTTCTGCCTGTTCACGAACATTTGCAGAAGTTCGCATTTGCTGTTTGCGAACCCAAAATTTGATGTTTGCGACATCTCTACTTTCAAATAGCCCAGGGTTCTTGATGTTTCACTTTATGTATTGACACTGGAAGAACCTTGCACATTTATATTTGCCCCTAATGAATCAAATCAGCAACCAAAAAACAGAAAGCTAATTGGTTTGACAAAACCATCATGAATCTAAAAAAGAAAGAGAGCAGACTAGAAAGACAGTGGTGTGAATTAGGGTCTGAGGAGCACAAATCTAGTCTAGCCCAGCACCTCGAACACTACCAAGAAGCAATAACCAAGAAAAAAATCAGACTTCATCTCACACAAAATATCTACAGCCAACAATAGAGCTGCTCAACGCTTTCACACAGTGGAATCACTCTGCAATCCTTCTTGCCTAAAACCCCCAACCACATTCTCCAGGGGAAGAATTCTCTGCCTTCTTCACTAACAAGGTGTCCACCATCCGGGCCAGCATTACACCAACATTATCAATGAACCACTGGACTTTGCATATGCCTACTACTGTACGTCTGTGGCAAGTCTTTGACACTCTGAGTGAAGAAGATTTTGGTGTTCTCATCCAAAGTCTCCGCCCCATTACCTGCGACCTGGATCCTGGCCCAACTGGATCCTTAATGCAGTGCCCAGAGTTGATCAATACCAGCACTTCACAAAATAACTCAGCACTCCTTGGACTGTTCCCAGAAGAACTAAAGAAAGCAATCATAATACCCCTCTTTAAAAAAACCATCACTGGATCCGGACTCTGTGACTAACGTAAGGCTGGTGTCGAACTTACCATTCCTATCACAAGTTATTGAGAAAGCAGTTGCAAACCAGCTAGAAGCCAGGCTTACAGATAACAACATTTTTGATACCTTTCAGTCAGGATTCAGGAAAAGGCACAGCACTGAAACGGCACTAGTCCGAGTAATGAATGATCTACTTACAGCAAGAGACAAGGATGAGTGCTCAATTCTGATTCTTCTTGACTTGTCTGAAGCTTTCGATACTGTGGATCAGGAAATACTAATCCAGAGATTGAAGAATTACTGTGGCCTAAGGGGTGCTGTTCTTAGCTGGTTTCAGTCCTTCATATCTGGCAGGACACAACAAGTATGTCTGGGTACACACTACTCTAATCCAGTGCCACTTGCCTATGGAGTTACACAGGATTCTGTGCTATCTCCATTACTCTGTGCAGTCTACATGCTCCCAGCAGGCAAAATAGTCCAGAACTAGGCCTAGGATACCACTGTTATGCAGACGACACACAACTGTATCTGTCCTTTAAGCCTGGCACTCAAGACCCATCAGTATCTATCAATGCCTGTCTAGTGGACTTACAAAATTGGACGAACACCAGCTGGTTGAGGATGAACAGAGGTGTTGGTGGTAGGCCCGCCCCTGGTCTAGACCATGTGAGTACTCACGAATCGGAACCTCCGCCGCATGTCCGTGGACCTCCTGGGGAAACAATACGTGGTGCACCGGCTTCAAGCTGCGGGGTGACGGAGACGTCGGGCGATTGAAAGGATGTGTCCTGAGCGGTGCTACCCCGCGAAGATGAGCAGTGAATCCCGGTAGCGGTAACGTAAGTGAGAGATTGTTCCCCATACAGCTGCACACCCCTTAGGCTGCAACGCAGGATTGCCGCTTGGATGTTAGCGGTGGGACTTAGCCTCCATTGATTGTGTAGGTCTGAATGGAGTATCCAGCACGAAGGAAGTCCTAACCAGTGAAGAGTTGCTAGAAACATCACCCATTGTGGCTAGCTGGGACATTGTTCAGATAGCATACAAGCCATAAGAAAACAGCAGAGGTTGCGGGGGGGGGGGGGGGGGCGGAATACAGGGTTGGATGGCCATTTAGGAGAGTGTGAGAGGAGGCCTCATGGTGTGCGTCGGTGGTGGGCCCACAGATGTCAGATTGTGATTGGTGGACCAATGTGATTTGCATAGGCTACGCTGGTCGATCACTATTGGGCAGTAACCGTCACAACGACAGTGGGGAGCAATATATGAGTTACCACATATGTCTATGCACTGACCAGAGATGTGTTTAGTGGTTTTAAAAGGGGAGGGTTCAACATCACACGTGCTGGGATTTTTTGTATGCAGCTAATAAATAATTTTTTGGTATAGGCACATGAAGAGTGAAATGGTTTTTTTTGTGTGGCTAGTTGTTATATCAGTCTGGGGAAAAGGGGTAGACCATATTGCTGATGAGAGCCAAATAAAGGCTATGCATGGTTTTCAGGGATCCCTAATGTGTGTGGGACATGAGCTGCAGGAAGGTTTGAACTGTATGTAGGACTTGAGACAGGAAGGAAAAGAAATATTGGCATTTTATCACATCAGTGAGCAGTGAGCACAGGTTGTAAGCAAAAATCCAGGTTGTGAGAATAAGCATTGATACATAATGCTAGGTACACACCATACAATTTTCTGTTAGATTTTCTCTTAGATTTACCTGCCAGATAGCTTTTTTCCATGTTGTAGGTAAATCTAACAGAAGAATCTAACAGAAAATTGTATGGTGTGTACCTAGCATTAGTAATGATGGGTAGTGAGTCATGTTAATTACCGTTGCTTGGAAATTATTTATTTATACTTCTCTCAACCAGTAATTTACTGATCCTCTTTCACCCATACTTGCATTACATATTGCCCAATCTTAAGGAACCTACCGACTTGGTTTGAATTGAAATAACTCACACTAATATGGAAATTACATGTTCTCTAAACTGTAAATATGTTCACAGAAGGAAGTACGAAGCCATTACTTTTTCTTGTATTTTTGAGTGGTCTCACACTTATATTTTTAATTCAGCACTGTATTCCTTTGAAACAGAAATGTCAAAGGCTGCTGGTAACCTCTTTTTTTCTGTCCCAGTACAGAATAACTCTTGTTTTATTACTTGCCAGATACTCTTATCTACAGTGAATGTGTTTCTCTGCTTTTAAACTATTTGCCAAAAGGCTGTTTTTCTTCAGCAAATCTGTTTTTCTTACCCTTCAGACTTGCCAA